>NC_135596.1:17322473-17661473 GCF_965152235.1 Eretmochelys imbricata | reverse complement strand
CATCAACAGTGCTCGCGGGCTCACTGCTCTCGCTCGCTTTCCATCCAATGAGGGGAGTAAACTGTTTGTACTAAACCCAGACCGAGGAGGAAAAACAAATAAGTTACCATCTCAGTGGCCAACATCGCATAGGCTATTCTTTTCTCTTCTCCTGCACGGCGGCATTCTGCCCCAACCCTCCCCACCATCAGGCCTTTAGTACTAAAACTAGAAAGCACCCCTTGCAACGGCACCCAATATAATCACTCTGCACAGCAGACTCTGGCCCCTCATCAGCCATAATCTCACAGAGCCCTGTACCCAAAGAGGAAGCACACGGCCTCTGAAGAAATACTGCAGTGAGCACAGATGAGGAATTCAAAGCACTGACCGCTTACTCAGAGCCAGTTATGCGGGAGACAGAAAGCTGATGACTCTTCATGTCCGCTTAGAAGGATGTCCAAGCTGCTTAGGTACACCTTGGCCACTTCTCCTCTGGCTAGGGCTCCTGGACAATTCCTTTGCGAGAGTAGCTGCAAAGCCAAGCATGAGCTATCATTATACAAAGCTCCATTGGTGCTGGAAATCTTGCCTTCATCCATGCATTGCCAACACTCGATGAACAGACACAGAGTTAACACCGACAGTCACCACTCCATGCTCGCACCCGCTGCCCTGCACGATTTTCGTCCGCTCCTACTTCTCCAGGGCTCCCGAGACCTCACTTCTGGGAATGCACACTACCCGTACCCTATGAAGTGAGATGGCAAAAGGAGAGAAGAGGAGAGAGAGAGAGAGAGTTGGCGAACACACTAAAGAAGACAGAGAAACATGAGAGCACGGCAAGCAACTCAACACCTGGAGTCATCCTCTTGGATCCAAACTTCTGCTGTGGAGGAGACACCGTTCCTGACCAGAGAAAGAGCCGCCTCTGAAAATGGGGACCTTTTCTCCCTCGTAACCACAGCTGATCAGGAACCTTTTCTTACAAACCGAACCCTAACTTAACGGGGCTTCCCTACCCAGACTCAGGTGGGGCACGAGCAGAGTCCTCACCAAACCAGACACTTATCTCACCGAGACTGGCGGCTGCTCAGCTCCCAGATGGAGGGCTCTTGCCTGGCATCAACAATGGTCACTGGCTCGCTGCTCTCACTCACTTTTCATCGCATGAGGGCAGTAGACTCTGAGGCTTGACTTCTTTTTCCTTGGTACTAAACCCAGCAGATGGTGGGGGGAAACAAAAAATATTAGCATCTCCTTCTGCAGTGTCACATAGTCTCTTCATTTCACATCTCCCAGCTCCCACGGCTCCGCCCTCAACCCATCTTCCATTCCTACTTTACAGCTGCAACTAGAAGGCGCCCATTGTCAGGGCACCCAAAATAGTCACTTTGCTCAGGAGACTCTGGTCCCTTCCTCAGCCTTAATCCCAGAGTCTTGTACTCAACAAGGAAGCTCACGGCCTGTGAAGAGTACTGCAGCGAGTCCAGATGAGGAATTGAAAGCACTGACCTCACAGCCAGTTATGCAGAAGGTAGAAACATGAGGACTGCTTATGTCTCCTTAGAAGAATGTCGAAGCTGCTCAGGTCCACCTCTGCCATTTCTCCTGTGGCTAGGGCTCCTGCGCAATTCCTATGCGAGAACAGCTGCAAAAGCCAAGCATAAGCCATCCCCGCACTAAGCTCTATTGGTGCTGGGAATCTGGCCCTCATCCTGGCCTCCCTCTCCAATCCCATCTCCATCTGCCCCACTCAATGAGCAGAGACCAAGTTCACACCGACAGTCACTGCTTGACTTTAGCGCCCACTGCCACACAGGATTTTTCTCCGCTCCTACTCCTCCATGGCTCCCGAGACCTAGCCTGTGGGGATGCAGACCTAGCACGCCTGCCCGCGTCTTACGAAGGGAGACAGCACAAGGAAAGGTAAGGTGAGGAGAGAGAGAGAGAATTGGCCAACACACTAGAGAAGAGAGAGAGACAAAGAGAAAAACGTGGGAGGAAGACAAGGAACTCGTTTCCTGGAGTCATCCTCCTGGATCCAACCCTCTGCTGCAGAGGAGACACCGTTCCTGACCAGAGAAATGAGCAGCCTCTGAAAATAGGGACCAGTTCTCCTTCTTAACCACAACTAGTCAGGAATCTTTTCTTACAAACCTAATCCTACCTTACAGGGCTTCCTTACCTGGACTCAGGTGGGGTGTGAGCAGATCCCTCACCAAACCAGACACTTATCTCACTGACAGCAGCGGTTGCTCGGCTCCCAGATGGACGCCTCTTGCCTGGCATCAACAATGATCACAGGCTCGCTTCTCTCACTCACCATCGCATGAGGGCAGTAGATTCTGAGGCTTATCTTCTTTTTCCTTGGTACTAAGCCCAGCACAAGGTGAAAAAAACAAGTAAGTTACCATCTCGGTTGGCAACGTCTCGTAGGCTCTTCTTTTTGCCTCTCCCACAGAAGACTCTGTCCCCTCCCCAGCCTTAATACCACAGAGCCCCGTACCCAACGAGGAAGCGCATGGCCTGTGAATAGTGCTACAGCGAGTACAGATGAGGAACTGAAAGCACTGACCTCACAGCCAGTTCTGCAGAAGGCAGAAAGCTGAGCCCTGTTTAAATCTCCTTGGAAAGATGCCCAAGCTGCTCAGGTCCACTTCTGCCATATTCTCATCCGGCTAGGGCTCCTGGACAATTCCTCTGGAAGCCCAGCTGCAAAAGCCAAGCATGAGCCATCACTCCACAAAGCTCGACTGGTGCTTGAAATCTTGCCCTCAGCCCTGCCTCCCTCTTTCATCCCATCTACATGGGCCCCACTCCATGAACAGAGATCAAGTTAACACTGACAGTCACCGCTCCACTCTCGCACGCACTGGGTGTCGTCTCAAGTGTTGTGTGGAGTGTATGTGTGTGTCGTGTGTTGGTGTTGTGTGTGATTTCTGTGTCATGTTGTCTGTCATTTTGTATGGCATAGGACGTGTGTGACATGTGTGTTGTGTTGTGTGTGCGACATGTTGTGTGTTCTGTTGTGTGTTGGTGTCTGGTGTTGTGTGTGTGAGACATGTTTGTGTATGTGTGACATGTGTGTCGTGTTCTCTATGTGTGTGACTTGTGTGCTATTTTGTGAGTGTGTTGTGTTGAGTGTTTGTGTAACATGTTGTGTGTGTGTGTGTCAGTGTAGTGTGTTGTCTCACGTTTTGTATGTGATGTTTTGTGTGTCGTGTTGTGTGCCATCTTGTGTATCATGCGAGGTGTTGTGTATCGTGTTGTGTGTATGTATTGACTTGTTGTGTGTCTTGTGTGTTTCCTTCAGTGTTGTGTATTGGTGTCGTGTGTTGTGTGTTGTCTTCAGTATTGTGTTGAGTATGTGACTTGTTGTATGCCATTTTGTGTGTCGTGTTGTGTATCTGTGTCTGTCGGTGTCATTTGTGTGTTGATTTTTGTGTGTCATGTTGTTTGTGTGTGTCAGTGTCATGTGTTGTGTGTGTGAGAGACGTGCTTGTGTATGAATGACGTATTCCGTGTGTGTGTCAGTGTCGTATGTCGTGTTGTGTGTGTGAGATATTTTGTGTGAGATGTCTGTGTTGTCTTGGGTGGCCACACAGGGTAACGCACAAAGTATTTCCCGCATGGAGCAACACTGGCACTTGGTGGCCACTCAGGGTAATGCACAAATAATCTGCCTCACGGAGCAACAGTGACACTGGGTGTCCACACAGGGTAACGCACCAACAATTTCCCTCACGGAGTAAGTGACACTGAGTGGCTACTCACGGTAATACACAAACAATTTCCCTCACGGAGCAACAGTGACACTGGGTGGCCAGTAAAGGTGATGCACAAACAATTTCCCTCACGGAGCAACAGTGACACTGGATGGCCACTCTGGGTAATGAATGAACGAACAATTCCCCTCACGGAGCAACAGTGACACTGGGTGGCCACTCTGGGTAATGCACGAACAATCTCCCTCAAGGAGCAACAGTGCCAATGGGTGGCCACTCTAGGTAATGCACGAAGAATTTCCCTCACGGAGAAACAGTGACACTGCGTGGCCATTCAGGGTAATGCACAAACAATTTCACTCATGGAGCAACAGTGACACTCCGTGGCCACTCAGGGTAATACACAAACAATCTCCCTCATGGAGCAACAGTGACACTGGGTGGCCAGTAAGGGTGATGCACAAACAATTTCCCTCACGGAGCAACAGTAACACTGGGTGGCGACTCTGGGTAGTGATAGAACAATTTCAAAAATGGAGCAACAGTGAGATTGGGTGGCCACTCAGAGTAATGCACAAAGCATTCCCCTCACGGAAAAACAGTGACACAGGGTGGCCACTCTGGGTAATACACAAAGTATTTCCCTCATGAAGCAACGACACTCCGTGGCCACCAAGGGTAATACACAAACAATCTCCCTCACAGACAAACAGTGACACTGGGTGGCCAGTAAGGGTGATGCACAATCAATTTACCTCACGGAGCAACAGTGACATTAGCTGGCCACTCAGGGTAATGCACAAAGTATTTCCCTCATGAAGCAACAATGACACTCCGTGGCCACTCTAGGTAATGGACGAAGAATTTCCCTCACGGAGCAACAGTGGCACTTGGTGGCCACTCTGGGTAATGCACCAACAATTTCACCCATGGAGAAACAGTGACACTGGGTGGCCACTCAGGGTAATGCACCAACAATTTCCCTAACGGAGCAACAGTGTCACTGAGTGGCCACTCAGGGTAATGCACGAAGAATTTCCCTCACGGAGCAACACTGACACTGGGTGGCCACGCTTGGTAATGCACCAACAATTTCCCTCACGGAGCAACAGTGACACTGGGTGGCCAGAAAGGGTAATCCACGAAGAATTTCCCTCACGGAGCAACAGTGACACTGGGTGGCCACTCTGGGTAATGCACCAACAATTTCACTCATGGAGGAATAGTGACGGTGGGTGGCCACTCAGGGTAATTCACAAAGCATTCCCCTCACAAAGCAACAGTGACACTGGGTGGCCACTCTTGGTAATGCACCAACAATTTCCCTCACGGAGCAACAGTGACACTGGGTGGCCAGTAAGGGTGATGCACAATCAATTTCCCTCACGCCGCAACAGTGACACTAGCTGGCCACTCAGGGTAATGCATAAAGTATTTCCCTCACGGAGCAACAGTGACACTTGGTGGCCACTCTGGGTAATGCACCAATAATTTCACTCACGGAGGAACAGTGACACTGGGTGGCCATTAAGGGTGATGCACAATCAATTTCCCTCACGGAGCAACAGTGACACTGGGTAGCCAGTAAAGGTAATGCACAAAGCATTTCCCTCATGGAGCAACAGTGACACTGGGTGGCCAGTAAGGGGGATGCACAATCAATTTCCCTCACGGAGTAACAGTGACACTAGCTGGCCACTCAGGGTAAGGCATAAAGTATTTCCCTCACGGAGCAACAGTGACACAGGTGGCCACTCAGGGTAATGCACCAACAATTTCCCTCAGGGAGCAACAGTGACACTGTGTGGCCAGTAAGAGTAATGCACAATCAATTTCCCTCACGGAGCAAAAGTGACACTAGCTGGCCACTCAGGGTAATGCACCAACAATTTCCCTCACGGAGCAACAGTGACACTTCGTAGCCACTCTAGGTAATGCACGAAGAATTTCCCTCACGGAGCAACAGTGACACTTGGTGGCCACTCTGCATAATGCACCAACAATTTCACTCATGGAGGAACAGTGACGGTGGGTGGCCACTTAGGGTAATTCACAAAGCATTCCCCTCACGAAGCAAAAGTGACACTAGGTGGCCACTCTTGGTAATGCACCAACAATTTCCCTCACGGAGCAACAGTGACACTCGGTGGCCACTCAGGGTACTGCACAAAGCATTTCCCTCATGGAGCAACAGTGACACTGGGTGGCCACTCTGGGTAATACTCAAAAAATTGCCCTCACAGAGCAACAGTGACACTGGGTTGCCACTCAGGGTAATGCACCAACAATTTCCAACATGGAGGAACAGTGACACTGGGTGGCCAGTGAGGGTGATGCAACAGTGACACTAGCTGGCCACTCAGGGTAATGCAGAAAGTATTTCCCTCCTGAAGCAACAATGGCACTCCGTGGCCGCTCAGGGTAATTCACAAAGCATTTCCCTCACGGAGCAACAGTGACACTGGGTGGCCAGTAAGGGTACTGCACAAAGCATTTCCCTCATGGAGCAACAGTGACACTGGGTGGCCACTCTGGGTAATGCACAATCAATTTCACTCACGGAGCAACAGTGACACTGGGTGGCCACTCTGGTAATGCACCAACAATTTCACTCATGGAGGAACAGTGACGGTGGGTGGACACTCAGGGTAATGCACAAAGAATTTCCTTCATGGAGCAACAGTGACACTGGGTGGCCAGTAAGAGTGATGCACAATCAATTTCCCTCACGGAGCAACAGTGACACTAGCTGGCCACTCAGGGTAATTCACAAAGCATTCCCCTCACGGAGCAACAGTGACACTGGGTGGCCAGAAAGGGTAATCCACGAAGAATTTCCCTCACGGAGCAACAGTGACACTGGGTGGCCACTCTGGGTAATGCACGAAGAATTTCCCTCACGGAGCAACACTGACACTGGGTGGCCACTCTTGGTAATGCACCAACAATTTCCCTCACGGAGCAACAGTGACACTGGGTGGCCAGAAAGGGTAATCCACGAAGAATTTCCCTCACGGAGCAACAGTGACACTGGGTGGCCACTCTGGGTAATGCACCAACAATTTCACTCATGGAGGAACAGAGACGGTGGGTGGCCACTCAGGGTAATGCACGAAGAATTTCCCTCACGGAGCAACAGTGACACTGGGTGGCCACTCTGGGTAATGCATCAACAATTTTACTCATGGAGCAACAGTGATAGTGGGTGGCCACTCAGGGTAATGCATCAACAATTTCCCTCACGGAGCAAGTGACACTGGTTGGCCAGTCAGGGTAATGCACGAATAATTTCCCTCATGGAGCAACAGTGACACTGGGTGCCCACACTGGGTAATGCACCAACAGTTTCCCTCACGGAGCAACAGTGACACTCCGTGGCCACTCAGGGTAATGCCAAACAATTTCCCTCACGGAGCAACAGTGACACTTGGTGGCCAGTCAGGGTAATGCACAAGCAATTTCGATCATGGAGCAACAGTGACACTGGGTGGCCAGTCAAGGTAATGCACAAAGCATTACCCTCACGGAGGAACAGTGGCACTCGGTGGCCAATCAGGGTAATGCACAAAGTATTTCCCTCATGAAGCAACAATGACACTCCGTGGCCACTCTAGGTAATCCACGAAGAATTTCTCTCATGGATCAACAGTGACACTTGGTGGCCACTCTGGGTAATGCACCAACAATTTCACTCATGGAGGAACAGTGACGGTGGGTGGCCACTCAGGGTAATTCACGAAGCATTCCCCTCACGAAGCAACAGTGACACTGGGTGGCCACTCTTGGTAATGCACGAAGAATTTCCCTGACGGAGCAACAGTGACACTGGGTGGCCAGTAAGGGTGATGCACAAAGAATTTCCCTCACGGAGCAACAGTGACACTCGGTGGCCACTCAGGGTAATGCACAAAGCATTTCCCTCATGGAGCAACAGTGACACTGGGTGGCCACTCTGGGTAATGCACGAAGAATTTCCCTCACGGAGCAACAGTGACACTGGGTGGCCAGTAAGGGTGATGCACAATTTCCCTCATGTAGCAACAGTGACACTCCATGGCCACTCAGGGTAATGCCAAACAATTTCCCTCATGGAGCGACAGTGACACTGGGTGGCCAGTCAAGGTAATGAACAAAGTATTACCCTCACGGAGAAACAGTGGCACTCGGTGGCCAATTTGGGTAATGCACAAACTATTTCCCTCACGGAGCAACAGTGACACTGGGTGGAGCACAAACCCCGCCCTGATTTGCAAGGAGATAATCCAGGGCTAGGCTGTTTTGCAATGTCGTTTGGGATAGCTGGGTGACTTCAATTTGAAGGGCAGATAGAGCTTCTGCAGTAGCATTTGCCATTAGTTTCAAAGCAGCTGAAATGTTAACTATAGCTTTTTTTAGCTCGCTTACTCCCAACCATGGCAGAAACCAAGGCACAAAGGAGTGAAAGCCTTTGGGCCGTTGAGAAAGGGGGTTTAAAGGAATACTTTGTCTGTCCCTCCATACTAGATTGCGGATCTCTCCCCAGGTCAGGTTTTGGTGTACTGTCACGGCAGGTACTGTAGCCCCTAAGGTACATGTACCACACCATCCTGCTGGGAGAACCTTATAGGCTGTGTGATTGCATAACGAATACCAGCCAGACCCCTCGGGGACTGGCCACGGAGTTCTGGAGTAGGTAGGGGGCCGCCCGCACCAGAGCTGATTTGGGTGGTGTCCTTGCACCCCACAAAATTTCCTACAAAAACTGTATTTTTTATGCCCTTACGTCGTGACACACATAAAGCATAATTACCCTGGGCCACCATATTAATAGACCATATTTGGATTGTAACATTTCAGTTAAATGTAGTGTTTGCCCAAAGCTTAGTTTGGAGTGTTTGATTAAGGGGGATAGGTACTCCTACCAATGGGACCCCCTGACCTAAATATGTGGGGGTATGAATACCAATTCAACACTGCGTTCAATTTACACCCTGTTTGATAGCGCGGGTTAAATTTAAGAAGCTATTGCCCTTCCATCCTTGTACTGGACTTGGGAATAGGGAAAGGAACCCCCGAGGCAAACCATACCAATGTCGGCATTCTCCTTTATACTATACAAAAAACACTACCCCCAATGTAAGTCCAATAAACAGGAACTCAAAAAGTCCTGGTGGGCTGTGAAGGTCCCAGTAGCTGGAAAGCTTAGTCCATGGGTTGGTCGTGGTGTTCATTTGTGAAGTGGCTTGTCCAATGGCTTGTCAGGTGGGGGGTCCCAGCGCCAACTTAACGTAGCTATGATGGATCCAGGAACCTTTACCTGCAAAGGAGTGGTGGCAGATGGTGGGAGTAATGTTCGTGGCCGTAAGGCGTTTTTGGTATTTATACTTGCCTACAAGCACAGGTTCCAGCCTTTGGAATAAACCCACCCCACCACTTTACTTCACATTCCCAAGAATACATCCCGCAACTTCCTTCCTGCCAATGTACAATGCTCCGTCTTTGCCATTAAGGCCAATTTTCAGTGTCTTTTGCAGTCAGGAATCCTTGGATTTTGGTGGTTTTAGCAGAGCAGGTGTTTCTTCTTTTTTTTTGGAACAGTCATGGTTTTGCATTATACAGGGGAGAGCTTACTAGCATATCACCCTTTAGTGCTTTGTTTTTTTTACCAAATACTGAATGCAGATTAGCTTTGTCAGTGGACAAGGGAGAGGTTACTAGCACTTCACCTTGTTTTTTTTTTTTTGCTGTTCAAAAGGAGGAAAGAAAAAAACCCAGAAGTAGGGACAGGCTGATTAGTAGTCGAAGTGAAGTCATCTCGAGCTGGCGGGGTCTTTTTGCAGTAAGAAGCATGGGTCCAGGCAGTCAGTCCTTGACACTTTACAGCGGTGTTGGTAGTTAGCAGGACTTAATAAGGGCCTTTCCAGCATTGGGCCAGAGTAGTCTTTTGTTGATGGACCTTTATGTAGACCCAGTTACCTGGTTTTAACAAATGGCAGGTTTGCTCAGGATCCTTGGAGCAGGACTTCTTTCACCTGTAAATACAGAGATCTAACACATTTTATTAATGTCTGGCAGTGTGTTGCAGATCTCACAGCTGCTTGGGCACATTTAAGCCCCCCTTTTTCTTGGCTGTTAGCCAAATCCTAGCTGTGAGTAGTGTCCTTGGGCAGGCCAGTGTCTTATCTTTGGACCGAGCCTGCCAGCTACAGCGTTGAATTAGCTTGTCCTCCGTTTTATTTTTTTTTCCCCTTCTTGGCTTTTATTAACCTGCAAAGGAAACTTTTACTTTTTACTTATTCATCTTTGTTTAAAAAGGAACACATGTACATTGCCCATTATACAGCACTTTAGTCTTATTGTTTAATGTATGCCACATACACCCTTTTACGAAAATGACTTTATTACAGAGCTTTGGAGCAACAAGCCAGGACAAGCACACCCACTTTTGAGGAGTCCACTTGGTACAGCCTCTGGTGCCCAGTAGCTTTCCTCCCTCCCCAGCCCTTTGGCTAGAAATGTGAGGTAGCCAGAAGGATTTTATGTATAATATGGGGAGTGGGTTAACCTTTCATGTCCTTGCTTCCAAAGACTGTTGGTGTGCAAATTTTAACAACAATTTTTTTTAATTAAAAGATCTGGCCAATGAATTTTTTTTTTTTTTTACTTAAGCAAATATATTAAACTTTAGTATATATTCCAAGTTGAATAAAACGAGTATCTGCATTTTGATTTAACCCTTCTATTTAGTTTTAAACTAAACTGTCCTATGAAAAATTAAACACAGCAATTCTGGCCACAAGACAAACACCACAAGACAGGACATAGAACACAGAACAGAATTCCTATTGTGCCAGTAAATTTATGAGATGTTGAATTGCTTTTCAGCTGGCATTAGTTTTCTCTGATTTTTTGAAAGACAAAAAAAACCACAGATCTATCCCTTTTGGGCAGTCAGTCATTGCTTAAAATATTTTCTTTTTATACAAATGCCCTTGTTAATTGCAGGCAAAACAGAGGAATTACCCATATTTTCTTGTATTTGTTTTATAGGCAGCCCAGGTTTCAGTGGCCTCTACCTTATTAGTTAGGTAATTTACATTAAAACAAAGGCTTTCTGGCTTGCTTTTGGATCCACAGGTTAAAGATTTTTACTTTAAAAAGGGCACAATAAACTTTACCAGACTTTTGATTGCCTTTTACTTTTAACTCCTGCTGTCAAACACACAGCGACCTGAAAAGGAAGACACCACCTATTGTAGCCCCTTGGAGCCTAATAAGATATTAATTAAGTAACACTGTATAATTGCTTTTTTTTTTTTTTTGGAAAAGGGCCCATTTTTTTCCAAAATGGCTGCAAAGAAACCAAGAATTCTTTTTCTTTCCAGTATTTTACAAAGTTCAACTGCTTAATTCTTTCCAGCAACTACAGAGTTTAACTTTTTTCTATCCTTTTTTAAATCACTTGCTTATTTCCCAAAACGACACCCAATTAACTTAGATTTTACCATTTCAAGTATTATTCCGGGATTTACGTTTTCCATTTCTGTAATTATTTACTCCTCTTTTTTCACTATGACCTCCAAGTTTCCAACCTGTTTTCCAATCTCTCTATCTGTTGCCTGCCGCTTGGGCCCGATCCTGTTTTTTTTCTCTGAACTGTCCCTTCCATGAGCACCAGCTTTGTTTCACTACCAAATTAACAAGGAGGGTAGGCTTCTTAACTAGCCCCCAGCCCTCCTGGTCTCTTTTCTTAAATATTTTCACTTACAAGGGCTACCCGAGTTCTACCCCCATGAGGCTTGTCACCTGGACAGAAAGCACGGCTAATTGGCAAGCAAGGAGGTGACGGGCATAAGTCAGAAAGCCGAGGGTAAGCCGGAGGAGGGGCAGAAGCAGGCATAGTACAGAGCGGGACTGGAGACCCCTGAGATGAATAAGAAAAGGAGGAGGAAAGAGGACGTCCTTTCGCATGCGCATAAGGCCAGTTGTCCCATACATACCAATAATCCATCTGGACTGGAGCTTTGTTTTCCAGCCTTTTCCTAAGCGCTGTTAATTTTTCCCCAGCAAAGGAACCATCCGGTGGCCAGTCAAAAGGTGTTTGAGTTGTTAGTGCTGACCACTCAACCTTGCACAAGATTACAGCTTTTTTTTTTTTACCTAACCCATGGGTACAAGAAATATTCCCCCAATTCTCGAGAATTTCAGCCAAAGGGGTCCCCTTACTTACACTCTGCCCAGAACCCATAATGGGCTACCAAAAGGACACCAAATGTGCCACCTTATTGCCTAAGTGACGGCTCACCCCCCCCCCTTCTTAGAGTTCTCAAAGGTGACCTCACCCTGTGCCGGCTGGAACTGTCCAAGAGGAGGAGTGTAGTCTCGCTTGTTGGGGCGAGCCTAGAGTCCCTTTGTGGTCGCCAAAACTGTTACAAATTACACCTGATAGGTCACGCACAGTTCGAATCTAGGCTGAGGCACATAAACAAAGTCCACAACTGCAGAGTTCCCAAAAGACACTAAGTTTATTACGCTCAAGCGTGGTGCCCCCCTGCTAGCCAGGAGGGGACCCTGAATTCAGATTATACAAAGGTTATATACTTTTTAGCAAAGCATGTTGCCCTCGTGCATCGGAAACCTTAGCCACTAAACAAATCCTTGTCTTATCTACCACCTATCCCTGCTTGGTGCATTCCTCGTGCTATACCAGTATGTTAATTACACAGCATGGTCCTAAAGCCATGCATCAGTAACCTTTATTATCAGGATGGGAGGCCTCACATCAAGGCCAAGAGACAGGGAGTTAGAGACTGACAAAAACCAGATACTGGGAGTCAAGGAAGGCTGGAGACAAGGAGGAGGATTTTCACAGGGATTCAGTATCTAAGGATCACTCCTCCTGGTGTATGATGTGCTGGCATTTAAACCATGGTGGGTCCCAAACCAAAATGGAGTCACATGTGCTAATTTTTCCTTAACAGTGTGTATCAAAAAAGATCTTCTACACTTTCCACACTATGCATCCAATGAAGTGAGCTGTAGCTCACGAAAGCTTATGCTCAGATAAATTGGTTAGTCTCTAAGGTGCCACAAGTGACACTGGGTGGCCAATCCACATAATGCACAAACCATTTCCCTCCTGGACAAACAGAGACACTGGGTGGCCAGCTAGGGGAATGCACAAAGAATTTCCCTCACGGAGCAACAGTGATACTGAGTGACCACTCTAGGTAAAGCCCGAACAATTTCCCTCACGGAGCAACAGTGACAGTCGGTGGCCAGTCAGGGTAATGCATGAACAATTTCCCTCATGGAGCAACAGTGACACTGGGTGGCCAGTCAGGGTAATGCACAAACAATTTCCCTCACGGAGCAACAATGACACTGGGTGGCCAATTCAGGTAATGCACAAATCATTTCCCTCACGGAGCAACAGTGACACTGGGTGGCCACTCTGGGTAATGCACCAACAATTTCCCTCATGGAACAACAGTGACACCACGTGGCCAATCCAGATAATGCACAAACCATTTCCCTCATGGACGAACAGTGACACTGGGTGGCCACTCACGGTACTGCACAAAGCATTTCCTCACAGAGCAACAGTGACACTGGGTGGCAAATTCAGATCGTGCACAAATCATTTCCCTCATACAGGAACAATGACACTGGGTGGCTACTCAGTGTAATGAAGAAATAATTTCCCTCACAGAACAACAGTGATACTGGGTGGCCAGTCAGGGCAATGCACAAACCATTTCCCTCATGAAGCAAGAGTGACACTTGGGCAGCCACTTGGAGTAACGCAGAAAGCATTTCCCTCACGGAGCAATGGTGACACTTCATGGCCAATTCAGGTAGTGCTCAAATCATTTCCCTCATGGACCAACAGTGACACTGGGCAGCCCCTTGGAGTAATACACAAAGCATTTCCTCACGGCGCACCAGTTGCACAAACTGGGTTTAATAATAATAATAAACAAAAAATAGTTTCACTATAAAAGTTAGATTTTCAGTTATTGTAAGGGATAGCAAACAGAAGATGGCAGATTACTAAGCAAATACAAATACACACACATACTAAGCCTAAGATCTTGAAGAGACTGGATTCAAGAAGTAATTTCTCACCCTAAATGTCTTTCGGCAACTTGAAGAGTTTCTGTAGCTTAGACTTCCCGTTGTTTCCCTTTACAGACTAGACTCCTGTCTTAGTCTGGACTTCCCCCTTCTCAGTTCCTTTGTCTCTTCAGGTACTTTCAGCAACCTTTCTACTGCCCTGCATGATTTTCGTCCGCTCCGACTTCTCCATGGCTCCCGAGACCTCACCTGGGGGAATGCACACCTACCTTTGTCCTACAAAGGGAGACAGCACCAGGAGAGCAGAGGAGAGAGAGACTGAGAAAGTTGGCCAACACACAAGAGAAGAGAGAAGAACATGGGAGGAAGGCAAGCAACTCACCAGCTGGAGTCCTCCTAGATGCAACCTTCTCCTGCGAAGGAGACACCGTTCCTGGCCAGAGAAATGAGCAGCCCCTGAAAACGGGGACCTTGTCTCTCTCGTAACCACAGCTGGTCAGGAACCATTTCTTACAAACCCAGCCCCAGCTAATGGGGAGTCCCTACCTGGAGCCAGGTGGGCCATGAATAAAGCCTTAAACAAACCAGACACTTATCTCACTGACATTAGCGACTGCTCCACTGCCAACTGGACGACTCCTGGCTTGCATCAACAGTGCTCGCGGGCTCACTGCTCTCGCTCGCTTTCCATCCAATGAGGGGAGTAAACTGTTTGTACTAAACCCAGACCGAGGAGGAAAAACAAATAAGTTACCATCTCAGTGGCCAACATCGCATAGGCTATTCTTTTCTCTTCTCCTGCACGGCGGCATTCTGCCCCAACCCTCCCCACCATCAGGCCTTTAGTACTAAAACTAGAAAGCACCCCTTACAACGGCACCCGAAATAATCACTCTGCACAGCAGACTCAGGCCCCTCATCAGCCATAATTTCACAGAGCCCTTTACCCAAAGAGGAAGCACACGGCCTCTGAAGAATACTGCAGCGAGCACAGATGAGGAATTCAAAGCACTGACCGCTTACTCAGAGCCAGTTATGCGGGAGACAGAAAGCTGACGACTCTTCATGTCCACTTAGAAGGATGTCCAAGCTGCTTAGGTACACCTCGGCCATTTCTCCTCTGGCTCGGGCTCCTGGACAATTCCTCTGCGAGAGCAGCTGCAAAAGCCAAGCACGAGCTATCATTATACAAAGCTCCATTGGTGCTGAAAATCTTGCCCTCATCCATGCATTGGCCCCACTTGATGAACAGAGATCGAGTTAACACCGACAGTCACTGGTCCACGCTCGCACGCACTGCCCTGCATGATTTTCATCCCCTCCTACTTCTTCTTGGCTTCCGAGACATAGCCTGTGGGGATGCACACCTAGTGTGCCTGCCCGTGTCCTACGAAGGGAGACAGCACAGGGAAAGGCAAGGACAGAGAGAGAGAGACAGAGACAGAGTGTGTGTGTTGGCTAACATACTAGAGGAGAGAGAGAGAGAAACATGGTAGGATAGCAAGCAATTCACCTCCTGGAGTCATCTGTGATGAAGTGGGACTGTTCTTCATGTTTCCTTTGAATAGTGTGGGGGTGCCTCAGTTTCCCCTATGCAGTTCTTAAGTATGTAGGTGGTGGGAGAAGGGTGTATGATCGCTGCAAAGCTCTAGAGGGCGGGTGTGTGCAGGGGTCTGGACACAGAGAATGGCAGACACCTTCTTTCCTGGCAACTGATGGTCTGGCCCTTGAGAGCTAAAGGGTTGGAGAACAAAGGAATCCGGTGACCTCCTGGCCCAGGATAGGGACAAAGCCTAGAGGAGGAGGGGCTGGAGGGGAAGTCAGTTTGGGGCTGGCTGTGTCATGTCTGCCGTTTTGTGTATCGTGGGAGGTGTTGTGTGTCGTCTCGTGTGTGTGTCGTCGCGTGTGTGTCATCTTGTGTGTGTCGGTGTCCTGTGTCATTTCTGTGTCATGTCGTCTGCCCTTTTGTGTGTGGTGTGAGGTGTCGTGTGTCCTGTGTCATTTCTGTGTCATGTCGTCTGCCCTTTTGTGTGTGGTGTGAGGTGTCGTGTGTCCTGTGTCATTTCTGTGTCATGTCTGCCCTTTTGTGTGTCATGTGAGGTGTCGTGTGTCATGTCGTGTGTCATTTCTGTGTCATGTTGTCTGTTGTTTTGTGTGTTGTTTGAGGTGTTGTCTGTCGTTTTGTCTGTTGTGTGTCGATGTCGTGTGTGATTTCTGTGTCATGGTGTCTGCCGTTTTGTCTGTCATGTGAGGTGTCGTGTGTCGGTGTCGTCTGTGTGTGCGGGCGCGTGAGAGAGACGTCGCGTGTTGCGTGTGTGCGGGCGCGTGAGAGAGACGTCGCGTGTTGTGTGTGTGTCGGTGTCTATCGGCACGTGTGAGACAGCGTGCGAGAGATGTCGCGTGTCGGCGTGCGTGAGAGATGTTGTGTGTCGGCGCGCACGAGCGTCGGCGTGCGTGAGTGTCGGCGAGTATGTGAGTGTCGGCGAGCGTGCGCGTGTTGGCGTGCATGAATGTCGGCGTCCGTGAGTGTCGGCGTGCAACGGTGTGCGTAAGTGTCGGCATGTGAGTGTCGCTGTGCCTCGGCATGCGTCGGCATGCGTGAGTGTGTCGGCGTGCGTGTGTCAGCACGCGTCGGAGTGCGAGTGTCAGCGTGTGAGATGTTATGCGTGAGTCAGCGGACGTGAGACGTGCGTGCGAGACGTGTTTGTGTGTGTGTGTGTCGGTGTCGTGTCGTGTAATGTGTCGTGAGACGTGTCATGTGTGTGTCATATGTGTCATGTGTGGTGTGTGTGTCGTGTGTGTCGCTGTCTGGTGTCGGGTGCGTCATGTGTGTCGGTGTCGAGTGCGTCGTGTGTGTCAGGTGTCGTGTGTGTCGATGTGAGACGTCTTGGTGTATGCGACATGTTGTGTGTTGAGTGTGTGACTGGTGTGTCGGTGTCGTCTGTGATTTTTGTGTGTTGTGCTGGGTGCCGGGTCGTGTGTCATATTGTGTGCACGTACAATGTGTTGTGCGCGTGCGACGTGTTGTGCATGTGCGTGTGCGACATACGTGTGCCGTGCTGTTTACGTGCAACTCGCGATGCGCAACATGCCTGCGACGCAACGTGTTGTGTGCGCAACATGTGACGTGCTGCGTACAACATGCGACAGGCTGTGTGCGACGTGTTGTGTGTGAGACATGCAACGTGCGACGTGTTGTGCGATATAATTCTTGACATCTGATTTGTGTCCATTTATTCTTTTACGTAGAGACTGTCCAGTTTGACCAATGTACATGGCAGAGGGGCATTGCTGGCACATGATGGCATATATCACATTGGTGGATGTGCAGGTGAACGAGCCTCTGATAGTGTGGCTGATTTTATTAGACCCTGTGATGGTGTCCCCTGAATAGATATGTGGGCACAGTTGGCAACGGGCTTTGTTGCAAGGATAGGTTCCTGGGTTAGTGGTTCTGTTGTGTGGTATGTGGTTGCTGGACCTCATCACAGGACCTAATAACATCAGCCACACTATCAGAGGCTCGTTCACCTGCACATCCACCAATGTGATATATGCCATCATGTGCCAGCAATGCCCCTCTGCCATGTACATTGGTCAAACTGGACAGTCTCTACGTAAAAGAATAAATGGACACAAATCAGATGTCAAGAATTATAACATTCATAAATTCAATCTCTCTGGTCACGCGATTACAGACATGAAAGTTGCTATATTACAACAAAAAAACTTCAAATCCAGACTCCAGCGAGAAAATGTTGAATTGGAATTCATTTGCAAATTGGATACAATTAACTTAGGCTTGAATAGAGACTGGGAGTGGCTAAGTCATTATGCAAGGTAACCTCTTTCCCCTTGTTTTTTTCCTACCCTCCCCCCCCAGACGTTCTTGTTAAACCCTGGATTTGTGCTGGAAATGGCCCTCCTTGATTATCATACACATTGTAAGGAGAGTGGTCACTTTAGATAAGCTATTACCAGCAGGAGAGTGGGGTGGGAGGAGGTATTTTTTCATGCTTTGTGTGTATATAAAAAGATCTTCTACACTTTCCACAGTATGCATCCAATGAAGTGAGCTGTAGCTCACGAAAACTTATGCTCAAATAAATTGGTTAGTCTCTAAGGAGCCATAAGTACTCCTTTTCTTTTTGTGAATACAGACTAACACGGCTGTTACTCTGAAAGGTGTTGTGTGTGTGATGTTTTGTGCGTCGTGTTGTATGTGACATGTTGTGTGTCGTGTGACGAGTTGTGTGTGATGTGTATGTGTGACATGGACATGGTGTGTGTTGTGTGTCGTTGTGTATGTGTGTCTGTGTGGTGTGTTGTGTGTGTGATGTTTGTGTGTCTTATTGTGTGTGTCATTTTGTGTGACGTGTTGTGTGTCGTGTACTCTGTGTGTCGGTGTCCTGTGTTGTATGTGTGTGTGTGTGACGTGTTATGTGTCGTGTTCTGTGTGTGTGTGTTGGTGTCGTGTGTGATGTTTTGTGAGTCATGTTGTGTGTGTGTTGTCTTGTGTGTCTTGTGTGTGTCTGACATGTTGTGTTGTGTGTGTCTTTGTGAAACTGGTCGTGTGTAGTGTTGTGTGTGTGTCGTGTTGTGTGTGTGTTGTGTGTCATCTCGAGTGTTGTGTGGAGTGTGTGTGTGTCATGTTGTCCGTGTGTAGTGTTGTCCAGCGTGTTTGTGATGTGTGTGTCCTGTTGTGTGTGTCGTATTGTTTGTCTCTGTGTGAGACGGGTTGTGTGTCGTGTTCAATGTGTCTGTGTGAGATGGGCTATGTGTGTTGTTGTGCTGTGTGGAAGGGAGGGAGGAATGGATGGGAGTGCAGATTGTGGTGGGCTGGTGGTGTTGGGGAGGGAGTAGAGAGGGGGACTGAGGGGTCCCATGGGTGGAGGGATGGACTGGTGGGAAGGGTAGGAATGGGGGTTCAGGTTGTGGTGAGCTTGGGGGTGTTGGGGAGGGAGGGAGGATGGGGGGCTGAGGTTCCCACGGATGAGGGGCATGGACTGGGGTGTAGGTTGGGGTGGGCTGGGGGATTTTGGGGGGGAGGAGAGAGGGGGGCTGAGGGGCCCCGGGTGGAAGCATGGAATCTGGGGGGAATGGGGCTGGGGGGGGCGAAAGGGGGAGCTGAGGGGCCCCAGGTGGAGGAATTGACTCGGGGGAATGGGGGTGCCGCTTGGGAAAAGTTGTGTGGGGCTGGTGGTGTTGGGGAGGGAGGGGAGAGGCGGGCTGAGGACCCCACTGGTGGAAGGATGGGGGGTGTAGTGTTGGGAAGGTTAGGGGGCCGCGGGCTGAGGGGTACCAAACGTTCCCGAGAAGGCAGCACGTTGTCAACTACAACTCCCATGATGCATCGCTCACGACCGCAGCGACTCGTGGAGAATCAAGACAATCTCCCGAGGTACTGGGGTTGGCAGGAGCTTTGGCGTCCGGGCGAATTAAGTCACTTCCTCTTCCCGCCTTGCCCTGCAAACGGAAGCTGTGATACCGAAAGCGCCTTCCTCTCGCCCAAACAGGAAACGCCAGGCCCCGCACTGGCCGCTGGGAGACGCAGGCACCGGACACTGCCACTCCCATGGTGCCGCTGGCCCTGCGGTGGCTGATGGGAGATGCAGGCCGGGACATACTACATCGCCCGCAAGGCACTGCGGCACAACTCCTTCCCTCCGCCCCGCCCAGGCGGGCTCAGCTGGGAACACGGCAGTGGTGGAGGGGCCATGGGTGTGGAAGGGCGCCCCCAATAGTGGGACTTACGGTGTGTGTGTGTGGGGGGGGCTGAAGAGGAGTGAGGCTGAGGGGCAAAAGGTGGGGCAGGTGGGAGATTGGGGGTGAGCAGAGGGATTGGAGCTGCCTGCAGTTTTGGGTAGTGGGGTTGTGGCTAGACCCATGGGGGTTGAAGTGGGGGCAGCCTGCTTTGGGACCCACAAGGGGGGTATGGGCAGGAGGGATGTGGGGGATAGGGGAGATTAAGGGACTTTGGTTGACGAGCAGGTGCCCTGGGGGGAAGGAATGAGAGGGATTAGGGGGCTTTATCTAGGTGATTGGGGGAGGGTGTGAGTGACTGGGGGTGGGGGAAGCAGGAGATGAAGTGGTTTGAGAGGAGAAAACTGAGGCATATAGGCCAAAGAAGAGAAGCAGAGTTGATGGGGGGATAGCTAAGGGTACCCCCCTGTAACCTACTATCCCCACTCTTGGAATGGGTCACCAATCCCCCTCAGTGTGAGGTTGGCTGCTCCCAGTGGCAGCACAGCTCAGGGATGCTCCATCTGTGACTTGTGTTGCACATATTAGGGCACTTGTCGTGACAGCTTGTCCTTCCCACCACTTCCCTGGCAGGTAGAAGTTTCTGTCTGCTCGCTCCATAGTGGGAGAAAGCACGACACTGCATCACTCATGCTGCCATGCAACCACCAAAGTCCAATAACATAGATAGGCCAGGACACTCTACATCTCTCACAATGCACCACTGTACACCTTTTCCTCCTCAATCCAACCACCTGCTTAGTGCCCTTAGTGCTTTGCCCCTGCTGTGACATCATCTCAATTCAGAGATGGGGCAAAAGGGGCACCTGCAGAGATCCTAGGATGTCTCCCCGCCAGCGGAGTACATGCAGTGCAGAGCGAAGGGAAAGGGGAATAACCTGCCCCCTCTTCCTACATGTTCAGGCAGTTGTGATGTAAGAAAAACTGCTGTGATGGTACAAAGGTAGAAAGAGAGCTCCCACTACATTATTATAGAGATTAAATGGCACTGTTATAAAAAGTTGTGGTGGAATTAGAGTTGCTAGAATGCACAGCCCACCACCACAAATTATTTTCATTTACAAAACAAAAACAAAAAACAACTACCAACCAAACATCAGAATACATCCTTACCCCTTAGCGAAAGGCTGCCAGTTTGATAAGCATGACTGAGATATTAAAGAACTCAGTTACATGTAAAAAGAAAAGGAGTACTAGTGGCACCTTAGAGACTAACAAATTTATTTGAGCATAAGCTTTCGTGAGCTACAGCTCACTTCATTGGATGCATTCAGTGGAAAATACAGTGGGGAGATTTATATACATAGAAAACATGAAACAATGGGAGTTACCATACACACTGTAACCAGAGTGATCACTTAAGGTGAGCTATTACCAGCAGGAGGGGGTGGTGGTGGTGGTGACCTTTTGTAGTGATAATCGAGGTGAGCCATTTCCAGCAGTTGTTCAGGCACACCTATGCTGGTTTCCCCATCTGTAGAAGGTTAAGGATTACATCTTCTTTTAAGTCTCAGCCTGAAAAACCCTTCAGAACAGCTAATGTGACCTCATTCTGCTAACATAATGATGCCCACTGGGGTAATGCATGTGCTGCTCACCCTCTCAAGGGTGCAGACATTGTATTCAAGTAAATTTCAAAAAGCTCCAATATATAGTCTGACTCTGGAGCAAAACTCGGTCCTTTCTGCAACTGAGTCCATAAAGGGGTTGGCCCTGATCCTGAAAACACTTAAACGATATTCATGTACTGTTACACATATTTGCAGCCACAAAACCACTCCCACCAGTTAACCAATAAACAGAATTAAGTTTAAATAAATTATTTATTCGTGTAATTTTTCCTACTGAAGACCAATGTACTGCAGTAGGGATGGGACAGCAGCAGGAACAGGGGAAGGGGGGGAATACATTTTCAATGCCCAAGGGGGTCCTTACAAACTTGTCAATACAATGTTTCTATGTACTTTTAATCACAGCTCATACCTCCAGCTGCACAAAGTAGCGCATAGGGCAACACATTCTGAAAACAAAGGTAAGAGAAGACTACAATTCATCTGCTGCATCAAGGCACACTGCACTAGAAGCATGTGAGAAGCAGCGGAAGGTTTTAGTACTCCTTTCCCCCCCCACCCCCCCCGCAACACAGTAGATATGCATAGCCACTTACATCTCAATCACCACTGGACACATGCAGGTGAACATATCTATGAAGGCAGCCTGTATAACAACAGGCAAGGAGAGAAAGCATGTTGGCCAACACACTAGAGAGAAGCAATGAAGGAAGAACAAACAGTACCTGTAGTCACCTTCCTGGTTCCAGATGTTTACTCAGGATATGCTCCTCCCTATGTGCCTTGAGGCCTGAAGGTATGGTCCAGAGAAATGTGAAATAGCTTAGATATGTTGTTGATTTTATCAAAAGAGTAAATAATATAAAACTTTTTTAAATGCCTTCCCCAGCAACTGGCCAATACACACTGTTACTCTCCCCCCCCAGAGAGGAGGTGTTTTGCAACCTGTCTCTAGTGCCCTCCCCCCAAACAAAAAGTACCCCATGTCTGGCCAGTAGTATCCCCTCAGAAACCAGATATCCCTCTTGTCCAGATAATAATGTCCCCTAATAGGGACACTTACACATACAGGAAGTGTCCTGAATGCCTGCTCTCCCACGGTGTTAGTTGAGGAGTAGAGGAAAAACAGGGAATCTCAGAAAAACAAACTGGTAGCAGCAGTTGCCTCATAAAGAAAAGGAGTACTTGTGGCACCTTAGAGACTAACCAATTTATTTGAGCATAAGCTTTCGTGAGCTAGTTTTTCCTTATGCTTATTAATTAATGGCAGGGGTATTCCCACACATTAGTACAAGCTAAGTTGTTTATAGCAGAATCTCCTTTTCTCCAAGCCTGCAGCCCCACGTGCTGGAATGTGGTTTGACACTCTCAGCTATGCAGAGAATCTCAGCCTTCCTTAAAAAAATAATCTACTATTTGTACCTACAGAAATCAAAGCTTGAAAATGTGGCCCAACTGTAACCTAAAGGCTCAGAAAGGAAATAAAAAGACACACACCTCCTCAAAAGCACAATTTGGAAGGTCCATGAATTTCAAACTTTTGGGATTGTCAGCACTGGGTACCTGAGTCCCTTTGCCAAACACTGTCCTCTTTCCCCCCTGGATTCCAGGAGTTTGTGCCCACTTGCCAATTCTACCCTCCCACCCCACCCCGCAGGGATGAGATGGGGGAGACTTGGCTGCAGCAGCCCTGCAAGCACTACATGTCCCATGATGGAATGTGGCTTCCAAGGGTTGATTGGACTGTAAGCCAAGAACATTATATCCTCCACACTGCACCTCTCTCTGAGGCCACTTCCTCTCTTCCCATTGATCCTTGGGGCCACCAGATGGTGCTGACCTGCTGGTACTGTTGTGGGGGGAGAATGGGAGTCGGGGGGGGGCTCCTGCTTCACAAGGTGGGGGGTAGGGAGAGGAAAGCTTTTTCCTAAGAAATATGCAATGTGTCCCACTCAGACACACCCACCCCTTCCCTGTACTGGGGCAAAGGCAGAGTCTGCTTGGGATGTGCACGCATGCTCACACTCTCTGCTGGAGGACACCAAGTGATATAAAAGGCCAAAGTCTCTTTATTTTGGCAATACACGTTTCCAAATTGACCATAGTGAGGCAGAAGCTGATCCTTTACACAAGGAAGATTATTCTTGTGCCAAAGTTTTAGTCAACTGGAATGGAAAATGTTTAACAGCCGCTACCCAGCTGCAAAAGAATATGAAACTTTAAAACATGGTGAGAAAAACAAAACTCCTACTTCCCATACATATTTATGGAGCTAGCATATCTACCAGCAGAGATTCACTTTAGTAAAGCTTTTTCATATTGAAACTATTTGGGAGAAGTAACCAGAAAAAACTATTCCCTACCTTTTTGTAACTGTTGTTCTTCAAGATGTGTTTTGCTTATGTCCATTCCATTCTAGATGTGTGAGCGCCCACGTGTGTGGTCATCGGAGATTTTTTGCCTTAGCGATATCTGTAGGGCTGGCTGCGGTGCCCCCTTGAGTGCCGTGCTCATGCGCTGGTATATCAGGCACCGCTGGCCCTATGCCCTCTCGGTTCCTTCTTGCTGACAACTCCGACAGAGGGGCAGAAGGGCAGGTAATGGTATGGACATGAGCAACACGTCTTGAAGAACAACAGTTATGAAAAGGTGGGTAACTGTTTTTTCTTATTTGAGTGCTTGTTTATGTCAAGCAGTATCCTCGGAGGTGGGCTCAGAGTTCACAATCTTGCAGTTTGTAGCACTGCTCTACCAAAACCAGTGTCATCTCAAGCTTGCCAGGTCAGCGCATAATGTGATGCGAACATGTGGACAGATGACCAGGTAGCGGCCCAACAGATCTCTTGGATCGGCACCTGTGTCAGGAAGGCTGCCGAAGACGCCTAGTTGAGTGAGCTGTCATTGTTGAGTGATTGCTGGTGGGGGCACCTTTGCCAGCTCATAGCAGTAGTAGATGCAGGCTGTGATCCAGTACAAGCTCCTCCGAGCAGACACTGGGAGACCTTTCATCCTGTCTGTCACTGCCACGAACAATTGCGTTGACTTATGGAATGGCTTCGTTCTATTTATGTAGAATGCCAGCACCCACTTGATGTCCAGGGTGTGTAGCCTGTGCTCCTCATCTGATACATGAGGCTTCGGACAGAAGACTGGTAAGTATGTGTCCTGGTCAGTATGAAACTGGGAAACGACCTAAGGCAGAAATGCCGCGTGGAGGCGCAGCTGGACCTTGTCCTTGAAGAAGATTGCTTAGGGCAGTTCCAAGGTGAGCATCCTGACTTCAGACACCCTGCAGACTGATGTTATAGAAACCAGAAAAGAAACCTTCCAGGAGAGAAGCAGGAGGGAGCAGGAAGCAAGAGGCTCAAAGGGAGATCCCATGAACCTTGACAGCACAAGACTCAGGTCCCAGACGTGCGGATAGAGGCTCTTCAGATAGTTTAAAAAATGTGCCGTTATAGGGTGGGTGAAGAGAGTCCTGCCCTGGAATGGGGGATGCAATGCCAAGATGGCTGCCAGGTGGTCCTTGATGGAAGAGAGGGACAACCCTTGGAGCTTGAGATGCAGCAAGTAATCCAGGATGTCCTGTGAAGAGGCCTGCTCGGCCCAAAGGCACCACTTCGAGGCCCAACACGCAAACCTTTTTCATTTAGCTAGGTAGGTCACCCTGGTGGAGGGTTTCCTGCTGCCCAGCAAAATCTGTTAAACATGGGATGAGCACACCTGTTCTTCTGCACTCAGCCATGCAGCAGCCAAGCCGTCAGGTGCGGCACCTCCAGGTTCAGATGTAGCAGGTTGCCATGGTTCTGGGACAGCAGATCAGGCCAAAGAAGCATCAGAAGAGGGGTGGCTGCAGAAAGGTTCAACAGCATGCCAAACCAGTGCTGATGGGGCCATGTTGGGACTACCAGAATAACCCTTGCTCTGTCCTACTTGACTTTCACCAGGACCCTGTGGATTAATGGCACCAGTGGAAAGGCATACATCAGCATCCCCGACCATGGAATGAAGAAGGCATCCGAAAGGGAACCTCTGTTCAGACCCCGGATGGAACATACATGCATGCAGCCATGTGGCCCATCAGACATAGGCAGGTGTGGGCTGTAGTGAGAGGGTGGTTCTTTAACAGGCAGATTAAGCCCGACATTGCCTGAAAGAGGAAGGAAGGCCCTGGCTCACATGGAGTGGACAACCACCCCCAATGAACTCTATGCACTGGACCAGCATTAATGTGGACTTTTTTGTGTTTATTAACAGGTCCAGATTGCAGCAGGTGGAACGCACCAGATCAAGGCTCCTTTGCACCTGTTCCCGAGACCTGCCCTTGATAAGCCAGTCGTCGATGTACGGGAAACCCCTCGACATCTCAGGTAACCTGCCACTGGCATCATGTACTTTGTGAACACTCTCAGGGCCAATTACAGGCCAAAGGGCAACACCATGAACTGGAAATGGCACCCTCCCACGATAAAATAGAGGAAATGCCTGTGACCCGGGAATATGGAAATAAGCGTCTTGAGAGACTTGTTGAGGCAACGCAGGTCCAGGATGGATCTGAGACCTCCTTTTGCTTTCAGGATTAGGAATTACCAGGAGTAGAACCCCTATCCTTTCATGTCCTGAGGAACCTCTTCTACTTCCCCCAGGCACAGAAGGTTCTTGACCTCCTGAATGACAAGTTGCTTGTGAGAAGGGTCCCTGAAGAGGGACGGGAAAGAGGGGGAGGGGAAGGGAGGAGTGGCCAAAAACAGCAGGGTATAGCCCGGAGATATTATGTCCAGGACCCAGTGGTCCAAAGTGACCCACAACCAGGCTGAACGGTCGGGAAGGAGGTGGTTGAGGAAAGGTAACGGCGGATCAAGGGAATTGACTGGAGCATCGGTCTCGAGTATGCCATCGAAACAAGCACTTCTGGCCTCTGGAATGCTTCGCCAGTCTAGGTTGCGCAGATAAACAGGAGGTAGAAGGGTGGCGCCGACTAAACTTAGTGTCTTGGTCCCTTCTTCTAGCAGACTCCGGACGAGGCTGCCAAGGCCTTGGCGGCTGGGGTGGCCAGCATTACTTATGCGCCTACTTTGGCGTTTGCATGCCCAGCGAGCAAAGGGTGATTCTGGTGTCCTTTAGTCCAGTGTTTTTCAAACTGTGGGTCGTGCCAGGTCAGGCACTCGGTTGCCTTGCTCTGGTCAGCACCGCCAACTGGGACATTAAAAGTCCCATTGGCGGTGCTGCCCAGCTAAGGCAGGCTAGTATCTACCTTTTCTGACACTGTGCTGTGCCCTGGAGGCAGCCAGCAGCGGGTCTGGCTTCTAGGCATGGGGGCCACAGGGCTCTGCATGCTGCCCCTGCCCGAAGCACCAGCTCCACGCTCCCATTGGCCAGGAACCGTGTCAGGACAGGCAGGACGCCTGCCTCTGCACTCCAGCTGTGCCCCTGACCAGAAGCCATTGTGGTGCCCTCCTGCACCAGAGTGTCAAACTCTTCAGCCAAATCCTGAGGAAGGCACTCCTTGAACTTACAGAGGGAGTCCCATAAGTTAAAGTTATAATGGCCCAAGAGGGCGTGATGGTTCGCCACCTGAAACTGTAAACTGGTTGTGGAATAAATTTTTCTTCCAAAAAAGTCCAGTCGTTTGGCTTCTTTGTTTTTCAGGGTTGAACTGGAGTGCCCGTTTCTCCTTCTCAAGGCTGACAGGACATCGAATAAGGTGTCCACCTGTTCAGCCATCTCCTCCACTTCCAGGCCCAAGTTCTCAGCCACCCACCAAAGCAAGGCCTAGTGGGTGCTTAAAGTCACCAGGTAGGCTAGCCCTGTAGGGGCCCGCAAGCATCTTGTCAGAGTACGAAGACGAAGATTGTACCACCGGTGGGGGATCCTGGTCCTCCTCCTCCACAGGGGAGGGTGGCTTAGGGGTGGGCACAGCCTCCTGAGTCCTGGCTTCCGGGCGTGTCTCCTGTACCAAGCCCAGTGCCAGCTGCTGCTGCTCCAAGGCGCTTGATGACGAATGGAGCAAAGGGGGCATAGCCATGACAGGCACCCCCTATGCATTCCAATAAAGCCACTGCATGGGCCACTGACCTGACTGCCACTGCGCCAATGCTGTGGATGCAGGCTGGATCACCCATTCTCACCACTGGGGTCTAGGCGATGAGCTAAAGCAACCCTCAGTCCCAGCGGAACCCCCTTCCAGAGACCACATAGGGGCCAGAGATGCTTGAGTCTGCTTGGAGACCATCGATAACGGTAACCAGAGCCCGGCACAGGGGGACCAGTACCAATGGTGTGGAGACTGGAGTTGGTGCCGGGGGGACTGGAGGCGGGACAGAGAATGCTCCCATAGTGTTGGCGACCTGGATCAGTGATGTGATGACAACCTGCAGGAAGGCGACTGGTGCCGGTAGTAAGGGGACCGGCAGCCTCCCTCTCAGCAGCCCACGTTGGGAGAATGGTGACCGTGATCATGGAGCCGGTGACTGATGGCAAGCATCCAACGACCTTGTTGGTGGCTCCGGTGACCAGTGGCACAGAGGTGGAGGGCACACTATCGCCTTGAGAGATCAGCAGCACTCCACTGCTCCCTGGGGAGCCTTATCGGCTGGCTTGCCCTCTTGGGGAGCCTTTGCTGAACCCTGAGGCACCTGCTGCACTAGTGGTGCAGGTGGAGGCCTGTGCTCCTTCGACGCTTGGGGGGTACGTGAGGGCATTGGTGCCGGCAGGGGGATTGGTCCAGTACCACTCACAGGAGTCAAAGGAGGACCTTTCACAGGTCCCGACCAGAGAAGGCTGACTGCGGGGCTCCAGGGTAGGCGGAAGGCCCGAGGCAGGTCCTTTGCCTGCTGCCACCTGGCTCTTCTTTACCGGTGCCAGGGAGCTGCGCTTCCTCACTTTTTAAGGTACTGGTGATGGGCAGCGGTGCCAGGCGGAGCCCAGTGCCGGGGGTGGACTTTGCACTGATGCCGAGGTGCTTGGCAACTTGTGCCTAGACAGCTCAGACACCAGATGGAGGGAAGACTCCATAAGGAGAGTCCGAAGTCAAATATCCTGCTCTTTTCTCGTGCGGGGCCAAAAGTTCTTACAGATATAGCACTTATCTTCAACGTGTGCCTCCGCCAAGCACTTGAGACAGCTGCCGTGGGGATCACTAACAGGCATAATAAGCCTGTTACAGTCTGCACTTGGCTTGAATCCCAGAGATGGGGGGCGGGGGGGAGTGGGGGCATGCCCCACCAGGGACAAAGTCCCTGCTGGGACCCTAACTACTTAACACTTAATGGGTACTTAACACTAACTACCAAGAACAACTATATACAAGGCCTTAAGGCATGAAGTCCAAGACAAAAATCCACTAGCCCTTGCTAAGCAAGGAAAGGCGCTCCGATTAACCACTATGGCCGGTAAGAAGGAACTGCGAGGGCACAGGGCCGGCGCATATATACCTGATATACCGGCGCATGAGCACGGCACTCAAGAGGGCACTACAGCCAGCCCTACGGGTACCATTAAGGCAAAAATCTCCGATAACCACGCATGTGGGCGTGCACAGACCTAGAATGAAATTGACATGAGCAAGCACTCAAAGAAGAAACATATTTACTTTTTAGTGAGAAGAGAAATATTAGGGCTATCAAGCGATTTAAAAAATTAATCGTGATTAATTGCACTGTTAAACAATAATAGAATACCATTTATTTAAATATTTTTGGATATTTTCTACATTTTCAAATATATTGATTTCAATTACAACACAGAATACAAAGTGTACAGTGCTCACTTTATATTTATTTTTGATTACAAGCATTTGCACTGTAAAAAGACAAAAGAAATAGTATTTTTCAATTCACCTAATACAAGTACTGTAATGCAATCTCTTTATCATGAAAGTTGAACTTACAAATATAGAATTACATACAAAAATACTGCATTCAAAAATAAAACAATGTAAAATTTTAGAGCTTGCAAGTCCGCTCAGTCCTACTTCTTGTTCAGCCAATTGCTCAGACAAACGAGGTTGTTTACATTTGCAGGAGAAAATGCTGCCAGCTTCTTGTTTACAATGTCACCTGAAAGTGAGATCAGGTGTTCTCATGGTACTATTGTAGCCGGCGTTGCAAGATATTTAAATGCCAGATGCGCATGCTTCAACTACTATTCCAGGGGACGTGCATCCATGCTTATGACGGGTTCTGCTCGAAAGCCATCCAAAGCAGTGCAGATCAACGCATGTTCATTTTCATCATCATGAGTCAGATGCCACCAGCAGAAGGTTGATTTTCTTTTTTGGTGGTTCGGGTTCTGTAGTATCCGCATTGGAGCGTTGCTCTTTTAAGACTTCTGAAAGCATGCTTCCTACCTAGTCCCTCTCAGATATTGGAAGGCACTTCAGATTCTTAAATCTTGGGTTGAATGCTGTAGCTATCTTTACAAATCTCACATTGGTACCTTCTTTGCGTCTGTCAAATCTGAAGTGAAAGTGTACTTAAAATGAACAACATGTGCTGGGTCATCATCCGAGACTGTCGTAACATGAAATATATGGCAGAATGCAGGTAAAACAGAGCAGGTGACGTACAATTCTCCCCCAGGGAATTCAGTCACAAATTTAATTAACACACTATTTTTTTAAGCAGTATCATCAGCATGAAAGCATGTCCTCTGGAATGCTGGCCGAAGCATAAAGGGGCATACAAATGTTTAGCATATCTGGCACGTAAATACCTTGCAATGCTGGCTACAAAAGTGCAATGCAAATGCCTGTTCTCACTTTCTGGTGATGTTGTAAATAAGAAGATGGCAGCATTATCTCCTGTAAATGTAAACAAATTTGTTTGTCTGAGTGATTGGCTAAACAAGAAGTAGGATGAGAGGACTTGTAGCCTCTGGAGTTTTACGTTGTTTTATTTTTGAGTGCAGTTATGTAACAAAAAAAAAAAATCTACATTTGTAAGTTGCACTTTCATGCCAAAGAGACTGCACTACAGTCCTTGTGTGAGGTGAACTGAAAAATACTATTTCTTCTGTTTATCATTTTTATAGTGCAAATATTTGTAATCAAAATATACACTTTGATTTCAATTACAACACAGAATACAAGATACATATGAAAATGTAGAAAAACATCCAAAATAATGTTTTTAATCACAATTAATATTTTTGAGTTAACCGCGTGAGTTAACTGCGATTAATCGACAGCCTAAGAAATATATAATCTATGAACAATTTCAGACTGGGTCTGAGTATTTCACTAGCTTCAAAAATACTTCAGACTCAAAACAATTTTGCTTCATTTACGATTATCATAACTTTGCTCATATATATTTTTCATGTCTATCTTGTCCGAAGCATCAAGAGATGAAAATATTTAAAATAATTTAAACATTGAGAGATTCTACAGAGCAACAAACACACTTCTGTAATCCATATTGTTCTTGTTGTACTTTCCAATTCAATGTAAGTGTAGTTAATAAGAGTTTCCATGTGGTAGCTTCCAGCTCCTATGGTTATATTTTAGGTTCTCTGCTTTGGGATCCAGTTTTATCTGATGTAATTCCCTTGATATTAGTACTACATTGGGCCAGTTTTTACCATGCAAGGCTTTGGATCAGGATATTGCCTTGTCCTTTGGGATAGATCCAATTTCCAATCTGAGAGAAGTGCCGCCTCTGCTTCCCATGCTGCTTCTCTAGGTCTGTTTCATGTCATCCAATTAGTCACCATCTCTTGAAATTATTAGAACTGTGTAACAGCAGGACAGCATCTGGTACAGGGGACAGAATGTAATCAAATGTGCACAGAATGGAGAAATTTATTTTAATTATAATAAAAAAATATAATTTAGTCACTGCAGAGATGTCAAAAAGGTACAACAATCACTATTTCCAATAAGTTAGGCAACCAGTTCTACATTTAATGATAACAAGAAGTGCAAGATCTGAGGAACTCTTCAAGAACTATTCTGGAGCTTATTTGAAACTCACAAAAGGAAAGAAGCAAAAAGAGATAAAGAACAAATAATAAAATAATAAAAACCTATCAAAGTCTTTTCGAGAGACATAATATCTCTTATTCAGTCAAACAGCCCTTGGTGTTCTGAATTTAGAATGACAGTCACTTTCCTGCATTAGACAAAACAGACACAGGAGAGAGAGAAGAACTAGGATAATAAAGATGGTGAAAATACAGCTCAGAATATAGGGTGGCTGGTCAGTCATGGGACAGATGCTTTGGTCTTGTAGGTCAGCCATGAAAGCTATTGCTCTGGACATGCTCTTCTCCCCAGACAGGAACATTATCTAGTTGGTCTGGTCAGGTCCCTCTCCTTCATTCATCCTTCTCAGGGTGGGCAGAGCTGGATGGGCCATCTCATCTCGTTGTACTGGTGCTGTGCAATACAGTTGATTTCAGGATCCAGTGAAAAGCTGAGAGAGAGGGGACAGGAGGAAGATGGGGGATGCAGAAAGGAATGCACAAGGGAAGGGAAGACAAAGAATGTATCAGGCTGGAGTCTTCCCTGGTGCAGCGATGATGATCAAGCTCCCCACTGTAGTACCACGGTCTGATATCATGATAACAATCTTTCCACCACAGCTGTGGTGATGGTAAAAAGCACTCCACTGCATTTTCACCCAGTCTCTTTTTAAGGACCGCAAAAGGGAGCAATGAGCTAAGTAGCCCATCCTCCTATTATTTTGTCCACCAATTTGGCCTAATTCCCAACACACCGATTTTTGGTTACCTGATTTCTGACTTTCTGCTCATCTTGTTCACCATTCGTAATACATAGTCTTTGACTGGTATCAGTAAACCCTTTTTATTTATATTAATTCAGTCTTTGTCTCCTTTGCTCCACATCTTTTCGTAAACAGTTTTATATAACAGACCATTCTAACAATCTGTGAGCCTTTACCCACTTTTCAGCAGTTAAGCTTACAATTAAGGTAAATGTATAGGCCCAGTTATTACAACGTTTCACACGCTGCATACATCCACTATGCGCTTTACTCAGCTAAATCTATCACACAGTCCTTACCCACAGTTTACCATACCCTGGAGCACTCGTGGATCACTGTTTAACATATTACTGTTATTTTAAAATGTTATGTAAATACAGTGTGTGATTTTCTAAGCTCATGACTCAGTCAAATTAGAACCAATTTTTCTCCAGAACACTGAAGTTTCTATTCAGTGAGGATTATTTCTTTACCAAATTACAATTTAATTGTTTAACAAAAGTAGAATTCCTTTAGTGAAACATCTTAAGTAATAGAAAATAATATCTATTTTTTTTTAGTACATTAGCTCACTGCAGAGGGGTCAAACTTGTATGACTCAAATGGTTTAACAAAGATTCCCAAACTGGTTCAAAAAAGGTTTACTTGTGATCTGTGATGTTGGCTGGTCACATAATACTGGTTCCTTGTTTCTGGCTGCCATGTAACATTAAAGACCCATTAAATACTTTAATAATATTTTTTGAATAGCAGGGCCATATTCAATATTTTCATCAATGACTTAGATAATGAAGTGATAAAATTTGCAAATGACCCCAGGCTGGAAGGGGTTGCAAGCACTTTGGTGGACAGGTTTCAAATTCAAAACAACTTTGACAAATTGGAGAATTGTGCGGAAATCAACAAGATGAAATTTAATAAAGACAAGTGCAAAGTAATTCACTTAGGAAAAATCAAATGTACAGCTACAAAATGAGGAATAACTGGTTAGGCAGTAGTACCTCTGAAAAAGATCTTGGAGTCATAATGGATCTCAAATTAAATATGAATTAATGTGATGCAGTGGCTAAAAAGGCTAATATTCTGCAGTATATTAACAGGAATGTTGTATGTAAGGCACGGGAGGTAATTGTCCCGATCTACTCGGCCCTGGGAGGCCTCAGCTGGAGCACTGTTTCCAATTCTAGGCACTGCACTTTAAGAAAGATGTGTACAAACTGGAAAGAGTCTAGAGGAGGAGCATCAAAAAAAGATTAAAAAGCTGGGTATTTTTAGTTTTGAGAAAAGAGTGGGGACCTGATAACAGCCCTTAACATATTTGAAGAGTTATCAAGTGCATGGTGATCTGCTGTTCTCCATGTCCACTAAAAGCGTGACAAGTAGTAATAGGCTTAATCTGCAGGAAGGAAGAGAGATTTTGGTTAGATACTCGGGAAAACTTTCTAACTATGAGGGTAGTTAAGCTCTGGAACAAGCTTCCAAGGGAGGTTGTGGAATCCCCTTCACTGGAGGTTTTGATGAACAGGTTGGACAAACACCTGCCAGGGATGTTCTGGTTTACTTGGGCCAGCCTCAGTGCAGGCACAGGGTTCAGCTTGATGACCTCTCAGCGTCCCTTCCAGCGTTTCATTTCTGTGATAATCCAGATGATCATGAAAACAAAGAGCATGAGATAATTTATTTAGACATAGTCCCTGCCTGTGGGAGAGTTTGAGACCCTTATGACAAAAAAGGACCCAAACATGCTTTTGTCTCCTGAACATTAAATGTTGCCACAAGATGGCAAGATCAACGTTGCCATTGGGCAAAAAGCATCTCTGGAAAACACACTTTATTAATATACATAAAATGTAAAAACTAAAACAAACTTTCCCTCAATCATATTCAAAGATAATAGTTTTATGAATGGAATCCGTTTAATTGACAAAATACTTGTGACATTTCAAGTTTATAGCATCATCTCCCAAATGAATTAGAAAATATATATTATTCCCCCAAATATTTAGGGGGAGAATTTTCAAAGATCGAAATGGCAGCTAGGTGCCAAACTCAAAATGGTACCATCTTGGGTACCAAATCTGCCCTCTGTTACATATATGAAACGTCCATTGCAAGATTATTTATAGGAATTGTACCAGGCTAACTCAGAGCAAAATTTGGGACTCCAAGGGTTTATGATTTTTATACCTATAATTTTGTTATGCATTTCACAACATATAACACATAGGATGCCTGTTTCCCATAAAATACATCTTTTTACTAGTTTCTCTTGGATGTGTAGTCACTGTCTCAAGTTTTCTGTGCATGAACATTTTTCAGTTTCTAAATCCACAAGAATCCTTCCACTTCCTCCAGGTGTTACTCTGCTTGCTTGCTATGTATGGGAAGCCAGATCATTTTCCATAGCTCTGTGGACTATTTAACTGCTCTACAAACCAGAGCTGCTAATGAGCTTTGTTTCAAGCATATGTGTTCATATGTCAACACATTTGCTTATGTCAGAAGGTTAAAAATGGAAACATTTTTTTCCTTTAAGAAAACAGACACCCAAATAAGGAGATGACTGAGTGCTGAAGATTCCCCTAGTGAATCGCTTCCAGCTTGTTCCTTAGAAAGGCTGCACATGAAAGGTCTGGAGGGGTGGGGTCGGGGCCACCAGAGATTTGGGCTGCATCCAAAATATTGAGTAAGGGTCTTCGAGACTTTAAAGCGAACTACAACCATTCAAAGGTTCACTGTCCTGCACGCCTAGAGCTGTGCTCTACTACTTTCTCCACCTATTTTTAAGACGGTTTACTACTAGTTTGGTCTTGCAAAGCTTTTCTTCTCTTGTGTGTTAGAGACACAGTCCCATCCTCCAGCAAAAATGGAAGCCATCAAGAAAAAGATGCAGATGCTGAAGCTAGATAAGGAGAATGCAATTGATAGAGCTGAACAGGCTGAAGCAGACAAGAAAGCAGCTGAGGACAAGTGCAAACAGGTGAGTAGGAATAAAAACAGTTGTGTATCTACATTGTGGAGAAAATTGTATAACCTATTAAGAAAGTAAGTAGAATATTTTTGTGATGGTGAGAAAATAGAATAGTATTGTTAGGTCTCCTCTATTTTTCTGCTTACCCTCCTTTGAAGTATTTTGCATTCTGGTAATATAGTTCATGCATACAAATGGGACAATCTGTTAACTTTTCTTATTTGCTCATCCATTTTGATTTGGGACTCAGCACAATTCCTAGACTACTCACTGTACTTCAGAGAATCCTTTTGAATCCTGTATGATTCCTCATTAAATTTCCTTGAGCTTGCACCTTCCTGGAAGAGACCAGAGCTTTGTATCTTAAACAAGGAGGACACACAGTGGTAGAGCTGTTAGATTTTTCCTAGGCAATGCCTGATCATGAATTAAACCTAAGCTTGAGGCAAAATTAATGCAGTTCACCTAATTATTCCTCAGTGTGAGAAATGTCCCTCCTTTGAGAACCAATTGACCATGACCCCCTACTCCAGATAGTACAGTAGGTTTTCTGTTCATGGGAATAATCAGAAATACTGAATCCTGAAATTGAGGTAATGGACTAAGTTATTTGTGTGAATTGATCTTATGTAGGATTCCAGGAATGCATTGCTAATGCTGTAGTTGGGCTTTTTAAATTGGCAGAGTACACTGATCAAACCACAACTGTATAATGCAGTAGGATTTAGGTCTAACGCCAACATTTTGAGTCACTTGGGTGTCCTTTGTTACAAATCACTCCTCTCTAGTGATTAAATATCTCAAAACAAAAAGAAATCATCATAGCACATTAAAATATTTTCCACAAACATGCGGTCATTGCTAAATGTGATTGGAAGAGGATTACAATACGTTTATTTGTACCCCAATGCACCAATGATCAGCGTTGGAGTGCAGCACCGTACCAGTACTAACAGGGATTTTATATTGACCTTCAGATTCAGGTCAAATACAGCACTTCCTGCAGAGCTTCTGCTTTTTTATATTATTCCTTTTTATATTCCAGACTATAATTTCTACAACAGACAAGTCCAGAGGGTCAGTACTATTTAAGGCTCACCAGTTTCAACCCGAAGACCAGGCATAAAAGAATGCAATTCTGAATAAACACAGAATGTTGAACAATAATTGTAGCTGAAATGCTTCCCAAAGTCAGTGATTTTGCACAAGTTTTGATGGAGGAGAGGGAAGGCACCCTTTATCTGAAAAAGACAAGGGAGGCTACGCAATCCCAGTTGTCTATACAAGGTTGCTTAAAGGAAGGATTTGGCGAAAAAAGCAGATATAGTGGATACTGAAGCTTTCACATTTCCGAAGATTTTCTTGGCTCAATAGTTTATGAAATAGCAGAGCTAAATGAAAAAGTAAAAGGATTGATTTGAAAAGGAAAAAGCTGCATCCAAGTGGAAAAAATTAACTGAATTTTAATTGACGTTATATTTAAGTTTACATTATTTGCTTTAAAAATAATTTTTATCATCTCAGTCCATGTCCCGTCAACCTCAAACCAATACTGCATGTAGAGACCTGGTGGGAACAGAATTTAAAAATATAAAGAATCCACTATGATCTCTGCTTTTAAAGAGATGAAAAAAATTACAATTATTTGTTATTTATAGTATTAGTGATATAACAGGAGTACTCAAAACATTCTAAACACTGTATAGCAACCCTTATGCATGCACATTATGACCAAGTAATTAGACTGTATCATGTACTATTTTTTTCCACACAACCCTACTTCATTCAGTGCACAAGATGTATGGTGCTCAGTGAATGGATAGTTATTCACTATTTTCTTTTATCTTCATCATTAAGTGTACCCAATTCCTGCAGTGAATACAAAATTATTAACGTCCTCATAAGCTTTTCTATGGTGCTCTCTCTATAGTAGCCAGACTACACATTCTCCATCCCAAAGCAATGTACAAGTCTGGTCACACATAAGAATGCTGAGGGGATGAAATACCCTCAGTTTCTCTGTGGGGATGGTGCACACACAGTCTGATCAGCAGTAGGAGCTGTGAGAGGCTTGAGCATGCTCAGTGATGATGGAATCTTTGGAGATTTTTTGCTGCTAAAATCGGACTCTGAGCATGTTTATACTGTGATTTTTTCAAAGACTTATAACGTCGCCAAATTTAGGTAGATTTTCAATGTGACTGCAAAAGGTACATCCCTGACAGAAAGGCCACCTACCCTAACAAATTTCAAGTTCTTGTTCCAAAACATGGGGTGCTAGAACTGCTCACATAAAAGGTTTGTCAGTATTTTTATCAAGGGCAAAATTATGTATTTTTCCATATTCTTATTCTCTGAAGCAGCTGAACTGTTTTGGCTGAAATGTTCCCAAAAAATTCAGCCTGCAGCAGACACATGGCATGCAAAAATTCATCCCAGTTAAAATTTGGCAAAGTGATAATAAAACCAAACTTTTATAATGGAAAGTTGTTTGTATCTGTAAATGAAAAAGAAGCTAAAAAATATAAAAGAAAAAGCCTGCCCAATGGTGGCACAATGTGGAAAATCTGAGAACAGGACTCAGATCTGAGCCCCCATTCTTATGTCAGCAGAGTCTGAGAGCATGGCTTGAGACAGCAAAAATTCTCTTCTCAATTACACCAGTATTAAGCCAGAATAAGTACCTCTACTTCTCTAGTTACTCTTGAATTACACTGATCTAGTCTAAGAGAACAAAATGTATTCCCAGCATGCACAGCACAAAGACAGAAATTACCATTGTGTCACTCTAAAGTGACTGATCAAGCGTACTCAAGGAATAATAATGACAAGCTTCTGATGGAACATTGTCCAGTGTCCCCCTATGCTAGAAAAAAAGATACCATATTATGGGCTTTGTGCACAGGAGATCTGAAGGGGAGGAAACGAACAGCTGAATGGAAGACACCTCCAAAGGAAAAAAAATCTTTATACTAGAGCTGTCGATTAATCACAGTTAACTCACACGATTAACTCAAAAAAATTACAATCACAATTTAAAAAATTGCGATTATTTGCAGTTTTAATTGCACTGTTAAACAATAGAATACCAATTGAAATGTATTAAATTTTTTTGGATGTTTTTCTACATTTTCAAATATATTGATTTCAATTACAATACAGAATACAAAGTGTACGGTGGTCATTTTATATTATTTTTATTACAAATATCTGCACTGTAAAATGCTAAACAAAAGAAATAGTATTTTTCAATTCACCTCATACTAGTACCATAGAGCAATCTCTTTATCGTGAAAGCACAACTTACAAATGTAGAATTTTTTGTTGTTACATAACTGCACTCAAAACCAAAACTATGTAAAACTTTAGAACCTCTCATTCCTACTTCTTGTTCAGCCAATCACTAAGATAAACAAGTTTCTTTATGTTTACAGGAGATAATGTGGCCTGCTTCTTATTTACAATGTCACCTGAAAGTGAGAACAGATGTTCACATGGCACTTGTGTAGCCGGGATTGCAAGGTATTTACATGCCAGATCTGCTAAACATTTGTATGCCCCTTCATGCTTCGACCACCATTCCAGAGGACATGCTTCCATGCTGATGATGCTCATTAAAAAAATAATGTGTTAATTAAATTTGTGACTGAACTCCTTGGGGGAGATTTGTATGTCTCCTGCTCTGTGTTTTACCCACATTCTGCATATATTTCATGTTATAGCAGTCTCGGATGATGTCCCAGCACGTTTTTCATTTAAGAACACTTTCACTGCAGATCTGACAAAATGCAAAGAAGGTACCAATGTAAGATTTGTAAAGATAGCTACAGCCCTTGACCCAAGATTTAAGAATCTGAAGTGCCTTCCAAAAATCTGATCGGGATGGGGTGTGGAACATGCTTTCCGAAGTCTTAAAAGAACAACACTCTGATGCGGAAACTACATAACCTGAACCACCAAAAAAGAAAACCAATGTTTTGCTGGTGGCATCTGACTCAGATTATGAAAATGAACATGCGTTGGTCTGCATTGGTTTGGATTGTTATTGAGCAGAACCCGTCACCAGCATGGACGCATGTCCTCTGGAATGGTGGTTGAAGGGACATATGAATCTTTAGCGCCTCTGGCGCGTAAATATCTTGCAACGTGGGTTACAACAGTGCCATGAGAACACCTGTTCTCACTTTCAGGTGACATTGTAAACAAGAAGTGGGCAGCATTATCTCCTCCAAATGTAAACAAACTTGTTTGTCTGAGTGATTGGCTGAACAAGAAGTAGGACTGAGTGGACTTGCAAGCTCTGAAGTTTTACATTGTTTTATTTTTGAATGTAGTTATTTTTGTACATAATTCTACATTTATAAGTTCAACTTTCATGATAAAGAGACTGCACTACATACTTGAATTAAGTGAACTGAAAAATAGTATTTCTTTTATTTTTACAGTGCAAATATTTATAATAAAAAATAAATATAAAGTGAGCATTGTTCGCTTTGTATTCGGTGTTGTAATTGAAATCAATATATTTGAAAATGTGGAAAATATCCAAAAATATTTATATAAATAGTATTCTATTATTGTTTTACAGCGCAATTAATCGCAATTCCTTTGTTTAATTGTGCGATTAATCGCGATTCATTTTTTATTCATTTGACTGCCCTACTTTATACACAGTATTAATCTTCTGGTTATGATTTCTGGGAATACTTACATGCCCCCCAATCTCTATAGTATCTGAGTGCCCAGTTAAGTTGTCTTCAGTGTATGGGGAACTGAGGCTCAGAGAGATTCAATGACTTAGAGGGTGGTAATTATGGTGTTCGTGGAAGGAATATTTATTTGCTTTGCTTTGTCGTATTTATTAGAGTGTTAGGTAAAATTGTTGGATTTTAAATTTTTTAAATTGTAGTTTTTAATATTTTCCAACATTTAGATTATAAAAGAGTATAAGGGCATTAAGGAAGTATTATGATCACCTAGTCTGACCTCATAAAAAACTCAGACTATAGTATTTCATGCTGTCATCCTGCATCAACCCAATAAATTGAAGTCAACTAGTGTAACATTTTTAAAATTATCCAGTTTTGATTTAAAGATTACCAGTGATAGAGAGTTCACCATACCCCTCATCTGTTTCAATGGGTAATTACTTTCATTGCTAAAAATTTGTATCTTATTGCTAGCTTGAACTTTGCTGACTTCAGTTTACAGCCCCTGGATCTTGCTATTCTGGAACTTATAGACCACGATTAAATCGTTGGTTAACCTTTTCTTTGATATACTAAATATCTTGCACTTCTTTAGGGATCAACTTAGTATAAACCACAAACATTTGTGAACTGTCCAGATTAGTCTTTATAAAGGCATTAACTACCATGAGTCAACTGGCAATAAAAAAGGTAAAAAATGCTAGCAAAACAGCCCTTAGTCTTTCATTGTAAGGTTCATTTTCCAGACCACAAATCGTTATTGCTCTTCTCTGAATACTCTCAAATTTTGCAACTTTCTGTTTAAAAAGTGTGGAGACAGTATTCCAGTTGTAGTCTCACCAATGCCATATACAGAGGTAATATCACCTTACTCCTGCTCGATATTCCCATTAATATATCCTAGTATTATTTTAGCCCTTTTTTCCACAGCAGCAGGCTACTTTGAGCATAAGTACAGAAATGTATAACAATGTGCGTACACAACATGCTAACCAAAATCATAAAGATATCCTCCAGGCTACAATTAAAGTAAAAGAACTGCATTAAAAATTAACACACACATAAAGATGGTTTAAATTAACTGTTTTAATAGACTGAACTTATACAAAGGATGAGTTAAACCATCATTCTCCCCAATTAATTACTATTCCCAGGATAGAATAGAACAAAGGTGGTACTACGAGTTCAATGACAGATCAGACAGGCTGCAGGCACACCAGTTATGTTATCAGCAAGAAGTCTCTTGATAATAGAAATTCTCCAGGGAGCAGGGGGGAATCTGTCATCTGGCAGTCTCCCAGCAGGATATAAATAGCACCTTTTTAGAATACAGTGTGGATTTATATGGTATGGTCGAGTGATAATGAGATAAAATGGAACATACCTTGGATGACCCATATGTCCCTCCTTCCTTTGGAAAACCATATGTGGTTTAAAGCTATGAATCTTTAGGAAAATAATGTTATGCCATCAAATCTAACAAAATAACTGTATCTCAGTGAATGGATGGTACCTCTGTATTTCAGATAACACATTTGCCCTGATCATATTCAACATATTTCAAGCAATGCCTCAGTTTACCAAGTGAAGTGTAGCAGTGCTTGCTAAGGGAGATATGGACTCTGAACACTACTCTACTTAATACCTGTACTTCTGTGATTCATTCTCTATCCTCTTGCTTCTGTTAAGGAGACAGTATCCAGTGTTGTATTTATATACAGACCAAGTGGACTGTAGACTATAAACAAGGGCAACACAGTCAAAAGAGTAAAAGACATACACAGAACTTATTTTTCATAACATGTTTCAAATGTATGTTTCATTAAGAGTCTCCCTGAACTCGGGGATATGGGTGCAATGCATTTTTCATATATACATGACATTTTCTTTATTTTCGGGATTCAATGACAGTACTGTAGGTAGAATGCCAGTGATGGGAATAAGCTTGTCCCTGCCTTCCCTGAGGAGGAGCACACTGTGCTAGCATAATTTTTTATTTCAGACTAGGGCAATATCGAGGGTTACTCAATCCCTGGATGTATGGGGTCAGATTCTCAACTTGTGTACGTTGTCATAGTTAAATTGAAGTAAATGGAGTTATGCCTACTTACAACAGCTGAGTTATAGAATCATAGAAATGTTGCACTGGCAAGGACCTCAAGAAGTCATGTAGTTCAGCCCTCTATGCTGAAGCAGGACCAAGTATACCTAGACCATCCCTGACAGGTATTTGTCTACTTTTCTTAAAAGCCTCTAATGACAGGGATTCCACAACCTTCCTTGAAAGCCTGTTCCAGTGCCTAACTATCCTTATAATTGGATAGTTTTTCCTAATATCTAACCTAAATCTCCTTTCCTGCAGATTAAGCCCATTACTTCTTGTGCCACTTTTAGCGGACATAGAGAACAGCAGATTACCATCCTCTTTATAACAGCCCTTAATATATTTGAAGACTGTTATCAGGTCCCCACTCAGTCTAAAAATTAATATTTTAAACATTTTTCCTCATAGGTGAGGTTTGCTAAATCGGTTTAGAAATATGGATATGGCATGGTTTCAGAATAGGCAGCAGGTTTAAAACAAATAAAAGGAAGTATTTCTTCACACAACGCACAGTCAACCTGTGGAACTCCTTACCAGAGGATGTTGTGAAGGCCAAAACCATAACAGGGTTCAAAAAAGAACTAGATAAATTCATGGAGGATAGGTCCATCAATGGCTATTAGCCAGGATGGGCAGGAATAGTGTCCCTAGCCTTTGTTTGCCAGAAGCTGGGAATGAGCGACAGGGGATGGATCACTTGATGATTACCTATTCTGTTCATTCCTTCCAGGGCACCTGGTACTGGCCAGTGGCGGAAGACAGGATACTGGGCTAGATGGACCTTTGGTTTGACCCAGTAGGGCCATTCTTATGTTCATTATGTGAATGCCAAACAGCCTGCTCAGCTGCCATGTTAGGTTTATTAAAATAGTGTAAAACTGTGTAGGCTACTTGGCATCTAGACAACTGAAGTTACACAGCAACTTTGAAAAATCCACAATTCGATATCTCTCCATAGAATCACTTTAAAAAAAGCTTAACATAATTTAAAACAAATAGTAGGAAGAAGTCTTTGGCTATCCTTATCTATAAGCAGAGCAACCAATGTGTCAGAATGTTCACAACTTATTTTTCTTTCTCAAAAGGTAGAGGATGAGCTGGTGGCACTGCAGAAGAAGTTAAAAGGAACTGAAGATGAACTGGATAAATACTCAGAAGCTCTCAAAGATGCTCAGGAAAAACTGGAACAGACTGAAAAGAAGGCAACAGATGTACGTACCTGCATAGAATGCAGATGAGTAACTAACTAGAAATGGTATATTTTACAACACACAGTATATTGGTTGTATATTTCATTTAGTGTTAATTTATTGCAGTAGTTTGCCAAAAGGAAAAAGGCAGAGACAATTATGTTATGGTTGAGGTACATAACTCCCCACCCCCACAAAAAAACGATATTGGTTGTCTAGGGTTACATCTGTTGCTGCATTAGGAAGCTTCCTGCTGATCCACCACCACAAGAGTATCTTAAAACTAGCTTATTTATTTCCAAGAGATGTTCCCCTGTGTAGGACCATCAGATAGCTTAGAGCCATTTCCTATATGGTTACCCCTCCCTTTTACTGGCACAAGGAACATGGGGGGGGGGGGCTTCCAAGTACCCTAGTAATCCCCAACTGACATAATGGTCCTTGGGACTGTTGACAGTTGATACAAGTAAGAACAACCTGACAGGAGGATTGGCCTGACACAGAAGGGCCCTAGAACTGGTGGCTTAAAGACACTTTGCACTCCTGTTTTCCTCAGCCATGGGTGAGAATCTGGCCCTCTGAGTTAAGGCTGGTCAGGTGCAAATCCCACTGACACAATCACAAAAAATCAAGCACATTATCAGTTAAATTTACATTCCCATCTACGGTAGCGGTTTGCTTACCTTACCATCCAGATATTGTACGACCCAAACATGCTGGACAAACCCACAATTACATTAGAGACACCTCTCTTGGACAGCCTATTTCCAGGGGGAGACTAAACCATTGTGTGCCACAGGCTGAGAATAGGCAGGCCAGGAGAGTCTGATCCAAGTTGCTGTGCTCAATGCAGAGGTGATTGGGTGGTGTGTAGGAGATCAAACCAGATTACCTGGTGATCTTTCCTTTGAATTCTTACACAAGAAACTCTGAGGATACATGCAGCCAATTCCTGTAATTGCACTCTCACACAAACCTTCCCTGGACCTCAGACTGACTGAAGTGCTTTACTGATACCTACATTCAGTGAGTGCCTGAAGCAGCCCTGGGGAAATGGCCTGATCTGTAGCCCTTTCCACTCCTGAGCTATCCCTCTGCTGCTGGGGTGCAGCACTGCCGGGGCGCAGCACTGCGTTGTTGCTGAAACTGTTCTTCCTCCAATAGGTCCCTTCCAGCCTCACCACCACCACGTGCCCTCCTGGGGAGCATGGGACAGACTTTCTTTTTCTTCATGCAGAGGCTGATGAAGTCCTTCCATTCACTTTCCTTTGTCATTTATTCCAGCTGGATAACTTGCTCCCTTTAAGTAGCTTTTTGGAAGTAGAAAGCTAAAGTTACAAGCAGAATATGAACGTGCAGTTTAATAAAATCTCCCTCAAAGGAGCGCTCCAAGCAATTTTCTCCTTCTCTGCAACTACATGTTACTTTAACATAGGTCGAAAAAATCTGAACGTGCTGGAAAAATAACTTAACTCTTACGGACTTTAATAGAGCAACCCCTCTGCTATTAGGGTGACCAGATAGCAAGTGTGAAAAATATGACAAAGTCCCTAATATCGGGATGTCTGTCACCCTATCCACTATTGTGAGCCTCAGAGCATGTAAAGAATGCTCCCCATGCGCTCTGGACTGAGACTGCTGGTTTCATACATTTGTGTGTGATTAGCCCTCTCAGGATCTTCTTGGTCTTTTACCGCATGGATCCAGTGAATTACTTTTACTATATAAGGCAAATCCTTTGTAGACCGTGGCATGCTTTAACTGAAAAAAAATGGGGTCAAATTAACTGTCTCCAACTTTCAAGTAGCCACATATCCCTGTTTTTAGGTAGGGTTGCCAACCCTCCCGGTTTTGCCGGGAGTCTCCCAGAATCAGACTCTATCTCCCGGAGCCAAACTGGGAGATTTTAGGTGCTAGAAGTCCAGCAGCGCAGTGGGGCTAAGGCAGTAAGTGCCTCCTGGCCAGAGCCTGCATCCCCCTCCGCACCCCAACCCCCTGCACCCAAACTCCCTCCCAGAGCCCTCACCCCCTCCCACACCCCAATCTCCTGCCCCAGCCCTGAGCCCCTTCCAATACCCAAACTCTCTCCCACAGCTTGCACCCCACATCCCCTCCTGCACTCCAGCTCCCTGCCCCAGGCTCAGCCCGGAGCCCCCTCCCACACTCTAAGCCCTTCGGTCCCAGCCAACATCCTGCACCCCAACCCCCTGCCACAGCGGGGGTGTGTGTGAAGGGGGGCTTGGGGAAGGAGTGAGGCCTCGGAGCAGGGGGTGGGGTAAGGGTGTTTGGGTTTGTGTCATTAGACAGTTGGCAACCCTATCTTTGGAGGATTCTTGTTACAGGTTGGAATCCTGTTTCATTAACACTGCGTCTTAAAATGAAAGCATCTAGTGAAGGAGGTTATCAGTGCTGGATTGCTATAGATGTCTTTTCTAAGATAGTGGCTTTTGTATGTAATCTGCACATTCAATGGATAGCACTTAAGAAGAGAACAAATGAAATTCTGACTGACTTGTGATTAGAAAAATTTAATGACCAAACTGCACTAGGAAAATAGGAGGCACTCTAGCTCCCATCATACAAAAATCCACAAGCCAATAGTTATTTGCTTTTTTCCAGTCTGTGTTTTAATAATATAGTTCCTTTTACTCAGAAGTATATATGGAAGGGATTAATTTGATCATCTTGTCTTGATGTTGCCTACAACATTTCTCCACTGCCTTGTTTACTTGCGAGCTTTCCAGTGATGGAAAGCTTTAACTACTTCTCAGACTATTCAACGGTCTTTAAAAAGACTTAATTGTTAGGAAATATTTCCTGATACACCTCTATCCTGATATAACGCTGTCCTCGGGAGCCAAAAATCTTACCGCGTTATAGGTGAAACCGCATTATATTGAACTTGCTTTGATCCACCGGAATGCGCAGCCCTGCCCCCCCCGAAGCGCTGCTTTACCCTGTTATATCTGAATTTGTGTTATATCGGGTCGCGTTATATTGGGGAAGAGGTGTATTTTATTGCTCACTTTCAAACCACGTCTGCTAGGTAAACCCTCCCTTGTCTCCTGTTTGCACCTTCAGATTCCCTTAATTACTGTTGGGCCCAAACTATCCATATTTAGTACCTAAAAATCTTTCTTCACGCCAAACACTCCAACCCTGTAATATTTAAATTTATCTTTCTCTGAAACCACTCTACATTAATGAGATGTCTCCAGTGTGGGACAACTTGCCATCCTAAGAAGTTGGAGATTTGAATCCTAGAACTGCTGCTGAAGGCAATATTGTTGATATACCTCCTACACCATAGGTCCCCTGGGGGGGGCCACAAATGTTTGGGGGGCATGGCTGGGGCCTGGATCAGTCCCCACAGGGGGCGGGGAGGGAGCGCCACCCCGCTTAGCTCCTGGCCCTAGCTGCCAGCCCCAGCCTTGGCCACCTTACCCCGTCTGCGTCCCCACCCCCTCCCGGAGGCATGGCTCCACTCCCAGCCCAGGGAGGGGCACAGACTGGGTAAAGAGCAATGCAAGGTAAGAAGTTTGGGGAACACTGTCCTAGACCAACAAGACATATAAGTATTTAATTAAATATAGTATTTTCCTTCCAGATTATTAGAAGAAGGTAAGTGATTTAGAAAAACCTATCCATATAGCAGGAAGCGTATGTGCTTTTTGATAAAATATTTTTAGATTATGGTAAAAAATGTATTGTCTCATTTTATAGCAAAACTTTGTGTTAACTTTTTCTCCCAAGACCACTATATTGTCCAGTATTGTTCACCAAACCTTTATGCCGAAAACAAAAACAGGATGGCTTAGAGAGCGGTATTTCAAACTGTTTCACATTTAAAAAATACATTTGCACTGTTCTTCATAGACAAAGTGGAATTTCAGAATGTCAGTTTTGGATTCAATAACCAAACAAAATTTAAATTTGACTTTCCACATCCCAATTTAATCAAAGCTAAACCACATTCATCTGCCTTGAATTTCACAAGTGAAACTTTATGCCATTGGAGAATCCTTCTGAAAGATTCTGGCAAGTCACAAGAGGCATCTGGGAGATGTGAGGGATCAGAATTAGTGATCTGTCTCTTTGAACATTCTTGCAGGACTGGGTTATCTTAGATATTAATATAACTCAATACTGCAAGATGCCTACTACGTTTTTTCACTGGGATGTGAATTTCATATTTTTTTAAAAAAAAATTCAAGTACTGCATAAATGACAGGAGTCCTAGCAACAAGGAGAGTTCATCAGACCAGCCCACACGGTTTCCACCATGGGCCCCAGATTGTCTCCCTATCTCCTGTTTCCTCCCCTCTCCGCCCAGTCTCAGAGGGCTATATAGAAGTGGTAGAAAACAAAGTGGAATTATTTTTGGAAAGTTTCTTGCTGTGCCACATGCACTCAACACAGACGAGTAACTTTCCCCTGGTGGCTCCCAGGCCATCCCCTGGCCAATCCCTATTTATGAACTATGTGAGATTTATAGATAGTGGAGCCCCTAATGTACACAGAAGTTGCTTTAACTAAATTCCATTAGCAAGCCATCCAAAGCTAGGGTTAGTTAGGATCTTTGACAAGACCAACACAATAAGTCAAATGTGGAATTTCTGGACTGAGCCATCTGGGAGTTAGAAAATTAAGAAAAAAGTTCCAACTAGATTTCTACATGTAGAACCTCCCATCTCCACAGTACAATTAGCTGAAAATGTTTTTCTTGTGAAACAGATTTTTAATGCTTAATTCTGTGTGATGAGGAAGAGAAGGTGCGGGTGTATTTTTTTAAAAAAAACATTCAAATTCCTATAGTTATATAGCTAAAAAACATCTCTTCCTAGAATTCCATGCATATAAATAGTGAAAAATGAAGTAGTTAGAGGTGATCAGTTTTGAATTATTGGTGTCTAGCTAGTTGGGTTTTATTTAACCAGTGCTGTTTGATTGTTTTGCATAGGCAGAAGGTGAAGTGGCAGCTTTGAATCGGCGTATCCAGCTGGTGGAAGAGGAGCTGGATCGTGCCCAAGAACGTCTGGCAACAGCCCTGCAGAAACTGGAGGAGGCAGAGAAGGCAGCAGATGAAAGCGAGAGGTAGGCATCTAAAAGGAACGATGCAGAGAAGTGACTTACATCAGAAGATCCCAGTAGTAGGATACTTTAACAGTCTTTGTAGGTTTTAAAGACTTGGTGCACTTAAGTTCCGTTTCCCACTCACTCTTTCAGATGCTACTTTTAGTATTGTGAGAAATAAAGGGCCACAATCACAAAAGTGATACTGTACCAACTCTGTAACTGGTTAATAAGCTGTTCCCATTGTCTAGACATTTCCCGTTTCATCCAAAAAATGACAAAACTTGCAGTATATCATATACATCCCAGCTGCCCCTTTGGGGAAGCTAGACTTCCCAAGGGCTGTATTCTCCCTTGTCCTGTTCCCCTTCAGCTGTGTAACCTATTTCTTTCCCACCATGATCTACTGTAACTTGTGTCCCATTTTGCTGTAACAAAGCCTGTTATCTCCACTGGGAAAAACTGTATCTTTATTTACCTCTTGAGCACTATGCATACTCCTATGATACTATAATAAAAATTAAACATAAAACTGCATGAAGTTACAGCTAAGGTTGCTGAGTGCAATTCAAGAGAATACGTTTCCACTGAACGCATCACTAACCCACATGGAAATTTCAAGCTAAGGCTGCAAAGAATTCTGATGCAGCTCTTAACACTCAGTTCATGCAGTCAGATAATTAAAATAGAAGAATTCTCAATTGTTAGCCCCAAACACCGTTTAACTTTGCCCCTCAAATTATTTTATAGCTGGATTCAACTTCCATTGAAGTCAGTCACTGACTTCAGTGGGAACTGAACTGAGCCCTTAACCGTTTTAATACTGCTTGTTACTGCTCCACCTATAATATATACTTATTCAATGTCTAAACTGCACAAATCTTTCTATTAGAACTCTGTTTTCGATTGCCTATTACTTGGACAATTGCTTAGGATTTGGACTGAAAGCTTCCAGGTTGGTTGAAAGTCTGAGCAAAAATGACCGAAGTGTTTCCAAGAATGAGGACAGTGAGAACTAGTCATAGTAAATAACATTTCTGATGGTTTTAACATTTGTGTCTCTCTAAAGTTTGGGGTAAAAACTTTAAAGTTGGCAGCAGAGTGGTCCTGAGATTGGAGGTGTTTTGTTGTCTCCATGAAAATATATTGAAATTTGGCAGTTACAAATACAGAAAAATCATAATTTGCATATACACTGTATAACTTGTTATATCCTTGCTCTTAATTTTCTGAACATTCCAGCTGCACAGGCTCCCAGACCTTGCTGAACTTTCTGTATCATATGCATACAATATGCACAGCATTTGCGCCGGCTCCTGTTTGGAGCTCTGCTTTCCCCCCTTAAAATACTCGTTGACCTAAGGAGAAGGGCATTGGACTGGGAGCCAAGAGACCACACATTCTAGTCTCACCTCTTCCATTGATCAATAATGATTCCATGTACTTACAGCCTTTTATTATTGAGCAACTCCTCATACACCTACCTTTTGAAGTAGATACATATCGACCACCCTATTTTGCAGAAGAGGTAACTGAAGATCTGTGACATTGCACCAGGTCACTGCTGGCAGCTTTGGTAATAGAACCCAATTTTCATGCACTTAGACACAATGCATTTTATAATTAATATGCCAAATCTCTGTGTTTGACTATGCTGTTTGTAAAAATACTTGTAACATAGTTTTGCCTATCCACTCAAGTGAAACAGCATCTAATCAGAATCCTGACTCTGTCCCTTGCTTTAACCATCAACCCATATTTCCCTCCTAGGGAAATAGAATCCAAGATTATACTGCTGTCTAGCAAATAGCTGTGCATCCCATTGTCAAAGAATGTTATGTATCCCCTTCTAGTAGCTGTATGTAGTGTGGACATTCCACTATCTGGGCTTATAATCTGTTGTGACTCCACATCTATCCTAAAATGCTAAAGGCTTCCCCAATCAATAGACAAGAGACTTCCAGTGCCTAAGGGCCTGGTTGGCTAATTTATGGCAGAGGGTGCGCTGAGCAGATATATATGCTTTACCCAAGCATCTCAGGCAGTGGGTATGGGAGTTTGAGACCAGAACGCTTACTTCAGAAGAAGGGCTTTTCTTCAACCTGGTGTTTTTTTGCTGGATCTGCTATCTGTAAAGGTAATGCAGTTTCTAGAACCAAAGCTGTGCTCTGAATTCTATACGCTTATGAGCCTTGGTGGCAGTGGCGTTGGAACAATTTTTATGATGGGAGTGCTGAAAGCCATTGAACAAAACGGTAAGCCTTGTATATGATGGAAACCACTTCAAGCTAGGGGGTGCTGCTACAAACCCCAGTCCTTGTAGTTCCAGCACCCCTGCTTCAGGGCTCCCTGGCTCAGCAGGCTAGAGTCCAGAAACTTTATTAGTTGCCGTGAGTTGGGAGGGGAAAAGTTGTATCCAACAGATTTTACATTGGCCTTTGATATTATTTTACTCTAATAGTCTACAAACTGCTCCAGATTTGAGCTCTAAGAAAACATTTCTCAATATTTAAACAAAAACCCGGTCTGAATAGTTTGTCTTGAATGAACTAATATTTGTCGTGGGTAAAGCCACAGAGAAGAGTATTTAGCTATTTTGTTTTTAGCTATTTCCTCTTTACCTAATTATTCTAAGGACCACAAACTTGAGTAAGGTTTTAAAAAGAAAAGTTCCCACTGGTATCTCTCAAATACGTTTACGTTTATTTGCTTGTATCATTAAATCTACTTAAAGATCTTGCTAAATGGAGGAAGCACAAATAAGCTAAGGAAGAATCCTGCATCATTCAATAGCTGCAAGCACTGTTAAGACAATCTGATAAGTAGAGATTCATTCCAACTAGTATTATCAGCAACTTTGTTAGCCAGTCAGAACATGATAGATTGGTTTGGGTTCAAGTCACAGTAGTTAGATATTAAGAAGTTCACAACAGGCCTATTAGGCTGAATGTGCTGACTGGCTTGTAGTAACCCCATTCTCTCTGAAACAATCCGCTTTGTTTCCTTCTATAGAGGTATGAAGGTTATTGAAAACAGAGCAATGAAGGATGAAGAAAAAATGGAAATTCAGGAGATGCAGCTGAAAGAGGCTAAGCATATTGCTGAGGAGGCTGACCGTAAATATGAAGAGGTAAAACTGGCGCTGCAAGGAAGTAGCAGGTGCTATTTGCTTTGGTGAGAAAGTAATAAAGAAACTACCTGGAAGAACTTCAAAAAGTCATATAGTCTGTTTAATACTATTTGTATACTTTCTATAAAGTGGTAGTTCAAGTAGTTGGAATATATTTTTGGGCACAGCAAGGCCACAAAGATGCAGTTCCTAACAGCCTGAGAATTAACATGAAATGAGCTTGTTACATTTTACGCTGCCTAATGCTAGGAACATTGGAAAGTCTCTAGGCTTCTGCGGAAGGGATCCTGCACTGAGCTCACTCTCCTTAGCAGCTGATTACAGGCTGTCAACAGAGCATACACCAGATCTCTGTAATGTGTTGTTTATATGTTGCATATCTCCAGACCGGTGTTGCTTCTAACCTTTATTTGATAAAAAAGAAACCTGCAGAGATGTGGGGCTTTGTGGAAAACAAATGGGGAAAAAAATAATTCTCCTCTCTCTCTACAGGTTGCTCGTAAACTGGTCATTTTGGAGGGTGAACTAGAGAGAGCCGAGGAACGTGCTGAGGTGTCAGAACTGTGAGTGGCTGTTCAGAATGGTTCTGCACGTACATAAATCATTTTGGAATATCAGACTAGAGATAGAAAGACCTTATTAGGTCCTAACTGTTCTCTGAATGCAGGGGGAAGGGGAAGGGATTTCCACAGGATCACATCCCTTAGTCTGGTCCGGCACAGTATGTAGAGCCTTATCTCAAGGTTTTCATAGTAGCATCACTGTGGGATCCAAGTATTGTATCTCATTAATGTAAAGGTTGCCACTATTTAGAGCTGGAATTTCTTGCAGAATGGAAATTTCAAATATTTTTTAGAAGTTTTAGTTTCCTGTCATCCTGGAATCTCAAACAATTCCCTGATGGGAATCCTATTAGATCTGAGAGACTGGCATGCTCACGAATGCTGTGGAGAAAGTGAATAAGGAAGTGTAATTTACTCCTTCCGTAACACAAGAACCAGGGGTTACCCAATAAAATTAACAGGCACCAGGTTTAAAACATAAGGAAATACTTCTTCACACAATGCACAGTCAACCTGTAGACCTCGTGCCAAGGATGTTTTGAAGGCCAAAAGTATAACTGAGTTAAAAAAAGAATTAGATAAGTTTGTGGAGGACAGGACCATCAATGCCTATTACTCAAGATGGTCAGGGTTGCAACCCCATGCTCTGGGTGTATTTAAGCCTCTGACTGCCAGAATATGGGACTGGATGACAGGGAATGGACCACTTGATGAATGAAACAAGGCAGTTTATTTCCTCTAAAACATCTGACACCGGCCACTGTTGGAAGTCAGGATCATGGGCTAGATCAGGGGAGGGCAAACTACGGCCCAGGTGCCGGATCCAGCCCATCGGGGCTTTCAATCCGGCCCGCAGGATTGCCAGCCCCATGCCACAGCAGGGCTAAGGCAGGCTCCCTGTCTGTCCTGGCCCCACACTGCTCCCAGAAGCAGCAGGCACCATGTCCCTGCGGCCCCTGGGAGAAAAGGGGGCAGAAGTCTCTGTGTGCTGCCCTCACTTGCAAGCACTACCCCCCACAGCTCCCATTGGCTGGGAATGGGGAACCACAGCCAGTGGGAGCTTCGGGGTGGTACCCACAGGTGAGGGCAGCACATGGAGCCATCTGCCCCACCTCACCCCACCCCCAGGAGCCACTGCCAGACATGCTGGCCACTTCCAGGAGCAGCGTGGGGCCAGGGCAGGCAGGGAGCCTGCCTTAACCCTGCTGCATGCCGCTGCCACCCTGAAGCCCGCACTCCAACCCCCTGCCCTGAGCCTCCTAACCCTCTGTCTTGAGCCCCCTGCCGCACCCTGCACCCCAACCCTCTGCCCTGAACCCCCTCCTGCACTCCAACCTCTTGCCCTGAGCCCCTTCCTGCACACTGCACCACTCCCACACCTCACACTCCCTCCCACACTCCAACCCCCTGCGCCAGCTCAAGCCCTACATTCATGGCCCTGCATACAATTTCCCCACCCAGATGTGGCCCTCAAGCCAAAAAGTTTGCCCACCCCTGAGCTAGATGGACCATTGATCTGACCCAGTATGGCCATTATTGCGGTCCAATTAAAATTCCTGGTACAATTAACAGAAGATAACTGTTCACAGAGGAGAGCATGGAGCTTTAAGATTCAAGAAAGGCTTATTTGTTCTGCTTGAATTCCTAACAAGCTATATTTTGCTACAAAAAATCTATTAAATGCAGTCTGTATAGTCAAAAGAAAAGGAGTACTTGTGGCACCTTAGAGACTAACCAATTTATTTGAGCATGAGCTTTCGTGAGCTACAGCTCACTTCATCAGATGCATACCGTGGAAACTGCAGCAGACTTTATATATACACAGAGAATATGAAACAATACCTCCTCCCACCCCACTGTCCTGCTGGTAATAGCTTATCTAAAGTAATCATCAGGTTAGGCCATTTCCAGCACAAATCCAGGTTTTCTCACCCTCCACCCCCCCACACAAATTCACTCTCCTGCTGGTGATAGCCCATCCAAAGTGACAACTCTTTACACAATGTGCATGATAATCAAGTTAGGCCATTTCCTGCACAAATCCAGGTTCTCTCACTCCCTCACCCCCCTCCAAAAACCCCACCCCCATACACACACAAACTCACTCTCCTGCTGGTAATAGCTCATCCAAACTGACCACTCTCCAAGTTTAAATCCAAGTTAAACCAGAACATCTGGGGGCGGGGTAGGAAAAAACAAGAGGAAATAGGCTACCTTGCATAATGACTTAGCCACTCCCAGTCTCTATTTAAGCCTAAATTAATAGTATCCAATTTGCAAATGAATTCCAATTCAGCAGTTTCTCGCTGGAGTCTGGATTTGAAGTTTTTTTGTTTTAAGATAGCGACCTTCATGTCTGTGATTGCATGACCAGAGAGATTGAAGTGTTCTCCGACTGGTTTATGAATGTTATAATTCTTGACATCTGATTTGTGTCCATTTATTCTTTTACGTAGAGACTGTCCAATATGACCAATGTACATGGCAGAGGGGCATTGCTGGCACATGATGGCATAAATCACATTGTCACTTTGGATGGGCTATCACCAGCAGGAGAGTGAATTTGTGTGGGGGGGGTGGAGGGTGAGAAAACCTGGATTTGTGCTGGAAATGGCCTAACCTGATGATTACTTTAGATAAGCTATTACCAGCAGGACAGTGGGGTGGGAGGAGGTATTGTTTCATATTCTCTGTGTATATATAAAGTCTGCTGCAGTTTCCACGGTATGTATCTGATGAAGTGAGCTGTAGCTCACGAAAGCTCATGCTCAAATAAACTGGTTAGTCTCTAAGGTGCCACAAGGACTCCTTTTCTTTTTGCGAATACAGACTAACACGGCTGTTACTCTGAAGTCTGTATAGTATACTTTGGGAAACTATAAATGCCATGTACACCAACTTAGTGCACTGAGTGTATCTGACAAGTTGGCTCACATTTTACTTGTTTAGCCCATTTGGAAACCAAATAGCATAATATATGTAGAAGAACTGATTTGATCACCTTTGTCTTTGTGTAGAAAATGCAGTGATCTTGAAGAAGAACTAAAAAATGTCACTAACAACCTAAAGTCCCTGGAGGCTCAGTCTGAGAAGGTTGGTTCTTCCTGGTTAAGAACACAGAATGTTTAAGGTTCAGCAAGGAGAATGAAGAGTTGGTGATACAAGTTTACAGCAATCACAAAAAAAGAGGAATTTGAAAACTTGTCATGCTTTTTGTATTGATTAATTGAGGAATTATTGGAAGAATTGGTGTGTAAGGTAAATTTGATGCCAAAAAATCTTCTGTAGAAAGCCAGTACGTTTGCTTGTGGTAGGGGTCCTAGGACAATCTGACCGGAGATCCAATTGAGTGGAATTAGCATACAAATCCCTTGTGCTGTGCAACATATTAGACCCAGGGTATGTCACAAGACAAACCAATTTACATAATACTCTGAGGCTATGTTAACTGATAATGAATGATTTCACAAAGTTGTATGGCTAGGGGAGCAGGGGTCAAGCAATTGAAGAGGGAATGAAGCACGGTATTGTATGGGAAGTGTCATCTTACCTGTGCATTGCCCATTTTTCTGTTTGTAGTTGAGAGAGAGGGTTTTTTGGGGAGGGAGGTTGATGTCTTTTGGTGTATTTATTAATAGTTAACACCCTTGTAAGGTGGTTTTGGAGTGAACTTTGCATTTCTTGGTTAATCCAATACTTGAGTTTTGGGGAATGAAACACATTCAGGAAAGGCACATATAGTACAGGGCATTGTGCTACTAGAGTCTTAACTCCAAATTACCCACACTTTTTACTTTTGAATCTGTTTGCTGGCATCACTTACAAAGTTTTTCTAGCACAGAAGACTAACAGGATAGGAATATATCTCATTCATTCCTGAACTTCTTAGAAGTTGTATTATATAGCTGGATAGGTGTACATGGAACTGTACTGAAATTCACATGATCCCTGCCCTGAGGAGCTTATAAGAGTAGTTCAAACAGAACTTGACAAATGATGAGCCATGGTGGATGAAGTGTAAAGGAAAAGCAAAGAGAATACAGCTGGTAGGACGTTCTACAAGAACAACAAAATTGGGGGATGGTAACCAACTTTACATATGCTTCTTGTGTCTTCTGACAACTTAATTCAAGTATTTGGGTACCAGAATGGGCGCAGATACTGAGTAGAGACTAAAGATAGAACTGTAGTCCAAATAACTGATTTTTGAGGAGGGGTTTGAAAATAAATCACTTGGTGAAGAATAGCCTGTTCCAGGGGGATGGGATGGTTTGAATTACTTCAAGGACATGAGTTACTTGAGGGGTGTGTGTGTGTGTGTAAACCCCTCCACTTTTTATTATATGTAAGTGGAGCCATAGTCCAGGGCAAAGAATATAGCCTTCAAGCAAAAGACAAGGCATTCAGAATTTTATTCTGACAGTGGGCCAACAAGAAACCTCAAGAAATACAGTGACACAGTTGCATCCAGGAAACAGGATGATAGTTAAGGAAAAGCATTTTAGAATGACAGGAGGCTACTACCTGTTATTAGTCAATGACTCTTAACAGTCGCCTAATAAAAAAGTTAAACTGTCTGATGCTTTAGTTTTCCTACCAGGTTCTTAATAGATTGTTCACCCTGTTTCCACAGTACTCTGAAAAAGAGGATAAATATGAAGAAGAAATCAAGCTTCTCTCTGACAAACTCAAGGAGGTGAGACAATCCATCCCAATGAATTTGCATTTCAGCAGAGATTGTTTCTTGTCCAGTGTGACAGGTTCGATCACAGTAACCCCCTGGGGACTGTCACCTGATGTGCTGAGACTACCTCTGAGCCCATTTTCTCTGCCAGTTTGGGCCTCCAGAACCCTGCCTCGTTGAGCCAGACACGCTAGTCTGCTCCAAAACAGACTCAGGGTCTGAACCACACACCCCAAAGCTGCAGACTTAACTGAAAACAGCTTAAGAAGTGCTCCTGTCTCCAGGACCCAGCTCCCAATGGGATCCAAACCCCAAATAAATCTGTTTTATTCTGTATAAAGTGTACACAGGGTAAACTCATAAATTGTTCGCCCTCTATAACACTGATAGAGAGATATGCACAGCTGTTTGCTCCCCCACGTATTAATTGCTTACTCTGGGTTAATTAATAAGAAAAAGTGATTTTATTAAGTATAAAAAGTAGGATTTAAGTGTTTCCAAGTAATAACGGACAGAACAAACTAAATTACGAAGCAAAATAAAACAAAACATGCAAGTCTAAGCCTAATACATTAAGAAACTGAATACAGGTAAATCTCACCCTCAGATGTTCCAATAAGCTTCTTTCACAGACTAGACTCCTCCCCAGTCTGGGCCCAATCCTTTCCCCTGGTGCAATCCTTGTTAGCTCCAGCTCAGGTGGTAACTAGGAGATTTCTCATGACTGCAGCCCCTTTGTTCTGTTCCACCCCCTTTTATAGCTTTGGCACAAAGCGAGAACCCTTTGTCTGTCTCTGGGTCCTCCCCCCTTCTAAATGGGAAAGCACCAGGTTAAAGATGGATTCCAGTATCATGTGACATGTTCACATGTCCTGTGAGACCCCAAGCCTTCATTCTTCCTGGCCTGACTCACAGGAAGGCTTGCAAGTAAACAGCCATTTACAACCAACTGTCCTAGTTGATGGGCGCCATCAAGATTCCAAATAGTCATTAATGGCCTTCACTTTGCATAATTACAATAAGAGCTCAGAGTTATATTTCATATTTCTAGTTTCAGATACAAGAATGATACATTTATACAAATAGGATGACCACACTCAGTAGATTATAAACTTTGTAATGATACCTTACAAGAGACCTTTTGCATGAAGCATATTCCAGTTACATTATAGTCACACTCATTAGCATATTTTCATAAAATCATATGGAGTGCAACATCACAAACAGAGATTGTTTCTCGTCCAGTATTTAAATTTTTTTTCTGCATAATCTCTTTCCAGGCTGAAACACGTGCTGAGTTTGCAGAAAGAACGGTTGCTAAACTGGAAAAGACTATTGATGATCTGGAAGGTATGAAATTACTTTTGAAATTTTTACTGTTTTTACAAGTCCCATCAATTTCAAACTGAGAAACAATACATTCTAGCACTATGTATTCTTTGTAGATTATGGGGGAAATCTTTATACTACTATAATTATCTGTAGCTAGACCATTAAACACAGTTATGCTATAATATTTACTTTTTTCTCAGTAATTTTCCCCTAAAAATTCATCCATTTGGTAGTACTGTAGAATCATCTGCCTCTGTGGATGGCCTATTGTCCTGATTAAGAAGTGAACGCTTAAAATATGTCTGAATTCTTAATAGGACAGAATGCTCTACTGAACATTTTCTTTAAAACACTATTACAGATTCTATACTTGTTAAACACCATTTAATCCCTTGGCATGGGGTGAATGTGTCCCCTGCCTCCATGTAGCTGAACTTATATTCATTTTGTCCTGATTAAGCCAGTCATTGGGACTATCATTAGACTAAATCAGTGTTCTTGGAGGAGTTCCAAAAAAGTTGTCCCTTGCAATCTGAAAGCTATGCATACGAGATTCATACAAGTAGACATATTGTTCAGTACTGGGCTTTGTTCCTGTAAATTGCTTGAAGAACATCATAAGAGCATAAGAACGGCCATACTGGGTCAGACCAAAGGTCCATCTTGCCCAGTATCCTGTCTTCCAACAGTGGCCAGTGCCAGGTGCCCCAGAAGGTAGGGACACCATCCCTGCCCATCCTGGCTAATAGTCATTGATGGACCTACATTTTTCAAAATTTAGCTCTCTGTAGAAAAATAGTGATAGCTAATCTGGAGATATGAGGGCCACATACTAGTCTGGAGACAGATGGTTGGGTCCAAAAGCAAACGAGATCCCAAATTTCAGGATAATTGAGATGGTGTTCCAACAAAAAGGACAGTGTATCAATCCCACAAGCTATGCTAGCATCTCTTCTGAATGAAATAGCTACCACTCCTTCCCAGAGATCACATGCAACAAGTAATAACAAAGCAATGTAAGCAGCAGAAACCATGACTATAGGTGAAAAATAGGGCAGTCCAGCGATTAAAAAATTAATCATGATTAATTGCACTGTTAAACAATAATAGAATATTTATATAAATATTTGATGTTTTCCACATTTTCAAATATATTGATTTCAATTACTACACAGAATACAAAATGAACAGTGATCATTTATTTTTTATTATAAATATTCACACTGTAAAAATAAAAAAATAGCATTTTCAATTAACTTAATACAAGTACTGTAGTGCAATCTCTTTATCATGGAAGTTGAACTTACAAATGTAAAATTCTGCACACAAAAAACTGCATTCAAAAATAAAACAATGTAAAACTTTAGAACCTACAAGTCTACTCAATCCTACTTCTTGTTCAGACAATCGCTAAGACAAACAAGGTTGTTTGCATTTATGGGAGATAATGCTGCCTACTTCCTATTTACAATGTCACCTGAAAGTGATAACAGTGCCATGCGTTGCAAGATATTTCCATGCCAAATGCTCTAAAGATTCATGTGTCCCTACATGCTTCAACCACCATTCCAAAGGACATGCATCCATGCTGATGATGGATTCTGCCCGATAACAATCCAAAGCAGTACAGACCAACGCATGTTCATTTTCATCATCAGAGTCAGATGCCACCAGCAAAAGGTTGATTTTCTTTTTTGGTGGTTTGGGTCCTGTAGTTTCTGCATTGGAGTGTTGCTCTTTTAAGACTTCTGAAAACATGCTCCACACCCCATCCCGAACAGATTTTGGAAGGCACTTCAGATTCTTTAATCTTGGGTCGAGTGGTGTAGCTATCTTTACAAATCTCACGCTGGTACCTTCTTTGAGTTTTGTCAAATCTGCACTGAAAATGTTCTTAAAACGAACAACATGCTGGGTCATCATCTGAGACTGCTATATCAAAAAATATATGGCAGAATGCGGGTAAAATACAGAGCAGGAGACGTACTGAACTCCTTTGGGGAGAATTGTACAAATTTAATTAACACTTTTTTTTTTTATGAGTCTCATCAGCATGGAAGCAAATCCTTTGAATGTTGGCCAAAGCATGAAGGGGCACACAAATGTTTAGCAGATCTGGCATGTAAATCACCTTGCAATCCCGGCTACAGAAGTGCCATGTGAAAGTCTGTTCTTACTTTCAGGTTACATTGTAAATAAACAGCAGACAGCATTATCTCCCGTAAATGAAAATGATTTTATCTTAGCGACTGGCTGAACAAGAAGTAGGACTGACTGGACTCGTAGGTTCTAAAGTTTTACATAGTTTTGTTTTGAGTGCAGTTATGTAACAAAAAAAAAAAAAAATCTACATTTTGCACTTTCACGATAAAGAGATTGCACTATGGTACTTGTATGAGGTGAACTGAAAAGTACTATTTCTTTTGTTCATTATTTTTACAGTGCAAATAATTGTAATCAAAATTATATAAAGTGAGTACTATACACTTTGTATTCTGTGTTGTAACTGAAATCAATATATTTGAAAATGTAGAAAAATACATCCAAAAATATTTAATAAATTTCAATTGGTATTCTATTAACAATGTGATTTAAACTGTGATTAATCGTGATTAATTTTGATTTAATCACCGAGTTAACTGCGATTAATCAACAGCTCTAGTGAAAATATGTATATGTATCTAATCTCATTTCTGAACAGGGTCATTTAGCTAATAATCATTTACCCATATTACGTGCCCATCTATAGCTAGTCAGTAGCTTTGGTGATTACCTGGTGTGTCTTCATCAGTATTGCCCATTTCTATCAGTTCACTTGAACAACAGATTTTCCTACCATTCTTCAATCAATCTAATTATAAAACTCACAGTGAAGAAATAAAATCCCTGCTTGGTAATTCTGTGTGGATAACAAAGACAATTTCATAATTGAGAACAGAATGAGAACCAAAGTTCTCAGTTTAATTCTATATTTCCATTTAAAAGTCACCTAAAGTTAAGGGGTCGGGGAGAATTTAAACAGACAACTCTGTTTAAAATGAAGACTGCTCAGATTTCCTGATCTCTTTACCTTTGTTCATCAGCTCTGATACTCTTAATAAATGTCACATCTGGGAATGGGCAAAAATTAAAGCTAAAGTCATACAGGTTAGAAGCAGCACCAAAAAAAACAGTTCAGCTGTCCAGAAAATGGGGAATTATGACATGACATTTAGTTGCCAAAGTTCTACTCACCCCTTCTCTTTCAAAAAAGAAATGATCAAAACTAAAAGCTACCTTTAGCCAACTATTTTCATCCCTGTACACCAACTGCACCTAATCAAGGGGCCACTGTATTTAATTTATAGGAATAGAATTTATTTTAAGGTTTGTTATCTGACTCAGTGTGACAGTAGGAAGATCTGGCTTCTAAATCTTTTCTAAAACTCCACTGAAAATTTTTAGTAAGAAATTGAAACTCCTGACATATTAGCAGTTAGTACATGTGTATAGCTTCTGCCTTATATTTTAATGTTCTCTTATCTTATTTACATGTTTTCTTCTCATCTTTATTTTCCACCGTTCATCCTCACTTGCTGCATTCCAACTGTTCTCCATATTCTCTACCATGCATCTCTTGCTGTGGACTGTTTTACTACATTTCTTGTTGAACACCTTGCCTTGGGCCCTTCGACCTGCAGATGAGCTGTATGCTCAGAAGCTGAAGTACAAAGCTATCAGTGAAGAGCTTGACCATGCTCTCAATGATATGACCTCTTTGTAAATGAATTTTCTCTTTTGGCTTTGCCTTGGTGCACTAAGATTCTGTCTTTAGTGCCAGTCTCTGAGTAATGCCTAGTACTAGTCCTTCAGTCTTTTTCTGTAAAAACTGAATTAAACAAAAGCAAGCTACCTTGAACTTGTACATTCTGTGCTTTTTTTCTTTTCCATGATTAATGACATAACTAATGTCCTTCCTTTAATTTGTTCTGGTCAGATTTTAGCACAGCCCTGTAATTCTCACTAGGATACTGTTAAGAGAATTAGTTTCATTGTACTCGGATTGCTTCTTTAAAAACCAAAAACCTATCCAGTTGTTAGTTAAAATGTAAGTGATGGGTCACATAACAAAATTGGAAGAAAGTTCAAATAAAGTGGCAGGTAGGACAAAATAAAAAATGAATATAAATCCCACTTATAGCACTCCTATTACTTCAGTGGTTATTTATTTCCTGGACAGCAGTGACTATAATGAGCATACAAACAGGAACTGTGCAAAGACTCAACTTGAGGCAGCAAAAGCAGATCCACAGATACACTTGCTATGCTTGTGGCACCTTAGAGACTAACCAATTTATTTGAGCATGAGCTTTCGTGAGCTACAGCTCACTTCATCAGATGAATCATGCATCTGATGAAGTGAGCTGTAGCTCACGAAAGCTCATGCTCAAATAAATTGGTTAGTCTCTAAGGTGCCACAAGTACTCCTTTTCTTTTTGCGAATACAGACTAACACGGCTGTTACTCTGAAACTTGCTATGCTGTTGATGCCCCTTTGTGCGCTGCATCAAAATAATACTACCCACAAATGGGATGTAAACTGATGAATGCTGTCATAACTAGTATCTCAAATCAACTACTCCTTGAACAGAAGGATTTTAGCTAGTTTGTTCCTGTCCAAGCAGATTTGAATTTGAGTACAATTTTGAGAGACACTGAATCAAAGGCTTAATTACAATCGAATATGACACCCATTGTCTGATATTCATTTAATAGTGTCCAGTCATTTATAGATATTTCTATTGATATTTGCATGTTGATTAAGGACAATGTTATGTGGATTGTAAACTGTCTGGTGGATCCCTAAATAGTTATTATAAATGACAAAGTGTCCTGTGAAAAACTACAGGAATCTGTTCAGTCTGATCTTATTCAAGAGGAAGTAACATCATTGCATTCACAGGAGTTGCACACACCAGTGAAAAGGGAGAAGTAATCCAAAGGAACTTAAAGAAATGCCCTGTTAACAGCAAGCTAATGCCTCTGATCAGAAAAAGAAAAGGAGTACTTGTGGCACCTTAGAGACTAACCAATTTATTTGAGCATGAGCTTTCGTACTCCTTTTCTTTTTGCGAATACAGACTAACACGGCTGTTACTCTGAAATCTGATCAGAAAATATCCAAATACTTTTCAGCTGTATGAGTATGACACCATGGGACATAGGTAATAATCCTTCTGCATACAACACTTTAGCAACCACACCTGGAATATTTTGTTTCATTCTGCACACTTCATTAAACTGACAAATGGGAAGGACCTCAGCAAGGAAGCTCAGAAAAGAGAACTAGAATGGCCAGGAGGCTGAAAAGTGACCTATAACGAAGCTGAACCATGCATATTTAGAGCTCTTAATCTAAATGACGACAATGGCCATAGTAGAAGATAGAGATAAATCTACAGAGACTGGGTGAGTGTGAAAACAGGGGATGAAGAACTATTTAGCATACCAAAAAGGGATGAAATTGAGAAGGGTTTTATCTTGAGTAAGGAAATGTGAAATCTAGTAACTCTAAATTTTCAGTATATTAGAACACCCTTGTTAAGACTTTAAATGTGTATATCTTGGATTTCTGTTTCAAGAAAAGAAACAAACAAACATTCATCACATATGTATGACCTTGAATCTGACTCTGCAAGTTTGGCCAAATGCATACTTCCTATTTTAGATTTGAAGCTAAAAAAAAAAACAAAAAAAAAAAAAACCAACCAAACAGTGCTTTTCTGTAAGACAACTGGCATATTTGAACTATTAAGGTATTTTGTGCTGTAGTTTAAAAAAAAAAAAAAAAAAAGATAAATTCTACTCTGTTTTCCTGCATGAAGTCTTTATGCCTGATGTCAACAAATAGGGGAGGAAAGAATTATTCAAATAATACATTGGGAAATTATCATCATGAATACAAAAAAAAATTAATGCAATATTGTGGTTGAGATTTGAAAGGCACAATAGTCAGGAAAGGCTTAGCATTCCTGGTGCAAATATAACTCACCCCCTCACACTTTGTATTTGCTTAAATTTCACACACTGAAATGAGCAACCTGGCCCTAACTTGAGGTGCAGACCATCCCGCCCCAGCTTCTGGCAGTCAGTCAACCTGATTGGCAGAAGCTGGGACTGGATGACCAGAGATGGATCATTCAATAACTGCCCTGGTCTGTTCGCTCCCTCTGAAGCATCTGGCAGTGACCATCATCAGAGAAAGGACACAGGGCTAAGGGAACTTTTGGTCTGACCCAGTATGGCCATTCATATTTCTAACCCACACTTCAAACTAAAAGCAACAGGAGCTGCAAATATATATATTTGGACTGACATTGAGATGGAAATAGGAGAGATTTATTGAAAGTTTCTAGGTAATGATAAAAGGGGTAAAAAACAAGGGTGATGTCATGGTAGGGGTCTACTACAGATCACCTAACCAGGAACAAGAGATGGTTGAGGCTTTTTAAAAAAAAAAAAACTAACAAAATCATGCAAAGCACAGGACTTGGTCGTTATGTAGGACCTCAACTACCCAGACATCTGTTGGGAAAATAACACGGCAGGGCACAGATTATCCAACAATTTCCTGGAATGTACTGGAGACAATTTTTTATTTCAGAAGGTGGAAAAAGCTACTAGGGGAGAGGCTGTTCTCGATTTCATTTTGATAAATAGGAAGGAACTGGCTGAGAATATGGAAGTGGAAGGCAGCTTGGGTGAAAGTGATCATGAAATGACAGAGTTCATGATTCTAAGAAATGGTAGGAGGGAAATCAGCACAATCAAGATAATGGATTTCAAGGACGCAGTCTTTAGCAAACTCAGGGAGTTGGTAAGTAAGATCCTATGAGAAGCAAGTCTAAGAGAAAAAACATTTCAAGAGAGTTGGCAGTTTTTCCAAGAGACATTGTTAAGGGCACAAGAGCAAACTACACCAATGCATAAGAAAGTTAGGAAGTATGGCAACAGACCCGCCCCGATGGCTTAACCCAGAGATCTTCAATAATCTGAAACTAAAGTTCTACAAAAAGGGGAAACTAGGTCAAATTACAAAGGATGAATATAAACAAACAACACAAGTGTGGAGAGACAAAATTAGAAAGGCCAAGGCACAAAATGATATTAAATTAGCTAGAGACATGAAAACATTCTACAAATACATTAAAAGCAAGAGGAAGACCAAGAACAGGGAAGTCCTGTTACTAAATGGGGTGGTTGGGGGTGGGGACACGACATGACAGTAACAGAAAATGTGAAAATGGAAGTAGTAGTAAATGACTTTTTTGTTTCAGTTTTCACCAAAAAATTTAGTAGTGATTGGACATTAACATCATAAATGCCAGTGAAACTGAGGTAGGATCAGAGGCTAAACTAGGGAAAAGATAAGTTAAAAATTACTTAGACAAGTTAGATGTCTTCAAATCACCACGGCCTGATGAAATACATCCTAGAATACTCAAGAAGCTGACTGAGGAGATATCTGAGCCATTAGTGATTATCTTTGAAAAGTCATAGAAGACGGGAGAGATTCCAGAGGACTGAAAAAGGGCAAATATGGTGCCAATCTATAAAAAGGGAATAAGGACAACTCACAGAATTACAGACCAGTCAGCTTAGCTTCAGTACTCAGAAAGATAATGGAGCAAATAATTAAGCAATCAATTTGGAAACACCTAGAAGATAAGGTGAAAAGTAACAGTCAGCATGGATTTGTCAAAAACAAATTGTCAAACCAACCTAATAGCTTTCTTTGACCAACCAGTGGGTAACAAGCCTTGTGTATAGGGGGCGAAGCGGTATATGTGGTATATCTTGAATTTAGTAAGGCTTTTGATACTGTCTTGCATGACTTTTTCATAAACAAACTGGGGAAGTACAACCTAGATGGAGCTAGTATAAGGTGTATACATAACTGATGGGAAAACCATTCCCAGAGAGTAGTTATCAGTGGTTCACAGTCAAGCTGGAAGGGCATATTAAATGGGGACCCTCAGGGATCAGTTCTGGATCTGGTTCTGTTCAGTATTTTCATCAATGATTTAGATAATGGCATAGAGTACACTTATAAAAAGTTTGCAAACGATACCAAACTGGGAGGAGTTGCAAGTGCTTTGGAGAATTGGATTAAAATTGAAAATGATCTGGACAAACTGGAGAAATGGTCTGAAGTAAATAAGATGAAATTCAATAAGGACAAATGCAAAGTACTCCATTTAGGAAGGAACAATCAGTTGCACACATACAAAACAGGAAATGACCGCCTAGGAAAGAGTACTGTGAAAAGGGATCTGGGGGTCATAGTGGATCACAAGCTAAATACAAGTCAACAGGGTAACACTGCTGGGGGGGCAAATATCATTCTGAGATGTATTAGCAGGTATGTTGTAAGCAAGACACAAGAAGTAATTCTGCTCTACTCTGAGCCGATTAAGCCTCAACTGGGGACCAACTGGGAACCACATTTCAGGAAACATGTAGACAAATTGGAGAAAGTCCAGAGAAGAGCAACAAAAATTATTAAAGTTCTAGAAAACATGACCCATGAGGGAAGACTGAAAATAAAAAAAAAGGATATGTTTAGTCTGGAGAAGAGAAGACAGAGGGGGGACATAATAACAGTTTTCAAGTACATAAAAGGTTGTTACAATGAATAGGGAGGAAAATTGTTCTCATTAACCGCTGAGGATAGGACAAGAAGCAATGGACTTAAATTGCAGCAAAGGCGGTTTAGGTTGGACATCAGAAAAGCTTCTTAAATGTCACAGTAGTTAAGCACTGGAATAAATTACCTAAGGAAGTTGTGGAATCTTTGTCATTGGAAATTTTTAAGAGCAGGTTAGACAAACACCTGTCAGGGATGGTCTCTATAATACTTAGTCCTGCCTTAAGTGCAGGGGACTGGACTAGAAGACCTCCTCAGGTCCCTTCCAGTCCTATGATTCTATGTCTAGTGCACTTCTGAAAATTAGGCCTTTGCTTCTCAGTGTCTAGTTGTAACTGCCTGGGTTGGAACCTTTATAATTCAATCAGAACTCTGAAAGAACTGTTTTATAAAAAAAATAATAAATTAGAAAGGGAATCTCTAGCATTATAAATGTATGATCCATGCTCCATTTTTCTTTTGCTGTACTTTTGTAATTGGTGCAATAAAATCCATCAGTGCTTGTGATGGCTTTCCCACTAGTACCAATCATGAGTGATACTGGGAAATATATGCCAATGGAAGAAGTTGGGATTTCTGTCGGTTCTACATCTAGTTCTAACAATACCTCTAAGGAGTGGTCTATGTAGGGGACAATCAGGAAAATGAAAGTGAATCAACTAAAGTCATGCAGTCAATGTGTATAACTTTTAGTGTGTTAACTTACATTCCCAGGTAGATGTTTGAATTCAGGAGCAATGTAACCTTAGGAGGACTAAGTTACAGGAAACGTAGACCGCTTTACTCCTGAATGAAAGCATCCCCGGGGGTTAAATGTACTTCATGTGCATTGACTTCCCACCCTTAGTTGACTTGCCTTAATTTTGCTGAATGGCCTGGTAGAGACATATAATTTAGTGTTTAGGAGGAGGAGGGGTTTCACAGTAACTTGTGGGTTTTTTAGTTCAAGTGCCTATTGTCCACATGATACAATTCTTCTTTCAATTTAAATGTCCAGTTTTTTTACGAAGAAGATAATCCCTTCTGAAGGTGGATTAAGTTAATTAAGGAATGAGTTAGTGCAAAGTAAGATATGTGTGGATGCATCTATTTCACATTGACTTGGCAGTCCTCCCACTGTTATCTCATGCTGCAATGCATGATGCCAGGCCTGACCTGTCTGTTTTCCTGTGTGTCTTCTACTGTTATGGCATCTTGATCAGATATTTGCTGTGAGGCCACCACCAAATCTCATCTGTCATGGGTCTGCCGTGTCATCCCTTTTGGCACTGTCCAGTGTTAACCAGGACTCTAGGTAGGAGAAGGAAGAGAGCTCCTCTGAAAGCCAAGATCTCTTTCCCACACAAAAGCCTGAGGCAGAGTCAAATGAACATGCAGCTCCTGAAAGCCAGGTGGACACCCAGTCTGACAGACCTGAGGAGGAGACTGCTGCGAGTAAGTTTGTGCTATATTAAATAACTGTATAGGAGAGTTGAATAAATTTTTGGTGTGAATCATAGAATATGAGGGTTGGAAGGGACCTCAGGAGATCATCTAGTCCAACCCCCTGCTCAAAGCAGGACCAATCCTCTGCTAGATGGATGCCTGCTAGATGATGCCACTGTGGACAGAGGAGATCTAGGAGCCTCTCTGTGCCTACTAGCTTGGAAACACCCCCTGGGGCTTTAAATGGCATGACTGTTTGCTGCCCACCATATACATTAATAGCCCACTGGGCTGCCCCCCCCCGCCACCAACACTATGGTCTCCTTTCCCATTCCAGATTCCTCAACCGCTATGCCTTAGCCCTCCCCCAGTCAACTAGGATTTAAATAAAGAAATACTATAAAGTAACCATGTTCATTGAAACACTAGTTGCAGTAAAAATAAGGCAATATTTAAAGAAAAAAAAGACATTTGTTCATCACCATTTGTGCAATGCCCTGGGCTTTCAGCTATCTCAGCATTTTATGAGATACATTTCCTCAAAGTGGAACAGAACGCAGAGATAAGGCAAGTCAGCCTTCCAGCTATGTTAACCCTGTACATTCTGAACAACTACTGCAGAACTCTTCATTTTACAGTGCATTTTGTGCATGTTGAAGATGAGATAAAGTAGAATTGAAAACAAATAAAACATCTTACCATCTTCAGAGTCACTCCAGACTGGCAAAAGGCTATGGAAATGGCATTCCAAAAGAGAGGAAAAATCAATTTTATCATTGGTGACATGAAAACTGGAATTAGTACAATAACTACTTGTTCTGTTTCTCAGTTCCCCCAGCTCTTGCACCTGACGTCCTGTAACTCCCAACTGACTGGACTATTATCTACTGTGGATCATGTGGCCAATCTCCAGGGCAAGAAAAGAAATACAAAGCAGGAAATGTGGGGTGAGCTGCAGTCCAGAACAGCACCAAGACGACAGAAGACTGGAGAGGAGTTTTCATTGCAGAGAGACCATTGAACTGATGAAGCAAACTAAAGGAAAACTCTATGATATGCAAAACCAGCTCATTGAACTGATGACAAAGCAGTTTTGCTGGAGACCCTTAGAGCGCCATCTTCACACCCAATACTACAGTCACATCCCAGACATATCCTGCAGCCTGTGGACAATACTGCTTCCTTAGAGCAGCACCTGCACGTCCCAGAATCTATCAGGCACTTTCCTCCACACACCACATCCCCGGAGAGTGAAAACACTGAATTCTGGGAACCCACCTTCATCCCCACAATTACAAACAATGGCTTTTGCTCTCACCATTCCACATATGAAGGGAAAGAGCACCCAGAAATCCTGTACAATCATGTTTACTCTGCACTTACAGGCAGGCTATCCATGTATCTGCAGAGTTTAAAAATGAGTATTTTTTCAAAACTCAACATATTTTATTGAGCTGAAATTTGCACTGTATTATTGTTTGTTACCAGGGTTACAAATTGGGACAGACATTCAATTTTTTGTTTTCATCCCTCTATGTTTGTTAAAGTTTTGCTTGACAAAAGCTCAAAGTTTAATAAAATGGCAAATCTCAAAACAAAAAATCAACTTTCAGCAAACTGTCACACGAAGCAACTACAAAACAATGAACCCTTGCCACAAAGCATAATATGATTAAAATATTTCAGTTCCTACCCTCAATGTAGGAGCACAAAGCACCCTTAACCCTGTGGCCCTGGCAACTGGCTGCAGTTTGAAGAGGGAAAGCCTCTCTGGCAGTTTGTTTTGCTCCGACAGTCTCAGCCTCTGATGTGGGGGGAGTCAGAGGTACAATCTCCCTTATTTTCACAGCTGTTCTGAAAAATACAGTATGCAGTTATTACATGAAGCAGATATTGCTCTGTAGCTGCCATTTTAAATCATTAGACAGCACCAAATTCCTTTCAGCCTTCCAAACATATACTCCACTGTCTTTCTGCAGGTACCCAGCTATAGTTTAACAGGCTCTTTTTCCTGCCCAGGTGCCTAAATAAAAGTCTTTAGAAACCAGGGAAGCTGGGTTTCCCAGAATGAGAGAAGAAAATTGCAAAACCATCAATATCTACAGTGGTCTTGGAAGCAAAAGTTCCATTTTTCATGAAGGAAAAGAGGTGTGAGTTTCTAAAGATTCTAGCACCAGGGACCTTTCCAGATCACACCACATTAATACTGGTGAACCAAATACTATGATCAACCAGACCTTGGAATACCCTGGAGAAATAGCCCTTTCTGTTTATAAACACGAGGCCTTGTGGCAAGGTTAAGGAATAGACACACAGATCCCATCAACAGTCCCAATACAATTCAGGAACCGTAAGCGTGTAAACTGATAATCTCCTGCACATTGCCAAAATATTATTACTCAGTGTTTCAACACCTTCTTCATAGCAGTGCATGCCTGCATAACAACAGCCCAACAGTCAACCTGACCTACCAAAACCAAATTGCTTAGCTACTGATGAGGAGCAATCAGGGTTGGTGAGCTTCCAGACGGTAATAGTCAAGTTTCTCTAGGAGCTCTCATGTTACTGTGCAGCTCTGTGAAGATTTCTAGGCAGGTGGCCTGAACTTCTTTTGCAGATGCTTGTCACCCCAGGCCTGGATCACTATCCTTTCCCACTAGTCACCATTAGTCTTCTCATATCAGAAATGGCACTGCACTGAGTGAAGCTGCTCCAGGAAAAGTTCATTCACAAGTTGCTACTCCGTTTCCTCCTCCTTCACCCAAACTGGTTCAGCAGCATGGTGGCTTGCCTACAAAGCAAAAGACATCCAGCAGCGTGATCTCAAACACATACACAAGAGCCTCTTGCAAACAGCTGTCATTCCCACAGCATGCAGCATTGATCCCTAGCCCAGTCTGAAAATGGAACAGGCTCACAAAAGCCAGATGAAACACGAGATAAACCAGGAGATGAATCATGGGAATTTGCAAGTTTGATCCCAATTCCCAGAATTCCAGTGGCTTCCTAGAGGTATCCCACATTCCCACAGTGACCTATGAGAAAAGTCTCACAATGCACAGAACCTAACAAAGCACCATAGGATACTTGTCTAGAATGCTGAGCACTTACTCTGAAAAAGTCTGTGACTCTGTACACATTTGGAGGGAAATAAGTGACAGCTGGCTATGTGGACACAATTATTTTGTAACAGTTATTCTTCAATAGTTAGTGCACATAGAATCATAGAATATCAGGGTTGGAAGGGACCTCAGGAGATAAATTGTCCAACCTCCTGCTCAAAGCAGGACCAATCCCCAACTAAATCATCCCAGCCAGGGCTTTATCAAGCCTGACCTTAAAAACCTCAAAGGAAGGAGATTCCATCACCTCCCTAGGTAACCCATTCCAGTGCTTCATCACCCTCCTAGTGAAAAAGTTTTTTCTAATATCCAACCTATACTTCCTCCACTGCAACTTGAGACCATTACTCCTCATTCTGTCGTCTGGTACCACTGAGAACAGTCTAGATCCATCCCCTTTGGAACCCCCTTTCAGGTAGTTGAATGCAGCTATCAAATCCCCCCTCATTCTTCTCTTCTGCAGACTAAACAATCCCAGTTCCCTCAGCCTCTCCTCATAAGTCATGTGCTCTAGCCCCCTAATCACTTTTGTTGCCCTCCACTCAATGCTTTCCAATTTTTCCACATCCTTTTTGTAGTGTGGGGCCCAAAACTGGACATAGTACTCCAGATGAGGCCTCACCAATGTCGAATAGAGGGGAACGATCACGTCCCTCGATCTGCTGGCAATGCCCCATCTTATACATCCCAAAATGCCATTGGCCTTCCTGGCAAAAAGGGCGCACTGTTGACTCACATCCAGCTTCTCATCCACTGTAACCCCTAGGTCCTTTTCTGAAGAACTGCTACTTAGCTATTCGGTCCCTAGTCTGTAGCCGTGCATGGGATTCTTCCATCCTAAGTCCAGAACTCTGCACTTGACCTCATCAGATTTCTTTTGGCCCAATCCTCTATTTGTCTAGGTATCTCTGTAACCCTCCAGCATATCTACCACTTCTCGCAGTTTAGTGTCACCTGCAAACTTGCTGAGGGTGCAATCCACGCCATCCTCCAGATCATTAATGAAGATACTGAACAAAACCGCCCCCAGGACCGACCCTCGGAGCACTCCCCTTGATACCAGCTGCCAACTAGACTTGGAGCCATTGATCACTACCCATTGAGCCCGACGATCTAGCCAGTTTTCTATCCACCATATAGTCCATTCATCCAGCTCATACTTCTTTAACTTGCTGGCAAGAATACTGTGGGAGACCGTGTCAAAAGCTTTGCTAAAGTCAAGGAACAACATGTCCACTGCTTTCCCCTCATCCACAGAGCCAGTTATCTCCTCATAGAAGGCAACTTTTAGATTAGTCAGGTATAACTTGCCCTTGGTGAATCCATGCTGACTGTTCCTGATCACTTTCCTCCCCTCCAAGTGCTTCAGAATTGATTCCTTGAGGACCTGCTCCATGATTTTTCTGGGGACTGAGGTGAGGCTGACTGGCCTGTAGTTCCCCGGATCCCCCTTCTTCCCCTTTTTAAAGATGGGCACTACATTAGTCTTTTTCCAGTCGTCCGAGACCTCCCCCGGTCACCACAGAAACATAATTTAGAAAAACCTCCCAGTATAAACAAGCCCTTAGAATCAGTAACATGCCAATACACTGCGTTTTAAAGAACAAAAATCTCAATTACTTTCCCGGCAAAAGCGCGAGTGAACAGGACCTGCCGCACACAGAGCTAGAAAATTAAAGCTTTAGCACTAATGTCGGGTCATTTTCAGCCCGCGATCTCACCCTGAAGGTTTGGCTGCGGCTGCCAGCGTGAGAAGCCCATTTCCTAGACACAGCCCGTGGCCCTGCCCGTCCCCGACACGCGCAGGCGGCAACAGCGCAAGGAGCCCGCAGTGGGTCAGCCGCGAGCCCTGCGTTCCGTTCAGCTTGGCCAGTGAGACTCGACTAAGCCGGTTTCGCTACGAAACTCCAACCGGAGCCGCGCGCCCGCGCCCCCGCCCCCCGCACAGGGACCGCTGGCTGGTAAAAACCTGGGCTCGGCTCGCTCGACCCCAGACACCCCGGGGGGGGGAGGGAAGGCGGCCCCACGGAGGCATGGGCGGCCCAGGACCATAAGGCTCACCGAGCTATTCCGGCTCTGGCCGTCGCCTCGCCCTACTACCACCACCGCCAGCGAAAGACCTCGGGAATGACAACACGCAGCAAGGCAGCCAACCAATCCGGGAGCAGGTTACACATTCGGCAAGACACCCCACCAATGGGGCTTTGGCTCTCTGCTCTTCCTGCTCGGGAACCGGCAGGGTGGGATGTGAGGTGACGCATGCCTCAACTAGCCAATAAGAGCAGGCAGCGGGTGTGAGGGGCAGTAGTCTCACCCTGTGAAGCTGCGCGAGAGGCGGATGCTTCCGGAGGGGCGGGGCCCAGCCCGGTGGAACATGGCGAAGACCTACGATTACCTCTTCAAGCTGTTGCTGATCGGGGACTCGGGCGTGGGCAAGACCTGCGCGCTCTTCCGCTTCTCCGAGGATGCGTTCAACGCCACCTTCATCTCCACTATCGGTGAGCGCTGCCCCCTCAGCCGCCGCCCCTCGGGGACGCAAAGGGCGAGCGAGACGGGGAGCGCGTGTTGCTAGGGCAGGGCGGCCCGTGTGGCGGCAGGAGAAGCGGGCACGGGGGACAGGGTCGCTGCGTGTTCGGGTCTGGCGGGGGAGATCCGTGTGCCTGTCTGTGACGTGTGCCCGCTTACGGATAGGCGTAGCCGGTAGAGCCCGAGCTGTCGTGTGCGGGGTGGGGCACGGGGCCGTCAGGAGTGGGCTGCACGGGGGTGAGGGGAATGGTCCGAAACTGAAGGCTTTGTATTGACACTACGATGTATTGTTTCAGAGTAACAGCCGTGTTAGTCTGTCTTCGCAAAAAGAAAAGGAGTACTTGTGGCACCTTAGAGACTAACCAATTTATTTGAGCATAAGCTTTCGTGAGCTACAGCTCACTTCCACGGGTGTGCATCCGATGAAGTGAGCTGTAGCTCACGAAGGCTCATGCTCAAATAAATTGGTTAGTCTCTAAGGTGCCACAAGTACTCCTTTTCTTTTTACGATGTATTGTTGTTTGCCACGGTAAATTAAATCTAAATAGGACACGCTCAGTCCGCAATAAGAGTCTCCAAGCTGATGTGCACCGAAGTAACTGCCAACTCCGACCCAGTCTACACTGCACTCTTTTGCTAGTGTTGGTTAAGGATATGTGGGTTTTTTGCAACATTTACACTACCCAAAAAAGCCCTACTGTAGGTAAAGATATACCAGGATAAAAGTGCTTTTACCAGTATAGCTTATTATGGTTGGAGAACTGGTATAAGCTACACCAGTAAAAACATTTTTCTGCCAATATAAGCTGTGTCTGTAGTAGTAGGATTTGCTGGTATAGCTGTACCAGTAAACTTATTCTAATGTAGACTATGCCTTAGTTATTTCAGTTGCAGTTTGTGTGCAGACAGGTCCTTAGCTAGATAGTGTACTTCTGTACTTAAATTTTCTTTTTGCATAGCAGTTGAGGTTTCATACACTAGTAAATGGGGGGAGTAATGTGATCTTAACTGATGATAGTATATAAACAAACCTCTGTAGAATTACATATGGAATTAAAAATATAAACCGTTTTGCTCTGAAATCTGACTTATCTTCTAGTCATACTAAAATAAGACTATTTTTAAAGTGTTAATTTTTATTGTTACAGATGCCAGTTTTTGACATATTGTCTTAGTAGGAAAAGACTACCCCACTGCTAAAATGAATTTTCTAATAATCTATTAGAATTGAGAAAAGAGAAATCTAATAGATAGTAATTATATGATACTTCCAGTGACACCGTGTGGCATAATGCTCTGTTGACCTTGATACAGCTTTTCTGAAGTTAGATTGAACTGTACATTGTGGTTCAGCTACAGTAGGTTAGGCTTTGAATGTGACTGTACTTAAAGGGATATTATTTATTTGGAGTAACAGTGTTACAGTTTCCCTGCTGGTTTACACCAGGTCTGCTTTCAACAGGGGCTTTCTGAATGTCTTTGTTCAGAATGAGCTAAATCTTGTTAAGAACTCCATGGACATTCAGAATTCACTTTGTATCTAATCTATTAACTAAATGGAATGGGTGCCTTTGTTTTGGAAAATTAAAGGGGAAAAAGCGTTAACTTGATCTTTACTGGAAATCTTAATTAATGTAGGTTTTTTCCCCAGGTATTGACTTTAAGATTAGAACCATAGAGCTAGATGGCAAGAGAATTAAACTGCAGATATGGTAAGCATTTACTTTTAAAGCTATATGAATTAAGATAAAATGTTTAGCTCATGCCAAGTATCTCTCTGCTTCACAATTTGCATACTGAGTGGTGATATTATCAATAGGATTTTTGCCCTAATCCTGGTTTTTGGGAGATTACAGTATCTGAGTTTATTGAAGATGGGGTTTATGGAAAATAAATCCTGTCAAACTAACTTGATATCTTTTTCTATGAGATTACAAGTTTGGTAGATAAAGGTAATAAAGTTGATTTAATAGACTTCTGTAAAGGTGTTTGATTTAGTACCACATGAGATTTTGCTTAAAAAAAACAACATAAAGTTTAACATGGCATCCATTAAATGGAATAAAAACTGACTAAGTGATAGGTCTTGAAAATGTAATTGTAAATGGGAAAATCATTGAGCGAGTATGCTTTCACTGGAAACAGTGGAGTCTTGCCTGGATAACACTAGAACTAGGGGTCAGCAAATGAAATTAATAGGCAGCAACAAAAGGAAGTATTTCTTCACACAACACACAGTCAACCTGTGGAACTGTTTGCCAGAGAATGTTGTGAAGACCAGGATTAACAGGGTTCAAAAAAGAACTAGATAAGTTCATAGAGGATAGGTCTATCAATGGCTATTAGCCAGGATGGGCAGAGATGCAAAACCATGCGCTGAAGTGTCCCTAGTTTCTGTTTGCCAGAAGCTGGGAATGGGCGACAGAGGGTGGATCGCTTGATGATGACCTGTTCTGTTCATTCTCTCTGAAGCACCTGGCATTGGCCACTGTCAAGACAGGATACTGGGTTAGATGGTTGATCTGACCCAGCATGGCTGTTCTTATGGATCAATTCTTGGCCCTGTCAAGGTTCCTCCCGCACTCTGAACTCTAGGGTACAGATGTGGGGACCTGCATGAAAAACCTCCTAAGCTTATCTTTACCAGCTTAGGTCAAACTTCCCCAAGGTACAAAATATTCCACCCTTTGTCCTTGGATTGGCCGCTACCACCACCAAACTAATACTCGTTACTGGGGAAGAGCTGTTTGGACACGTCTTTCCCCCCAAAATACTTCCCAAAACCTTGCACCCCACTTCCTGGACAAGGTTTGGTAAAAAGCCTCACCAATTTGTCTAGGTGACTACAGACCCAGACCCTTGGATCTTAAGAACAATGAACAATCCTCCCAACACTTGCACCCCCCCTTTCCTGGGAAATGTTGGATAAAAAGCCTCACCAATTTGCATAGGTGACCACAGACCCAAACCCTTGGATCTGAGAACCATGAAAAAGCATTCAGTTTTCTTAAAAGAGGACTTTTAATAAAAATAGAAGTAAATAGAAATAAAGAAATTCCCCCTGTAAAATCAGGATGGTAGATAACCTTACAGGGTAATTATATTCAAAACATAGAGAACCCCTCTAGGCAAAACCTTAAGTTACAAAAAAGATACACAGACAGAAATAGTTATTCTATTCAGCACAGTTCTTTTCTCGGCCATTTAAAGAAATCATAATCTAACACGTACCTAGCTAGATTACTTACTAAAAGTTCTAAGACTCCATTCCTGGTCTATCCCCAGCAAAGACAGAATATAGACAGACACACAGACCCTTTGTTTCTCTCCCTCCTCCCAGCTTTTGAAAGTATCTTGTCTCCTCATTGGTCATTTTGGTCAGGTGCCAGCGAGGTTACCTTTAGCTTCTTAACCCTGTACAGGTGAGAGGAGCTTTCCCCTGGCCAGGAGGGATTTCAAAGGGGTTTACCCTTCCCTTTATATTTATGACAGGCCCTATGCTATTTAACATTTTTATCAGTGACCCGAAGGAAAAACATAAACACTGAAAGATTGTAGGTGACACAAAAACTGGGAGAGTGGTAAATAACGATTCAGAGATGCCTGGTAAACTGCGTGTAAGCAAATAATATGCATTTTAACATGGCTACATGTAAATATATACATTTAGGAACAAAAAATGTAGGCCAGACTCTATCCAGGGATGCATTGACTCTGAAAAGGATTTGGGGGTTGTGGTGGATAATCATCTGAACACTAGGAGCTGCTGTGGCCAAAAGAGCTAATGCCATCTTGGGATGAATAAACAAAGGGAACACAGAGGTCAGAAGGGACTGCAGGGGTCATCTAATCTAACCCCCCTGCCAAGATGCAAGATTTCTTGGGTCTAAACCATCCAAGACAGATGGCTATCCAGCCTCCTTTGGAAAACCTCCAGTGAAGAAGCTTCCACAACTTCCTGAAGCAGTTTTTTCCAGTGTCTTACTGTTCTTACAGTTAGGAAGCTTTTCCTGAAATTTAATCTAAATCTGCTATGCTGTGGTTTGATCCCATTGCCTCTTGTCTTGCCCTCTGTGACAAAAGAGAACAATTTTTCCATCTTTTTGTGACAGCCTTTCAAGTGTCTGAAGACCACTATCAGATCCCCCCCCCCAATCTCTTCCAAACTAAACCTACCCAGGTCCTTCAGTTTGCATTTTCTTTTTCTGCAATAGCATCGCATTGCTGACTCATGTTGATTGTGATCCACCCCAAGTCCCAGATCCTTTGCAGCCATGCTGCAGTCAAGCCAGTTTTCCCCCATTCTGTATTTGTGTGTAGGGTTTTTCTTCCCGAAGTGTAGCACCTTGCGTTTGTCTTTGAATTTCATTTTGTTGTCTATAGCCCAGTTCTCCAGTTTATCAAGATCCCTCTGAATTTTTGGCTCTATCCTCCAAAGTATTGGCAACTCCCCCTAGCTTTGTGTCTTCTGCAAACTTGATCACTATGCTTTCTATACCTACATCCAGGTCTTTAATAAAGATGTTAAACTGCATTGGACTCAGAACAGATCCTTGTGGAACCCCACTTGAAACCTTCCTCCAATCCAAGATCATTCCATTAATCCAGGACTCTCAAATAGGAGTAGAGAGGTTATTTTATCTCTGTCTTTGGCACTGGTGCAACTGTTGCTGAAATACTGTGTTCAATTTATCAACATCCTTCTTGAATTGTTGGCATCAGAACTGAAGAGAGTTCAGAGACCAGCCATGAGAGTGATTAAAAGTTTAGAGAATTTCATTAAACATTACAGGGACATTCTTTAAACACACCAAAACTACAGCTTTATCTTCACAGATTCTTTTTAGTGATAGACTCAAGGAGGTGGGTCTATTTAGCTTAACAAAGAGAAGGTTAAGGGGTTTCTTGATTACAGTCTATAAGTTTCTACATAATGAACAAATGTTTAATAATGGGCTCTTCAATATTGCAGAGAAAGGTATAACACAATCCGATGGCTAGAAGTTGAAGCTAGACAAATTCAGACTGAAAATAAGCCATAAATTTTTTGCAGAGAGTAATTAACCATTGGAACAATTTACCAAGGGTTGTGGTGGAGTCTTCACCACTGATCATTTTAAAATCAAGATTGGATATTTTTCCAAAAGATCTGCTTGAGGAATTATTTTGGGAAAGTTCCCTGGCCTGTATTATTCAGGAGGTCAGACTAGATCATAATGGTTCCTTCTGGCCTTGGAATCTGTGAAGATAAAGCTGTAGTTTTGGTGTGTTTAAAGAATGTCCCTGTAATGTTTAATGAAACTCTCTCTAGTGATCTTAATTTCAGAATGTGTTCAAGTAGTTTGCATGTACTAATTGGGTTTGCTTAATTATTTTAGGGACACAGCTGGGCAGGAACGGTTTAGAACCATCACAACTGCATATTACAGAGGAGCAATGGTAGGCATGATGTAGCTGAAATTTTTTTTGTTTTAAATCTATTTATAATGTTCTGCAGAAAGTGAAACCATTCAAGTTTTACTATGAAGCATAATCATTTATAACTATAATGAACTCAGAACTTGAACTCTGCTTGGCAAGGTATTTGATAAGACCAGTGTTCCCATCTCTATGTTCAAATTATGCTGCAGCAGCAACAGCTGGTCTGGGAATCCCACAAAGTCAGACTTCCAGTGTGACTTGCATGTGCATGTTGGTGGCAGATAAACCAATAACATGTGTGGCTTGCTAGGACATTGGTTGCAGTACAGCTCAAAGATTCTTGTACTCTAATGATACATAATAAATTTAACCCAAACTACATACTAGAATGCTGTTTGGTTTTTTGTTTCCTTTCAGCAGTTGCTTCTCTGTGCAAGTGGCTTCGTATCAAAGGTTGATGTGGTTTTTTTGTGGTTTTGTTGGTGTTTTTTTGTTTTGTTTTTAAATTCTAGCATTTCAGAATTTATTTTTCTTTCTGTCTTGGACATGTATGTAATCCTTACAGAAACAATTGTTAGTTGAAATTAAGTTGCCATGGGTGTTTTTTGTCGTTTTGTTTTTTATCTTTAGGGCATCATGTTGGTATATGACATAACCAATGAGAAATCTTTTGAAAACATTCGGAATTGGGTCAGGAATATTGAAGAGGTAACTTCCCACTTTATTTACAGAAATCTTTAATATTAAGTATACTGTCCCTATTCAAATTTTAGAAAAGTAGTTAAAATCAGAATGGTTCAGAACTGTTAAATTTGTCACTAAATTGTGTATATTAAAATAAATAATTTTTTTTTTTTTTTTTTGTGGAGTGGGTTGGAGAAACTATGTTCGCAAGAAGCTCCAAATTGGTAATATCTTCTGGAATTATTAGTCAGTAGTAATTCAGTATGCCCACATGTAAGAGCAGACTGCATGAACTGGGGTCTTCCCTGCAATTACGAAATCCAATAGTTGACTCTTTCTACCCTGACAGCATTCTAATTATTTCTAAACAAAGCACTTTCTGGGCATTGAGTGGCACCAGTATACTGCAGCTATGAGGTATTGTCCTAGCTGGAGCCGTAAATCCCTGGAAAATGTTCAGCATCAAAGTTGTCAATGCATTCAGCACAACACCTATTTCATCTTGTTGATGGCATTCTGCATTTATTGAGCACTTCTAGAGTTAACTCAGTACTTAGAATTCAGAAAATTTGTTAATCTTACAATGTGCAGTTAAGAAGCTTTTCTCTAGGATCGCCAAAAATTATGTAAAATAACAAAATCCTAGGTCTCTGTAAATTTTCTGCCCATTTTCATCTTAGCATGCATCCCCAGATGTCGAAAAGATGATTCTTGGAAACAAATGTGATGTGAACGACAAAAGACAAGTTTCTAGAGAGCAAGGGGAGAAGGTGAGTGCCCCAGTTCCGCTCTCTGGATAGACAGTAGTCTGTTGTGATTGAATCCCATGTTCTTCTAAGCCCCTTTGGTATGGACAGTGACCAGTTCTGAGCTCTGGGTCTCTCAGGCACAGTCACAGTTGGAGACCTAGTGTCTCACATCCTTCCTGGGCAGTGAGACCCACATTCTGGACACCTTAGATGCTGGAACTGGTGCTACAGAACTCCTCAGCCCCTGGTTGTTTATACATATTCCTCCCAGAGTTCACCTCCCTGTAGGAACTCTGGTTTCTTAAGTCCTTCAAGGAGAACATGGCAGTAAAGCAAGGAATAGACTTAGCACAGAAGTTTCTTAATCACAAACCCTTACACGTGAGTTACAGATCTATGGAGAACAACAAACTCCTGAATGCAATCCCCCTAGTCTGACCTCACTGACCCTGTGAGTCTTGGGTTTGGTATTAGTCCTTAAACCAGACAGCCTATCCAGCCTTCTTGGCCTGGTCATCTTGCAACTGGCAGTGTAATGGTCTCCCCTGTTTAGAAGCACCCCTTTTTAAAACAGGCTTGGGGTATGTCTATGTTGCGATCACTGGGTGTGATTGCAGTTCAAAAAGATATACCTGAACTAACTTTAATCTCACTGGCTCCAATCTCAGAACAGGAAAGCTGTGGCTATACAAGCAACAGTGCAGGCTATAGAAACCCACCTGAAATCCTGGATAATTACTTGTGGGGCTAGCCCACACTGAAGCTTGTGCTTTCACAGCTTGACTGTTTCAGGACCCAAGCTAGCTAGATTGGGTATGTCTGCTCAAGCTGCAGTTACACCCAGCAATTAAAGTCTACATGTACTCGCAGTCCCTCTTGTTGACCATGTGTTTCCTCTGGGGAAATTCCAGGGTCCAAAGTCAGTTGATCTGTTCGTAGAAAACCCATTGTTCCAGTAGGGAAGAGTCGTTCAATGTTGATGGTCTTTGGTTGATCTGTCACAGCTTTTCAGACAGTCTGTCCATTACATGTCCAGCCTCTGCTGTGAAATGGATACTCTAATCTACTGTTTACAATGCTAAATGACATTCACAAAACTGAATTCATAATTTGACACAGACGTATCCCCCAAATTGTCACAGTGAGAACAGCATTGTATTGTGTATCATTGATCTTTATTGCAAGAGTTAAAATTTTAACAATTCTGGAATACTTCAGGAAACTCATCAGCTGGTGTGTATTTTATTTAGGAATACAGGTAATAACTTTTTTCAAAACCGAGAGTTGTCACCCTTTCTCTAAAATGTTCCATTGTGGCACATTAGGCTGTGTCCTAAAAGTCTTATTGCTTAAATTCATTTATTTTTAATTAGACCTTTAAATACAAAAATGCACCTATCCATGTTCTCTAGACACCTTTTTGACACACTTAAAATGTATTTTTAAATTATAATGCAAGAACATACCACACATTCTCTTCCTTTTTGAAATTCTCCTCCACCCTTCCATATTTTCAAATATATGAGAGGGAGGAGATGATCCTATATAACAGTCTTATTCCCCAACCATTGGGACAAGAGTTCCTAGGTGTGTAATGACAAACTTTTTGAGCAAAAGGAAGAAAACTTACATGCTTTGGAAGGCCTGCTTTTCCCTGAAGGCTAGTGGAATAGGGCATATTGACACCTAAAGCTGGAAGATGCAATCCTGCTAATTCCTCATAAATGACAAGAGAGGTCCATAAGGGTACAGGGATCCACCAGAGCAGAACAGCTTGCAGGCACTTAGTTTTATAATTTGTAAGAAACTTCATTCTCATCATCACCTATTCTTGCTGTTTTGTTGTTCTTCTAATTTGGGTTTCTCAGGCAAGATTTGATATTTTTGCATATCTCTTTGTGTAGGTATCTTGTTGGGATTGTCATGAGTGCTTTGCAAAAATATGCATATTTTTACCTTTAAATACAATGCTTTTAATTTTTCTTTTTAAAAAAGACTGCAAGTTAAATCAGTGTGTAATGTAACTAGGATAATAAAAAACCAATTTGGGTAAAGAGAAAATTTTTTTTTTTTTTAACTTTTAAAAGATTCTGTGGTATCTGAATTTCAATTTAATGCTGCCACTTTGCGAAGTTCTCTGTTCAGTATCCTGGCAGGTCCTGCACAGTGAGAATGAATTCTTATTCAGGGCTTATATCTGATATGAGAAATCTTTATTTATTCTGTTCAGCTAGCTATTGGTTTTGGAATTAAATTCATGGAGACCAGCGCAAAAGCGAATATTAACATAGAGAATGTGAGTACTGACATTTTTTTCTTCTAGTACAGACTATTTTATTTAGATTTGTACATAAAAGCAATAAGAGTATCTATTTTGACTATATGCTGTTAAATCCTATCAGTTATTGGAAATGGGTTTTTAGCTAATTTAGACGGTCTAATGGAAGTATTTTGCAAAGAGCACGTTCCACTATGTAAATTAACTTAAAATAATTTTGTACAGTCTTATCTGTATTTACTGTAATTCTCTGCTTACTACGAACATTCCTTCTGTCCATCCTGATGAATGGTTATGGTATGAAGCCCTCTCCGCTGCGTGTGTGTAAAATCTCTCACTGTGCCCTCCAAAAGTGCCAAGGTTGGGTGTCTCTGGCATCCTGCTGCAGATTCTTTGGCCACTGATGGATTGACTTGAGGTGGTGTCCGACATGACCTGGTATATCCTTTCACATAGTAATCTGCACTAAGTCAGCTTGTTGTAACTTTCAGTGACTCTTGCACATCAAACCAAAGTTCTGTTATCTAGATATGTGGATCAACATCAGTGATCCTGGAGAGAGAGACTTTCTCTCTGAAATTAAGAGTCTCTTTTTAAACTGTTAAAGGTTTCCAAGTGGTAGGTCACAAATACTTCTGGCTGAAAGGTTGATATTCATCAGTACTTCTTGTTTTTGGAGTTAAGAAAGCAACTTTTATTAAACAAACTTCTACATGTATAGGTTGCTAATAAAACACAAGTTTTAAATATGCTCTTACTTTAGGCATTTTTCACTCTTGCAAGAGATATCAAAGCAAAAATGGACAAGAAATTGGTGAGTAACTGTTACTGAGTCCAAGCCACTTGTGGTGTTTTTTGTTTTGTTTTTTTTTTTAAATCCCACTACAGTATTAAATTGATTAGATTTTTTTTTTTTTTTTTTTTGTGGTCTGTTCCACTTAGGCACATTGGTGATGACAGAAATTTTCTGTCAGTCCTCCAATCAACTCTCTGGGTGCTTTTTGAATACAAACAGATGGCTAATTCCTATAGCGTAAAGTCATAATTGAGAGAGAGTTTTTAAATAGAGATTCTCTAAAGTTGCTAATAAATCCTGTATTGCTTTACTGAAATTGTGGTGAGAGCTATAGCAAAGAAACTAGTCAATGAAATTCCTTACTTTGGCCTTGTCTACACTATGTTGGGAGATCAATCTAAGTAATGCAACTTCAGCTATGTAAATAATGTAGCTGAAGTTGCCATACATAGATCTACTTACCACTGGGTCCACGCTACCTGAGTCGACGGGAGAGTGTCTCCCATCGACATTCCTTGCAATTCTCGTTCAGGTGGAGTACAGGAGTCAACAGAAGAGTGATCTGCAGTCTATTTAGCAGGTCTCCACTCAACCCGCTAAATCGACTGCCGATACATCGATCGCCACATGTTGATCCCGCAGTAAGTGTAAACAAACCTTTACATTCTCATTGAATCATAGAAATTAGAAATGCGTGGAGGCAGATCAGGTTGTTCCGTAGTGGACCCAGTGTTCTCCAAAATATTATCATGTAACCAGTTCTAGTTATGGGACTAGCTTCTGGGAATTTTATCATCAAGTCATGTTTCACCTGCTGCATTTCTAAAAATTCCTTCAGGCAACAGACGAGAGTGCATGAATTTTGGTCTTCTTTATTAAACAAGCTTAATGAAGAAGTATTGTGTGACTTTTACTGAAACAAATTCCTGTATAGGTTTTTTTGATGATGATCACCATGTGACATAGAAGTGGGTGCAGATAAAACTGTCATATTTGGGTCTTGCTAATGACTCAGATATTTTAATGAGACCAATATAAAAGTGGTGGATGCTTTCACCTCAGTAGGCATTTGAATCCAGTAGGCGTGTCCAGAATATGCACGGTCTATGTTTGGTTGAGCCCGGTTTAGCAAAATTCACTTTTTGTTTTTTGATTATTTTTGTTTGTTTTTGTGTGTGTGTGTGTGTGTGTGTGTGTGTGTGTGGAGGGGTGTTTTTTGGCTTGCTATGGAGACTGATCCAAAACCCATTGAAGTCAATGGAAAGATTCCCAATGACCTCAGTGTGTTTTGAATCCAGCTCAAAAGTAAAGTAATCTTGCAATCACGCGAGTTAAATATAAATAAATCTTTTAAATTCTTTGCATCTTTAGGAAGGCAATAGCCCACAAGGCAGCAACCAGGGAGTCAAAATCACACCAGACCAGCAAAAGAAAAGCAGCTTTTTCCGATGTGTTCTTCTGTGAGGGACACTGCCTTAATCTGAGCATCTGCTCCATCAAACTGGACTGTGCCTGTTCTGAGTGAGATTTCCTCTGTGTGTGGATTTAACAATTTCAATGTCGTGTCACACTGTGGCCATCAGAATAAGATTAAGAAATTGTTTATTTTAATAACTGTCTGACTCTTCAATTTTGGAGATGAAATTTTTTAAATATTTTTCTGTCACACCTTCCACTTGGCACATGCATTGTCTAGGGAAGGGATACAGATCAAAAGTGACCTGCAATAGCACCTTTATTGACAAGCTTCACTCTCTGGGCGGGGGTTTATATCTGTAATGTGTCTAAAGTAGAAAAATTAAGTTTAAATGACTTTACACTGAAATGCCAACATTAATAAAGTTATGTGTACATGATACACATGCATATAAATGTCTATAGATACATAGAGCACAATCACTTCAAAACAACAAAAATGCACTTATTTAAACAGTTACTTCCAGCTTTCAAATGGTGGGTAGAAGGTTTCTGCATATCTATCCTTTGGGCTATCACAGGAAAAAATCATTTTTGTCTGCACGTCACTAGTTCAGTTCCACCATTCTAGACAATCCACCAGTAAAAATTAAATGAAATGCAATGCCTCATCAGAAAGAAAATATCTATTTTTTTTAAGAGAACCAAAGTGTGCTGTAAATATAATAAATCCTTGATATGAGAAGTTTTGGAGGAAGAAACTTTATTTTCCCCATGTTAGGGAGGACCATCCATAATATATTTGTGGATTATCTAGGCATCTTTTAAACTGAGATAATTTTATTCTATACTCTTGTGCAAATGATGTGTGTTTCTAATCTGTTGTTTATAGTTATAGGCCATGGTTCAAATATAGATCACCTTATTCAAAAGTCATGACATAACTGAATAACACTATGATGAGCCACATAAATTTTTAATTTCATAGTTGAGAATGACTTCAAGCAAACCTTTCATGACTTAGTGGTTATTTCTAACTTGCGAAAACAAAAATGTATTGCATTGCTCCCATATGAAAATGCACACTCCATATATTGATACTTTCTGAAAACTGGCTTTTTTTTTTCCTTTGGCTGAGATTTCTTTCTCTCATGCCATGATTGCTTAAGATTTAAAGTGGCAGTGAACTGTTTTAACTATGTATGGCAATGCAAAAGATGAGGAACAGGAAACTTGTGGTGACCCTTAAAGAAAATATACTTCTGTGTATGTACACTTTATACACACAGACACAACACATTCCAATATATAAAACTTAACAGCCAAGCAATTTTAAGCTCTTTTTATGCAGCTTTCCGTTTAATGGTTATAAAAGTGATTTAGTTAACTAGATTTGAAAAGAAGCCAACAAGTGTGAAGTATTTAGAAGCTGCTCTTTCTGTCCGATAACTGGCATAATGGTAAAAGAGAATTTTTGAAGAAAATGAACGTATCAGCAATGTCCTGCAACTCACTGGAATTGTTAACATGTTTTGTTTACATTGACAACTGCACTTAAGGGAAAAATAAATTAAAGCTCATTTTAAAATTGGGTTTTTACTCCCTACCTCTGTTTCCTTGAAGTCTGCGTGAATATGTTCCAACCTCTTTTCTTGCAGTAGCTTTCACTAGTGTCACTAGAGTTAAAGGGCAAATACATTATTGTAAAATACTTTATTAACTAATTCTCCTACAGGCAAATATGAGCTCAGCCTTTTGGCTCAAACTGAATACAAAAAGGAACTAAAGCTTCACTCTCTTGCACACTTACCATGTTACTTTTTTAAATGGCTTTTTTTTTCTGTGCTGTCAGCTACCCTGTGTCTAGTGTTGGTATGTTAAACTGAGCTAATTTTGTTCATTAAGTCATTTGCATGTAACATGCATATTCCAACAAGAATCAAGTAAGGTGGGACTTGGCAAGTGTGCTGAATGACAGACTTCTCTAGAGTAAAATAATTCAGTTAATCATGGCTACATACGCAAACTAAAAGGGTCCTTTGTATTTCTGAGTACAGCTAATGCAGAGGTATAGGATGAACATGCAATGCTACGATGGAAGGATAAACGAGCATTTTTAAAACGTTCTAAGTAGACATGAATAGTTGGGGGTGGTTTAGGGGCGAGATGGTGGAAAAGTGTCGACAAACAAGATTCTCTAATACATACATTTAAATATGTTTAGTTTCTGTTTCAAAACAGTGAATGAGGAATGTTCAGCCTCCATCCTTATACCCTGTGGTAGCTGGGTGTTGCAGTACATATTATCCTTTGATTCGTGACTGTAAAATAGTGGGCAGTCTGATACACTATGCGGCCTACTATTACATGGCATCCCATGCTACAGAGTTATCAGGCTTGATTTGGGAGGGGAGTATTCACTTCCAAACAGAGGTCGAAGGATGGAGTTGTAATCTTCACTTTTTATTTTTCTAGATCTTCATGGCTAGTACTTTAGTCTTTTTAATGTAAGTTAACTTTCTTGTATATGAATGTCCCATGTTTATGCAGGTGGTTGCACCTGTTTATATACCTACCTTACAGCATCATGATTTTTCTTTACAATGATTCTAGTTTACTTAATTAACAATTATATTTTTGCTCAAACTCAGGAAGTTTCATGCAGTTAACTGTGATGTACTGTCACCACTGTACATCTAGGTTATATAGACTTGACATAAAGGTTAAATCAATTTTAAGCAACATGAAGGCTGATATTCTAGCATAGCAAATATCTGTAATATAGTGAATTAATGTGTACAGTTGGATACATGTTTTCCGCAAGTGCTGCTAAACATTGACAATGCTATATACAATTTGTAGCACTCTCACAGATCTTGGATAAATTCAGCATGTAGCTGGACGCTTTCACTAGCACTTTCATAATTAAATTGGTATTCTAGAAAAAAAAATGTTTTTATATCAACATGGCCAGAAGAAGCAACAAAAGAACAATAGCATATTCATTCATCACATATGTTCAACAGCTACTATTTGTACCACAGTTTTGTTTATATATGGAGGGCAAATGTAAATTTTTGGTGTATCAAGTTTTGTAAAACTTTGAAAACTCATTAGTTACTCAAACGTATTTAACAGTCTTTCTGCAAAAGCTTTAGGTGTTTTTAAAAAACAACTAAAAATACAGCAGTTACTCTAACAATTGACACTTGGCTTACACAGAAACAAACCTACTTCTCGAGCACGAACTCAAAGACAAGGAGTACTTGTGGCACCTTAGAGACTAACCAATTAATTTGAGCATAAGCTTTCGTGAGCTACAGCTCACTTCATCGGATGCATACTGTGGCATTTGTGAACTCAAAGACGTTATCTCAATTGTCTTCATTTAATGACCATCACAAGATCTTGTGGTTGACTTCATCTTTGAGGATGGCTGGAATATTTTCAGATTGGCCCACCCAAACAGAGGTCTCAGACTTTCAACACCCTATCTTTCAGTAATGAGTGAGGGTGCTTTTTAACATGTTGTCACCTTGATGTGCACAAAATGTGATCACCTGAGCGCACTAAACGTTTAGCAACATGAGAGCCTTATGCCAGCACCAGGCTTTCAGCCTCAGATTTATGAATCCTATGGATTATTTTCATCTCCTTACCGCTGCTGAGAAACATTTGGTGTCTCCCTTTAGGTGGGATGTTACTAACAACTTTTATTTGCTGTTAGGGTGTTTTTTCCTCTTACTTTCTCTGGCTGATACTAGTGTCCAGAGGCCACCGTGGTTTAAAGGTATTCTGTAGGATTTGAAGCAGTTGGGTGGTACACTGAAGAAGAGACTGGCAAAGAGCTGCTTGGAATATGATGTTCATTTGTACAGCACGTTTATAGGGGGATACGGAAGAACTTACCAAGGCACACAAACATTTGTGATCATTCCTAGACATTGCAAATACATGCAAATGAATGCTGTTGGGTAGTGTGCAGTCTGATTACTGCAGGGTGACTTGCTCCATGATTCATTTCTTCAGCTGATCATGGTGGGTAGGTGTGTGAATAAGGTAGATTGGCAGGCTGGTCTCTCTCCAGCCCTTGCTGCAAGAATTATATACTCCCAATGGAGTGTCGATCGGGGTTTAGTGTGACTTGGTCACTAAGGAAAATCTAACCTCGTTCGTACCGACTTTTAAAAAACCTGTAAACGTTTTTCTTTCAGTGTTTTTTAGGATAACCACTGTTTGCTCCCTCTGTGATAATGCCTTTCTTAAAATGCACTCATTGGTTTTCATGTTTGTATTTTTAAAAGCTGTTATGTTTATTTTGTGGTATTTGTTTTTACTCTGTTGTACAGGACCCTGAACATAAATAAATTTCTTACGAAAAGAGCAGAACTTTTTTTTCTTTGGTTTCTGCCAGTTCTCTTCATCTTTCGTGTATATAGCTTCCTAAGTAGAAAATAGGGTATTTATTCCTCTAGAGAGAAGGGGCAAGAACTTGGGGTAAGTTCTGGGTTGGTCTCAACTCAGATTTTTTTTCCTAATTTCCAGTCCTCTATTGAAAAAACATCTGAGAAGAGCAACACAGGGTAACAGTATCTAGCATAAAGATGCTTAGCAACAGGGCTCATTTTACTGCAGAATCGAGTTGATTACATACTTTTAATTTTATTGTACCAAATTCTGTTGGTGGAAGGTACAAGCTTTCGAGCTACATAGTCTTGAAGAAGAGCTCTGAGTAACTTGAAAGTTTGTACCTTCCACCAACAGATATTGGTCCAATAAAATTAAAAGTATGTAATCAACTCGATTCTGCAGTAAAATGAGCCCTGTTGCTAAGCATCTTTATGCTAGATACTATGTAGCTCGAAAGCTTGTACCTTCCACCAACAGAATTTGGTACAATAAAAGATACTATCTTACCAACCTTGTCTTTCTCATCTCTTGGGACCCACAAGACTACAACACTGCAATTCAATTTTATTATTCTGTGTATTCCCCTATTCTAAGCACCCACTCTTGCATATATTTGGGAAACTGCCATAAGTGATGTTTACTTAATTTTATTGAAACTGCCACACAATTAAAAAGTTACGTTATTCCACAGATCGATGTGGGGATTGAACTTGTGAGTCTTGGCATGTAAGTGATTTCAGTGTTAAATGTATATGTAGCAAAAAAAGAATTTGTATATCATAAAAATAATTCAACATAAGTCTCAGCTATAAGCTGTAGAATTGTAGACCTAGGGCCAGTAATGTACAAAGCATAGGTTTAGAAAACCTTATCTTGCTGCAGTAATGTGTGAAAACTGGTCACTAGTGTAGGAGATGGACCAATCGTAAGTATATACAAAAAGTAGCAGTGATAAATTGGATTATTTTCTATAACCACACAGAGCTTCCCCCCCCCCCCACTTCCTTATCTAACTAAATGTATGAATTTAACTAGGGCAAGAGGAATGCAATAAATGCCAATATTCCTGTTTCCAAACTTCATAGTCTTAACTCATTAGTTTTGTTGTGTATTGCTTCCAGCATCCCCATCTTAGAATCATAGATCATAGAATCATAGAATATCAGGGTTGGAAGGGACCCCTGAAGGTCATCTAGTCCAACCCCCTGCTCGAAGCAGGACCAATTCCCAGTTAAATCATCCCAGCCAGGGCTTTGTCAAGCCTGACCTTAAAAACTTCCAAGGAAGGAGATTCCACCACCTCCCTAGGCAACGCATTCCAGTGTTTCACCACCCTCTTAGTGAAAAAGTTTTTCCTAATATCCAATCTAAACCTCCCCCACTGCAACTTGAGACCATTACTCCTCGTTCTGTCATCTGCTACCATTGAGAACAGTCTAGAGCCATCCTCTTTGGAACCCCCTTTCAGGTAGTTGAAAGCAGCTATCAAATCCCCCCTCATTCTTCTCTTCTGCAGGCTAAACAATCCCAGCTCGCTCAGCCTCTCCTCATAAGTCATGTGTTCTAGACCCCTGATCATTTTTGTTGCCCTTCGCTGGACTCTCTCCAATTTATCCACATCCTTCTTGTAGTGTGGGGCCCAAAACTGGACACAGTACTCCAGATGAGGCCTCACCAATGTCGAATAGAGGGGGACGATCACGTCCCTCGATCTGCTCACTATGCCCCTACTTATACATCCCAAAATGCCATTGGCCTTCTTGGCAACAAGGGCACACTGCTGACTCATATCCAGCTTCTCGTCCACTGTCACCCCTAGGTCCTTTTCCGCAGAACTGCTGCCTAGCCATTCGGTCCCTAGTCTGCAGCGGTGCATGGGATTCTTCCATCCTAAGTGCAGGACCCTGCACTTATCCTTATTGAACCTCATCAGATTTCTTTTGGCCCAATCCTCCAATTTGTCTAGGTCCTTCTGTATCCTATCCCTCCCCTCCAGCGTATCTACCACTCCTCCCAGTTTAGTATCATCCGCAAATTTGCTGAGAGTGCAATCCACACCATCCTCCAGATCATTGATGAAGATATTGAACAAAACCGGCCCCAGGACTGACCCCTGGGGCACTCCACTTGACACCGGCCTGCAACTAGACATGGAGCCATTGATCACTACCCGTTGAGCCCGACAATCTAGCCAGCTTTCTACCCACCCTATAGTGCATTCATCCAGCCCATACTTCCTTAACTTGCTGACAAGAATACTGTGGGAGACCGTGTCAAAAGCTTTGCTAAAGTCAAGAAACAATACATCCACTGCTTTCCCTTCATCCACAGAACCAGTAATCTCATGATAAAAGGCGATTAGATTAGTCAGGCATGACCTTCCCTTGGTGAATCCATGCTGGCTGTTCCTGATCACTTTCCTCTCATGCAAGTACTTCAAGATTGATTGTTTGAGGACCTGCTCCATGATTTTTCCAGGGACTGAGGTGAGGCTGACTGGCCTGTAGTTCCCAGGATCCTCCTTCTTCCCTTTTTTAAAGATTGGCACTACATTAGCCTTTTTCCAGTCATCCGGGACTTCCCCGGTTCGCCACGAGTTTTCAAAGATAATGGCCAATGGCTCTGCAATCACAGCCGCCAATTCCTTCAGCACTCTCGGATGCAACTCGTCCGGCCCCATGGACTTGTGCACGTCCAGCTTTTCTAAGTAGTCCTTAACCACCTCTATCTCCACAGAGGGCTGGCCATCTCTTCCCCATTTTGTGATGCCCAGCGTAGCAGTCTGGGAGCTGACCTTGTCAGTGAAAACAGAGGCAAAAAAAGCATTGAGTACATTAGCTTTTTCCACATCCTCTGTCACTAGGTTGCCTCCCTCATTCAGTAAGGGGCCCACACTTTCCTTGGCTTTCTTCTTGTTGCCAACATACCTGAAGAAACCCTTCTTGTTACTCTTGACATCTCTCGCTAGCTGCAGCTCCAGGTGCGATTTGGCCCTCCTGATTTCATTCCTACATGCCCGAGCAATCTTAGGGTACTTTCTTTTTATAGAACCAATTCTCCCGGATTTATTCTGGAATTCCTTCCAGCTCCTACTCCTTCCCTCTGGCGAGCATGCTTATCCCCTGTCATATTGCTAGCAGACGGCTGCCGCTGCTCTCGTACATGATTTTTAATTTCCAAAATTGTTTGATACTGTACCTTATGCTATGAAGGAGTTGCGTGCCTGCAGTTTTCTAATGTACCATTAAGTAACCCTTTGCTGCCTGTGTGATAGCTTAGAAAGCTCACTAAGCTTTACATTTTCAAAGTATTTTACAACCTAATCATATCACAGTAAGTTTAATTAACTTAAGTATCATATGAAATGCAATGAAAATAATATACTCCATTGTAACTTCATAGAAAACTTAACACACACAGCTGCTAGTGAAATCCAGATTCTAGTAACCAAAAATTAACAACTGTTGAGTATATAGGTAAAATGCACTTGTGTTCTGCAATGTACATAATAGATGACAAATTTTGAAGTGTGTTCACATGGTGTGCATGGTGTACTTTCTTGTACAGCTGCCTATTTCCAGTATTGGCTGATTGCTCATGAAGGTAACAACTGTTGTCTCTTTAACTTGAAATTGTTTATAAGTCAAAATTGCTGCTAGCAGCCCTGTTGTCTTTGGATATTTTTAACCCACCTCTTGACTCTAGCCAGTTAGTAGCTTGCTTCTGAACCTGATAACACAAACTCTAGCTTTTTCTTTTTCCACACCCCACACATATACCCTAGGGAGGTTGGAGCCTTCCCAAAGGCAGTGTAATCTGTTGTTTTATTCAGAATAACCTTGTCCCCAAAACTAAGTTCATGACCTTCAAATGAAGACCATGGAAAAGTTCGTAACTACAGCAAGCCAAATCTTGTGACGATCAAAAACTTTGAGCAATAAAGACAGTTTCCCTAGCCAGCAGGAAGTTGAGCAGCACGGTACCAAGGCAGCTGGGGCCCTTGATTCAAGGTTGACACCTTGAGTAAAACTTGATAGGCCCAGAATCTCTCCGATGCACTAGGGTCGATTTCTAAAGGGGGATGCTAACTGCTTATATGGCGTTGTACCAATGTCCGAAGTTAGTTGCACATTTCTGATGCAGTACAAGGTGCTAGTGGAGAGGTGTGAGGAAATGTCCAATTAATTTTAATACAGAGGGACCACTCCACTGGCTGCTGAATTCCATACAGGTCTGCTGTGTATCCAGGTCAGCTATACTTAACTGTCAGCACTCACAGTGTATGGTGTAGTTGTAGCTGTGTCAGTCCCAGGATATTAGAGAGGCTAGGTAGGAGACGTAACATCTTTTATTGGACCAACTTCTGTCTGGTGAGAAAGACAAGCTTTCAAGCCACACACAGCTCTTCTTGAGCTCTGGGAAAGATACTTCAAGTATCACATAAATGCCAGGCGGAACAGATTGATTAGCATAACATAGCACGTTCTGAGAGACCCTTTAAGCACTTTTGTGCTAACTACTTATGCTAAACAATCAGTTCCACCTTGCATTTAGTTGTGACGCTTGGAGTACCTTTCCCAGATTTGAACAGCTGTGTGTGGCTCGAAAGCTTGTCTCTCTCTCCAACAGAAGTTGGTCCAATAAAAGATAATACCTCACCCACCTTCTCTCTCTCCAGCACTCATGGTTAGCGTTTGTTACACCTGCAAGTAAAATAGAACCTGCTAATAGCAGTATCTGATTCACTAAACCTTAGTTCATTATCATGTTCCTTTGTCATGAATTCTCATGCTGCTCAGTGTCCTGAATTAAATATTCTGATTCAGCAGGAACATCTGAATGTGAGAAGCATTTGTGCTTTCCCATATTAGTTAAAAAGATCTTTTAATTGTCTGTCAGATGTCAACAGTTATAATTGACCTCATTAATGCCTTGACAATGAACTAACTTCAGCCCAAAGTCACTTGAATTAATATTTAATTGGTGGATGTTAATGTAGATCAGCACCTGAATAAGGTACTCCATCTACTTTTACCCTCTCCAAAACTTGCATTTCATGTCTTTATTTGTTGATACAATAAAACATATCCTGTCTTTTGTCTACTGGACTTTATAATTTTGAGATCACCTCATTGTATTCTGGTTTGTTTACTTGGATACAAAACAGGCAGTACAATTACTTTTTATTCAAATTTACTTCCTTCAGTATTCTGAAATCTACTCCCTGGAATTCTTAAACAAATATTTCACCAAGGCGAATTCTCATGGTAAATTCAAATGCTGCAGTTTACCAATCTTTTTCTGAGATCAGTATTTGTTTGACACTCAGTGTTACAATGTGTAAGTCCCAAAGCCTGTGTCACTTTTTAAAATGAGACTTGGACTCCTAAGTCAGTTAGGTGTTGCAATGCTGAGCAGAGCAACATTTAAATATTTCTTAAAATCTGAGTTTTCTGTTTTGATTAACAATTTTTTTTTCCTGCCAGGAGGAAAAGAAAAACTGAAAAGAAATGCAGGTGCTGGAGTCATCCTCTACCTTAAGATGGCTTATGGAAACTCAAGCAGATTGGTTTGTACACCATGGTGTGCTCTCATGGTTCCTCAGAGTCATCCCCAGAAAGTGAGAATTGTTGAACTAGGATATTTCAGTATAATAGTAGGAGAATAATCAGCATTCCTACTATGAAACCTGCTTCTCAGTTTTTAAAAATTGGACCAAGTTTGTTTGAACAAGACTGCCATGAAGGTTTTTAACTAATTATTCAAATTAATAAATAATAGTTTGCTTTGGTCAGTTTTAAATGTTGGGAGGTTAAAAAGGAATAGTTCCCCAGTTTGATCATTAGTTCTTAATGCAGTTTGTGGTCATGATACAGGATTTTATTCTGTAAGCTTCATTTGTACAACATAAATCCCTTTATGATTGACTAGGATTAGACTATTCCTTAATGCGCTGCCCCAGTCAACAAAACAGAAGATTAAGTTAGGACCAAGCACAGAAGTCTTTTATATATAGTTTTTTTTTTTCGTTTTGCAGAGATACTAGAATGTGCAGTATTAACAAAACTGTACATATCAGCAGATATGACTGAGTTCTTGGGAAATCATGACAAACATGCTACCCAGTTAGGCCTTGGTTCAGAAAAGCCACAGAAGCACAAGTGTAACTTTAAGCACATGCTAAAATGTTCTTCTGATTCAGGGATTTAGTGGTGCCTTAATGTAAACCAGAAGAGAGAGAGAGAACCTGGGATACCCATATATTAGCAATCATGTACTGGGGGGGAAATGAATTCCCTGATCTCCTCAGTGCTCTGACCAGCCATGGAATTGGTGGCAGAATAGACTAGATTGAGCTTTTAGACTCAATTCCTCCATAAGAGGTTGTGCACTCTGGACTATTCTGGAGAAGCCTGGAAGCAGCACCTTATTGCAGCTCTTATGTGGTAAAACTTACTTCCCTTCCCGCACTGGCTCAGCATTGCTGGCTGGTGCATGTGTTGGGAAGGGCAAAGCCAAATATTTACCCATTCTTTTACCTCTCTCCATGCCCACTTGCTTTCAGGGAGCACCAGGGTCTATGCCATGATGTGGGAACACTAACGTCATACAGGAGAGCTGTGGGACGAGGAGGTGTATGAAAACGTGTGAGAGAGAGGTCTTGCTACTACTTACTCTCTAGCATGGCTATGTAAGGCTGGGTCACAGTCTGACCCTGTATTAAAATGGTTGTAAATCTAGCACTGCTAAACACATCCCCATGATCATTGTCCATGAGGTAATCCATTCTGGTATCTATATTACACCATGGTAATCCACAGCTGCTAAGTAGATTAAATCCTGGCTCCACAGAAGTTGGTGTGAGTTCTGTCAGTTGTCTTTGCCCTTTGTTGTACAGAAAGTTCTCATCTCAATACTGAAATAACTGATTTAACTGACTAGTGAAAACCAAGAAGATACCTGGAGAGTCACAGTACAGTAATGTGCACTGACTCAGGATATAGTGATAGGTCACTCTTATAAATGTGTTACATCTGATTCCTTAAATTACTTTAGAGAACTATTGTGAAGTCAAAACTCAAACTGCAAATTTGAACCAAATTCAAAAGTTTGGTTCTTACAAAACTCATTCCTAATTCAATGAAACCTTGAAAACCTTCATAAGCATTCAAAACATGACAGACAAAGAATTAATACGAGTCCTGTCTTCTTTTACAGTCTGAGTAATTTAAAATGGTCAAGCAGAAACATGTTCTAATCTTTTAATATTTCATTACAGAGCTGCTGAGGATTTACTGCAGGATAAACCTCTGGGATGTTTCCTCATATGAGTTAGTGAAAGTTATATTGGTCATGGTCCCTCATAAAAGGGGGCTTCTTAGCCAACATTTTATTGAAATAATTCCAGATAGCTGAGACTGATTAGCAAAAGTCTGGATACCCAGGAGTATTTGGTCATATATTGCTTTTGCAGCGCCTTGCAGTAACCTTTTCAGCATGTCTTAAGCTGTCAAAACCTGTTGTCTCTGATGGCATCTTGCAGATATTCTCCATCCAGCTTGTTGCCAGTGTCTCTCTCACTAGCTATAGGGTTGTTGTAGTTCTGACTACACAGTCAGTTTGTAAATATGATTTCTGCTTCTAACAGACTACCACCTTAGCTGCTGGAGGGAGAAGAGGAGCAGATTTACAGGCTATCTTTCAAGCATTCAGATATCATAGAGGTGGGTGTGGTATAAGAACCTGAATAGAATAGGATTTTTCTTTTTTTGTCTGAGCCTAATAACCTGTTGATTTAGCATAACAAATGTTTTTTTTTTTAAATACAGTTTTTACTGTCTGCTCAGCTACTATTTTTCATATTTAAGTATTTTGGTTGTTTTAGAAAAATATTTATGGTGACCTGCAACAGGAAATCATATATTTGGGACCCTCCTTTCTTTATGACATATAAAATAGATCTGAAAGGTTTTATTTAAATTTCAATTTTTTTTCCTTTTTTAAAAAAAAAATTAACATTAGAAATATCAGGTCTCTTCTTCCCTGTTCTGCTGGAAGAGTCTATATGCAGCTGGGAGGAACCAATGCAAATATAATAGCACGAGAATGAAAATATAACAGTTGAGTAGGGGAGGGATTTTTTAGTCACTATTTTAATACCAATTTAATTCAAACTTGATACATGCTGCGGGGGGGAGCTCAAGCTTCTATCACCCTCACCCCTTCAGCTGAGGCTAAAAAAGAACTGGAAGAGGAGTTTAATTTATCAACAGTCCTCTGGTTAAAAATGTTGCAGACAACATTTGATGTTCTGGAGGTAAAAAACAAGCCAAAAAATCCTTTCCATATCTCTGTCATAGAATATCAGAGTTGGAAGGGACATCAGGAGGTCATCTAGTCCAACCCCCTGCTCAAAGCAGGACCAATCCCCAATTTTTGCCCCAGATCTTTAATGGCCCCCTCAAGGATTGAGCTCACAACCTTCAGTTTAGCAAGCCAATACTCAAACCACTGAGCTATCCCTCCCCCTCTCTGTCATATGAACACTTCATAAGTATTAATGGACTTATCCTCACATCACTAGTGTGAGCTGGGAACAGGGTGACCAGATAGCAACTGTGAAAAAATGGGACAGGGGATGGGGGGTAATAAGCTCCTATATAAGAAAAAGTCCCAAAAAATTGGACTCTCCCTATAAAAATGGGACATCTGGTCACCCTAGCTGGAGAAGTGGTATCCCTGTTTTACAAACGAGGAACTGAAGTACAGGAATAGAGAGATTTGCCCACAACAACCCAGGAAATCTATAGTAGAGCCAGGAATGGAAGCAGATCCCATGACTGTCAGTCTAACCATACACCATAACCACAAGACCTCCTTCAGCCCTGCTTTGTATGTCTTCTGTTTTCAGTAATTGCTGCATGGCCCTGGAGCCTGGGAAACGGGCATGTAGATATTTGTTCCTTTCACGATTTTATAAATCGCCATAAACCAGTAAAAAGCCCAAGCCCAATTTTTCCTCTGCTGGTCCCCTTTTAAAGATGGCAGACAAACCAGTGACTCTAGGAGCTGTGGACAGCACAACAAAATCATTTGGGGAAATTTTTTATGTATAAGAAGTAGTTTAATAATTTGCATAACAGACACCGTCAAGTAACGGCCTTCTACAATTTTTTTTCCCAATTTGTATAGAACTCAAAACAGGCAGTTAACTTCACAAAGCCAATGTAATGCAGAGTGGCCAGGGGGCTCAGCTGCAAAAATCGGGACTTTTTATGGGGAAAATGGGACCATGATTACAATGAAAATCTCCTTATTAAGGTGAAATCTGTTCTCCTGGGCTCTAATGTACCAAATCAAAAACTCTATTCAGTGATGATAGTATCTTTATCCATTTTCTTCTAGTGCCCTGTCCGCACTTCATGACTGAGGAGTTAAATAATGGATGGTTCATTATTTCAGGAAAGATTACAAAATATAAGACATTGGAAGACTTGATGAACTTTCATAAACATAATTCTATCAGACCGTACAATGAACTGTTAATCCAACCATGTGGATAGGTAAGTCAAGTCGGAATGTGCATCATCTTTTTTTCTTACCCTAAAGTATTGTAACTGCATTTTACTTGTGGTGCAGAAACAATATAAACTGCTTCTGGGTCTATGAACACAGGGAAGAAATGATGTTGTTGCGGCTTTCAGTAATCCTACAGTGCCACTTGCTGGGTGATATAGGTGGTGCTACTAATGTGTGGTTGCTGCTTATTAAAATCCTAGAATCATAGAATATCAGGATTGGAAGGGACCTCGGGAGGTCATCTAGTCCAACCCCCTGCTCAAAGCAGGACCAATCCCCAATTTTTGCCCCAAATCCGCTAGATAACTTTGTTCTGAGTCAGCCTCTCCGGAAACTGCTCCACTTAAGTGATACGCAGGTGGGCTGTTGAGTGCTGAGAAACTGCAGACCTGCAGTAGAAAGAATAGATAAATACAGAAATAGAGCTTGAAAAGAGGTGCAGGGCCAGGAATTCCCCTCCCCGATCCCTCAGACAGGCTTTTTAAGTTGTTTTATTAATGAGAAAATGAGCTACTATGTTGTGCTCGGCATTCCAGGCTGCATCTCTGCTTTCATTTTCTAATGTTAACTTGAGCCATTATTTATATTCAGGGTCCCCAGTATTCAGTGATGCTGTAGCAGTGGAATTTGCCATGGAATTGTGCTCCAGAATCTCTCTTAATTGAAGGGGGGGTGGGGGGAGGAAGCAATTGTAATAAATGCAGTGATGTTTGCCTGAGTCTGCGGACAGGCTGAACCATAGCTCTAAGGTTGGATGTGAACTGCCCCATTCATCTCAGCAATGTTTATCAAAATCTAACAATTATAATTTGTCAATTTTAAAAAATATTTAATTGGCCACTTTAACAGAAACACGTAGCAAACATGCTTATCCCACAGCCCTAAACAACTTCCCATAATTCCCCAGCTGTCCCCTAACCAGCTCCCAAAACCTCCAGCTTCACTCCTGACAACTTCTGCGAAGCAATTAAGCATTTTCAATATAAAATTTTGCAGCACATCAAAAATTTACCCTGTCCTTGCATTTTTAAATTAACTAAATTTAATACCAAATTAAATAACACAAGGAAGGTTGTTCCAATTGATTACTCATTTTCACATATAATTCAGTAAAAAATATCCAATTTTACATATATCTGAAGCAAAGACAAAATTTTCAGTCTGCTGCACTAGAACACCGCAGATTCCAGGCTCAGGTTCCTTGACATATACTGCAGGTCACAGAGCACACAAGGTCCTGTTTATAGCCTTACACACTGTTGTCTGTTTTTTTCTTTTCAGGAGAGTGATTAAAATACTGATTGTGTGAGAAAACAATTCTTCATAGTTATTTTAAATAATGATATGAGTTGTGCAAATCTCTTAGTGGCTATGCTCCCTGAGAATCTGACTGAAACCAGTGGCTGCATTTCAGGGTTCACACTAACACAGCAAACTATTCCGGGAAACAGAACAATGCAACTGAATCTTCCAGCAGACCAGGAAGCTCCCCCACTCCAACCCAGGACAGTGGCACCCAAATGATCCTTCAACATTCGTGACAAAGAACCTTCTTCAACACAAACTGATCGTCCTAGCTGCTGTTTGAATGGACTTTATGCTTCAGTTACAGAAGAAATGAAGTCTGAGTCAAATAGATCTAATAAGTAAAATAGATTTAATATCTGTAATTAGACTATCAAATTCAAGTTCTCATTTAAAGCTTTTTGTATTTACAACACGGAAACAAAACATACTATTGATAGAACAATCTGAGTTGAGCTATCAATGGAGAAAACATCTAAACTGATGGAAAACAATCTGTAAAACAGAACAATCTATAATGGATTAGGAAGAATATACTAGGATATTTAAGGAGGATCATTGATTAAGATTGAATTTACGTTTAGATACAATAAAAGATGCAAATTCATGTCCAATATATATATTTTTTGTAACATCTTAAAGCATTAATCTTTAGAGGCATCTGTGGATCAATTCCACTTGATTTGGAGGATTTCTCTAGCACTAGAAAAAGCTAAAGGATGGCTTTTAAAGTGAAGTAGTCAGATAAAGACTTGATAGTAATGTACCAGGTAGGATACTGTATTTGCCTAACACATTGTTGGAAAGCTGTATATTTTTTGTAAGTTCTTTTAGAGCCTGGTTCTCTCTGAACTACAAAAATAGTTTATTCTGAAAATGACAGCATGTTATGCTACATGTATTCTCCATTACTGCATTACAGATCAGATCTGCTCAGGCTGTAAATCAAAACAAGACTTTTTAAAATATTTCATTGGCAAAAAAACCACTTCTTCTAAATTACAATTCATCAGGATTTCCCTTTGTATCTTCTAAAGATTTAAACAAGACAAAACAAGACTTGCTCTTCAGTGTCTGAAAATCCTTCTTTGGTCCTCTCTCTCTCTCATATGAACAGAACCCCAAGCAAAATAATTCTGAAAGCTGATGGTAATGACATATTGAAGACTCAAGACGCAGTTCTTGTCTTTCTCTCTCTTTCACCAGATTCAGATTCGAATGTGAAATGTACTATTTACAAAAAAAAAAAAAAAATCAAATCACTTATGTGCGGCTTTTCATCTGTAGATCTAAAAGCACTTTACTAAGGCTGAATAAACTAACAGCTGAAAGCCAAATGCTAGGACTGTGTTGCAAGTCGGTGATTGTTTCATAGACACATTTTTTGGTACCTGGTCTTTTTGTGTAACTGCACAATTTGAAACACTTCATAGGATAAGACAGAAGTCAGAAACTGAGTCTGGAGAGAAAAGTATAATTGAGTGTATGCTGAATAGTAGTATTTATGAACGGTAATTCAGTGTAGTGTGTGACAGAGATCCAGTCATCCTTAACTTGGGTACACTTAATTTTATTTTCTGGTTTGGGGATAAGAATTTAAAATGCTGAAGTTTTGAAGAATCTTATGATTTAATTAAAAATTCTTTAATTTTAAAAGACTGTTTCCATTGCAGTGTTGCCAACTCTTCCAAATCTATCATGAGTCTCTCAGTATTTTGTAAATCCCATCTCTTGGAGTCATGAGATTATGTGAGAATCTCAGCTATATATATATATTTTTAAAGCAGGTTTCTAGCACTCCTGGGTGTGGAGAAAAGTTGGAAAATATGGTCTGAAGTTCAATAAACAAAAGAGAAATAAGAACCCAAATCATTTTTTAATCTTGTTAATTTGGGGAGATGAGGGTTGACTCATGTCTTTTGAATGGTTAAGGTTGGGAATAGTGGCACTGACTGTTAGGGAAGTTTTTAATCTGCCAGTGCTTGTAAACCATGTGCTTGTAAAGGGCCTCTGATAGAAAGTAAGGAGGATTTCCATATGTATAACAAGGCTGCTGTTACCTGAGGAAATCAGGAGCTCGTACTATCATGTGCTGAAAATCTTCCACAGAGAGTTTGCCATCATTGTCTTGATCAGCTTCATCAATCACCTTGTCACATACAAGAGAAACCTCCTCTGGGGTAAGTTCATTTCGGGTCAGTTTGTTAACAGTTTTCTCCAAGTCTGATTTGCATATGTAATCATCATTGTTAAAATCTGTCAAAGGAAACAGAATGAATAATTTCAAAATTACAAGAGCTGTCCTCTACATGTCTCTCAGCCAGCCCCACAGTGAAAAGTTGTGTGTGTGACTCATTACCAAATCCCAATACCTCTGAATAATGGGACTCCCAAATAGAATTTTATAATTGTACACTCCTTGCAATTTTTAATTTGCATTTATAAAATTACTTAAAAAGTACTGTGATGGGGTGCCTGCCCCACACCAGCCCTGAGAGGGTTAAAACCAGCCCAGGGGGGCTGAGGGGCAGGCAGCCAAAGGAGTGGCTGCAGGGGAAACAGCCAATTGGGGCAGCTGCTGTAGATAATTAGGGTGGTGGCTGGACCAGCCAATCAGGCTCAGCCGGCCCAAATAAAAGGAAGCTACAAGTCAGAGCTACTAAGTCTGCTGCAGGGGCCTCCTGACAGGCTGTCAGGATTTACAGTGCCTCTCTCTCCCCCCCCTCCCCCCCCCGCCACTGAAGGAGTGGCCTGACTATGGACTGCCAAGCCACTGTGAGGAGTGGCTGGACTCTTGTTGGAGGAGTCCCCTGGAAGTGGGAGAACCAGATGGTGACACAGCTAGAAGGCTGTGCCACACAGCAGACTCTGAGAGAAAGAAGCCATAACAGGTCTGCAGGCGGAGGCAAGGACAGGAACCACCACCACCTAAGGGCGCACATGCAGGGACAGAGCTAATTCCCTAAACACCCAGCAGGAGGCGCCAGTGTGTGAGTGACTGTGACAAGCACCCATCCACAGGCTCTGCATACTCAGTCATATAGATCCCAAATAGCTTCACCCCCCCTAACAAAATCTACCCATAATCAGAATAGCAAACTAATATTAATGAACTAAATACATAATAAAGCACAGTTAAAGGAACTGTTTGATTCCCTCCCACCCCCCATGCTCAGTCACTTCCACCTAAAAGTGCAAAAACAGAACTTGCTGTTCTGTTTGTATTGCGTAATAGGTTGTTCGGCTTTTGTTGAAATCGAAAGAAAATTCAACTGAAAACAATATTACAAGAAAGACTAAACTACATCTGTTCTTAAAATTGCCTTATGAGAAACTCTGATATAAGGCAAGGCTTTTCAAAGGACCCCATTGGAGTTGGGGCACCTAATTTTCATAAGGCAGAACTTTTCCAAGCAGTCTAATAGTTTTTTTTTCTTAAATGCTGCTTCCTCTAATCATGAGGTTTGGAGATGAAATAATTGCTCTGGATGAAGCACCAGAAATTCTCCAGCGGATGTCAGACTCTGATCAATTGCATCCTCCAATCCCAGTAAAACTAGATCAGAGCCATTGAAGTGCTTAATTAAATAAATTTTTAAAAGGGGAAGGAGAAATACCAGGAGAATCTAACAAGAAAGGATTAAATGGCAAGACAAAACCAGTAAAAAATGTGTATGTGCCAGAGGATGTAGGACCTGCCAACTTGTTTTATGGTAAGAAAAAATTAAAAGTCACATCCTAACTATCTGCACCCAGCAGAGATGGAAACTCAGTATATACAGCAGGAGAATGAGAGCCAGTTTCTATAGAAATGAACCATGGAACAGATCAAAAGTTGATCACCATGTTTAATCTAAAGAGAGAAATCCTTGGGGCTTTTGACATACCAGCATTGGAGACATTCTTGGTGGGTGGGAACTCCCAGAGGTAAGTAGGAAACACGAGTCATGTCTTCCACTCTCCTCCCTACCTCCCCACCCCTGCAATGGGATTTCTGGTCAAAGACACCATTGTTAAATGTTAATGAAACCTTACATTGATGGGCTAAGTATTCTACCATGTGAGATGCATGAATGGCCAGGAAGGGCATGTCTGAACATGCCAGTTAAGCCGGTCAGGGACCCAGAAGACCTGTTCTGGACATAGCAAAATAGTTGGTACTGGATAGCAAGTACTGATGGCAGGTTGACCAGAGTAGTCAAAGGACAGAATTGTTTTCATAGTATGTAGGTTTCTCTGTAACTAAGCTAAAAAGGCCATATCTAGTTTAGCTTATGAGAAGTGTAAATCTTGATATGTTAAGCAAACTGCTTCTTCTAATTCCATTTCCTCTGTTTTTAATCAATCTTGGTTTTGGTCATGATTATTGGTCATGAATGATTACTGGGTAATGTCACACAGTCCATAGAGAAAAGAAAACCTTATAACTGCTCAGGCGAGGTGCTGCTGGTTGAAGAATTTATAGAACCTACGTGTCCTTCTCAGGCTTTGGCTATGGTTAAAATTTTACCAGCATAACTATTTCAATTAGGGGTGTGTTTTTTGTTTCCACATACTCATACAGCTAAATAGTAAAAGCCTTAGGTTATGTGTACACTGTCCCGCAGTTCAGCCTACAGGGATGCGCACAACCATGCACACCAAATTCCTGCACTGTAACTCCCCTGTGTGGACCTTGTGGGCGGAGACAATAAGGTACCTAGTAGCCCTGTTTGAAGAGGATTAGGTTAACATGAACTTGGAGCATTTTAGTTCATGCCTGCAGCAGCCACACAGGGGAATTACAGCACAGAACTTTGATGCATATTGCTGTTCACATGCCTGTAGTCCAAACTGCGAGGTGGTGTACACAAGCAACTAGTATGGACAGACTTATCCTGGTATAAAGCTGACTTATACCATTATGGCTGTTCCCCTTCTTTTACGGGAACAAGCTATGCTGCTATAAGCACTTTTATATTGCTGTAACTGTGTCTCTTGTTACAGTGTGTATGGTAACACCCATTGTTTCATGTTCTCTCTGTATATAAATCTCCCCACTGTATTTTCCACTGAATGCATCCAATTAAGTGAGCTGTAGCTCATGACAGCTTATGCTTTAATAAATTTGTTAGTCTCTAAGGTGCCACAAGTACTCCTTTTCTTTTTGTGTCTCTAGAAAGACCAGGGGTTGGCAGAGGGAATGCATTTTAACTACACTGTCCAACAGGGCCTATATGGGATAACTACTATGTGTATTTGAAGAAATTCTTGAAATGGAGGCTGTGCATTACCACTATGGTCAGTTTTCAAAGTTTCAGGCCTCAGCAAATTCTTTAGGTTCTATTATGAACCCTCCAATAACTGAGGGCAGCTCGACAGAAGTTTGAGGCTTGGTCTACACTAGGAACGTATGTCAGTATAACTGTTGCTCAGCCGTATGGAAAATCCACACCCCTGAACTACATAGTTATACCAACACCCACCCATCCCCCTGCTGTAGATAGCATTGCATCAATGGGAAGGCGTCTTCTGCTGACATAGCTACCGCCTCTTGGCCCTGGTCTACACTAGGAGTTGAGGTAGAATTTAGCAGCGTTAAATCGATTTAACCCTGCACCCGTCCACACGACGAAGCCCTTTTTTTCGACTTAAAGGGTTCTTAAAATCGATTTCCTTACTCCACCCCTGACAAGGGGATTAGCGCTTAAATCGGCCTTGCCGGGTCGAATTTGGGGTACTGTGGACGCAATTAGATGGTATTGGCCTCCGGGAGCTATCCCAGAGTGCTCTATTGTGACCACTCTGGACAGCACTCTCAACTCAGATGCACTGGCCAGGTAGACAGGAAAAGGCCCGCAAACTTTTGAATTTCAATTTCCTATTTGCATGGTCACCTGCAGCTTGCCACGCTGGCCAGAGTTCATCAGCAGAGGTGACCATGATGGAGTCCCAGAATCACAAAAGAGCTCCAGCATGGACCAAACGGGAGGTACGGGATCTGATCGCTGTATGGGGAGAGGAATCCATGCTATCAGAACTCCGTTCCAGTTTTCAAAATGCCAAAACATTTGTCAAAATCTCCCAGGGCATGAAGGACAGAGGCCATAACAGGGACCCGAAGCAATGCCGTGTGAAACTTAAGGAGCTGAGGCAAGCCTACCAGAAACCCAGAGAGGCAAACGGCCGCTCTGGGTCATAGCCCCAAACATGCCGCTTCTATGATGAGCTGCATGCCATTTTAGGGGGTTCAGCCACCACTACCCCAGCCATGTTGTTTGACTCCTTCAATGGAGATAGAGGCAACACAGAAGCAGGTTTTGGGGATGAGGAAGATAGCTCACAGCAAGCAAGCGGAGAAACCAGTTTTCGCAACAGCCAGGAACTGTTTCTCACCCTGGACCTGGAGCCAGTACCCCCCGAACCCACCCAAGGCTGCCTCCCGGACCCGCCAGGCAGAGAAGGGACCTCTGGTGAGTGTACCTTTTAAAATACTGTACATGGTTTAAAAGCAAGCATGTTTAATGATTAATTTACCCTGGCATTTGCAGCTCTCCTGGATGTACTCCCAAAGCCTTTGCAAAAGGTTTCTGGGGAGGGCAGCCTTATTCCATCCACCATAGTAGGACACTTTACCACACCAGGCCAGTAGCACATACTTGGGAATCATTGTAGAACAAAGCATTGTAGTGTATGTTTGCTGGCATTCAAACAACATCCGTTCTTTATCTCTCTGTGTTATCATCAGGACAGTGATATCATTCATGGTCACCTGGTTGAAATAGGGTGCTTTTCTTAAGGGGACATTCAGAGATGCCCGTTCCTGCTGGGCTGTTTGCCTATGGCTGAACAGAAATGATTAGGGGTCTGGAACACATGACTTATGAGGAGAGGCTGAGGGAACTGGGATTGTTTAGTCTGCAGAAGAGAAGAATGAGGGGGGATTTGATAGCTGCTTTCAACTACCTGAGAGGTGGTTCCAAAGAGGATAGTTCTAGACTATTCTCAATGGTAGAAGATGACAGGACAAGGAGTAATGGTCTCAAGTTGCAGTGGGGGAGGTTTAAGTTGGATATTAGGAAAAACTTTTTCACTAGGAGGGTGGTGAAACACTGTAATGCATTACCTAGGGAGGTGGTAGAATCTCCTTCCTTAGAAGTTCTTAAGGTCAGGCTTGACAAAGCCCTGGCTGGGATGATTTAATTGGGGATTGGTCCTGCTTTGAGCAGGGGGTTGGACTAGATGACCTCCTGAGGTCCCTTCCAACCCTGATATTCTATGATTCTATGATTCCCTGCTGTTAGCCACAAGGACAGGTGAGGGGCTAGCCATGTGGTGGGGGGAGGCAAAATGCGACCTTGGAACGAAATCACATGTGCTGTGTATGTAATGTTAACAGCAAGGTTTACTGTGAAAGAGTGTAGCCGTTGTTCTAGAAAATGTGTCTTTTTAAATACCAGTCTCTTTTTTTTTTTTTCTCCACCAGCTGCATGTGTTTCAAGGATCACAGGATCTTCTCCTTCCCAGAGGCTAGTGAAGATTAGAAGGCACGCACGCGTGATGAAATATTCTCTGAGCTGTCCTCCCACACTGACAAAGCACAGACGAATGCGTGGAGGCAGACAATGTCAGAGTGCAGGAAAGCACAAAATGACCAGGAGGAGAGATGGCGCGCTGAAGAGAGTAAGTGGTGGGCTGAAGAGAGGGCTGAAGCTGAAAGGTGGCGGCAGCATGATGAGAGGAGGCAGGATTCAATGCTGAGGCTGCTGGAGATCAAACCAATATGCTCCAGCCTATGGCTGAGCTGCAGGAAAGGCAGCAGGAGCACAGACCACCGCTACAGCCCCTGTGTAACCAACCACCCTCCTCCCCAAGTCCCATAGCCTCCTCACCCAGATGCCCAAGAAAGCGGTGGGGGGGCCTCCGGCCACTCCACCCCAGAGGATTGCCGAAGCAACAGAAGGCTGGCATTCAATAAATTTTAAAGTTTTAAACTTTTAAAGTGCTGTGTGGCCTTGTCCTTCCCTCCTCCACCACCCCTCCTGGTGCTTCTCTCCTCCACCACCCCTCCTGGGGTACCTTGGTAGTTATCCCCCTGTCTGTGTGATGAATGAATAAAGAATGCATGAATGTGAAGCAACAATGACTTTATTGCCTCTGAAGTGGTGATCAAAGGGAGGAGGGGAGGATGGTTAGCTTACAGGGAAGTAGAATGAACCAAGGGGCGGGGGGGTTTCATCAAGGAGAAACAAACAGAATTTTCACACCATAGCCTGTCTAGTCATGAAACTGGTTTTCAAAGCTTCTCTGATGCGTACCGCACCCTCCTGTGCTCTTCTAACCACCCTGGTGTCTGGCTGTGCGTAACCAGCAGCCAGGTGATTTGCCTCAACCTCCCACCCCGCCATAAATGTCTCCCCCTTACTCTCACAGATATTGTGGAGCGCCCAGCAAGCAGTAATAACAGTGGGAATATTCGTTTCGCTGAGGTCTAACCGAGTCAGTAAATTGCGCCAGTGTGCTTTTAAACATCCAAATGCACATTCTACCACCATTCTGCACTTGCTCAGCCTGTAGTTGAACAGCTCCTGACTACTGTCCAGGCTGCCTGTGTATGGCTTCATGAGCCATGGCATTAAGGGGTAGGCTGGGTCCCCAAGGATAACTATAGGCATTTCAACATTCCCAACGGTTATTTTCTGATCTGGGAATAAAGTCCCTTCCTGCAGCTTTTGAAACAGACCAGAGTTCCTGAAGATGCAAGTGTCATGTACCTTTCCCAGCCATCCCATGCTGATGTTGGTGAAACGTCTTTTGTGATCCACCAGTGCTTGCAGCACTATTGAAAAGTACCCCTTGCGGTTTATGTACTCGCCGGCTTGGTGCTCTGGTGCCAAGTTAGGGATATGGGTTCCGTCTATGGCCCCACCACAGTTAGGGAATCCCATTGCAGCAAAGCCATCCACTATGACCTGCACATTTCCCAGGATCACTACCCTTGATATCAGCAGATCTTTGATTGCATTGGCTACTTGCATCACAGCAGCCCCCACAGTAGATTTGCCCACTCCAAATGCTGTCTGGCATTGCAAGCTTCCACAGGGCTATTGCCACTCGCTTCTCAACTGTGAGGGCTGCTCTCATCTTGGTATTCTTGCGCCTCAGGGCAGGGGAAAGCAAGTCACAAAGTTCCATGAAAGTGCCCTTACGCATGCAAAAGTTTCGCAACCACTGGGAATTGTCCCAGACCTGCAACACTATGCGGTCCCACCAGTCTGTGCTTCTTTTCCAAGCCCAGAATCGGCGTTCCACTGCATGAACCTGCCCCATTAGCACCATGATGCCCACAGTGTCAGGGCCCGTGCTTTGAGAGAAGTCTGTGTCCATGTCCTCATCACTCACGTCACCACGCTGACGTCGCCTACTCATCTGGTATCGCTTTGCCAGGTTCTGGTGCTGCATATACTGCTGGATAATGCGTGTCGTGTTTAATGTGCTCCTAATTGCCAAAGTAATCTGAGTGGGCTCCATGCTTGCCGTGGTATGGCGTCTGCACAGAAAAAAGGCGCGGAACGATTGTCTGCCGTTACCCTGACAGAGGGAGGGGCAACTGACGACATGGCTTACAGGGTTGGCTCACAGGGAATTAAAATCAACAAAGGGGGTGGCTTTGCGAGAAACTGAATGGCCCCCTCAAGGATAGAACTCAAAACTTCTAGAACTCAAAACTGGGTTTAGCAGGCCGTTGATTTCACGGAGGGAGGGAGGGAGGAGAAAATGAATACAAAACAAATCCGGTCTATTTCTTGTTTTGAACCACTTCATCTATCTTTATACATCTTGCTGGCAGCAGACTGTGCAGTACGACCCCTAGTCATCGTCAACACCTGGGTGCTTGGCAGAAGATGGTGCAGTATGACGACTAGCCATCATCTTCTGCTAGCTGCAGGTTAAAAGACAGTGCACTGCTGGTAGGATTCAATCGCCACAAGACGAAACAAGGGAAATGACCTGGCTGAGTCACTCCCATGTTTGCCCAGGCACCCGGTTAAAAGAGCACCCAGGACTACATTGATGATGGCTACCAGTCATACTGCACTGTCTGCTGCCAAAAGGCAATAAACTGCTGCTGTGTAGCAATGCAGTACCACGTCTGCCAGCACCCAGGAGACATACGGTGACAGTGAGCTGAGCGGGCTCCAAGCTTGCCATGGTATGGCATCTGCACAGGTAACTCAAGAAAAAAGGCGCAAAACGATTGTCTGCCCTTGCTTTCACGGAGCGAGGGAGGGAACGGGGGCCTGACGATATGTACCCAGAACCACCCGCAACAATGTTTTAGTCCCATCAGGCACTGGGATTTCTACCCAGAATTCAAATGGGCGGCGGCGACTGCAGGAACTGTGGGATAGCCATCCACAGTGCAACACTCCAGAAGTTGATGGTTGCCTCGGTACTGAGGACACACTCCGCCGACTACATGCACTTTGATTGTGTGTGTCCCCACACAAATGCTCTATCACAATCACAATAAAAAAACGCTTTCTACAAACCGACTTCTATAAATTCGACCTAATTTCATAGAGTAGACATACCCTTGGGGAGGTAAAGTACCTACATCAACATGAGACGCTCACCCATTGGTGCAGCTAGCATCTTCACTGAAGTGCTGCATAAGTGCAGAGTTGTACATGTAGACCTGCCCTAAGAGAGATGATCCCCTTGTTTGTGATGATGAGGGCCATATAAGTACCAAAGTACATACACAGCCCAACTGAGATGGCAGTTTGCAGTGCACATTTTAAGTGCTCTTGCATCAAGGAACCTTGAGTCATATACAGCACCAGGATTTCCTCCAAACTTTACTATCTATGCCAGTTTCACTCACCATAAATTTTAAAGGCATAATAAGCTTTGAGGTCTCTGGGAGCCATTTCACTCAGGACTGAAAACATGTCCAAAAAGTCATCTAAAGTCATGTTGCCCTCTCCATCCTCTGAGAAAACCTCTGCTATCCGTTGACGGAATGGATTGTCCTGTGGAACAGGGATGCAGGATAAAACAGGTCACTCTTTACTATCATTTATGTCGAGGCACCCGATGGACTCAGTAGCCCAGATCCAGTTTTGCCCCCTTTTAACCCAGGTGTGGCAGACAAACACCCCCTTGCTCTGCTACTCTTTTATGTACTAAGGCTGACTCAGAGACCAGCAGGCCCAGCTTCAGCCTTCTCTATTCTACATGGTGTTTCAAAATGTTTTCAAAGACAACTACTGAATTAGAGAGCTATTCACCAGGAAGCCAGGATTCAGATATCTTTCAGCCTCCTGGTAATTAGTATAGGATGAATTATTTAGCAGAAGTGGAGGAAAGTGAAATGTGGCTCCCTATCTAGCATCTGTGTTCCTTGGACTGTACCTTCAGCTCTGCCATGCTGCCAATAAGTTCATAGGGAAGCTTCACATCTGGTTTATTTATATAGCTGAGTGGGACCAGCTGTGGGGCCAGGTCTCGGTATCTGTAAAACAGTCTGGAAAGGGAAGGAAAGGCTCATTTAGGGCTCAATATACTCATGGCTCTAATAACAATGTTTGTCTATTCAATATTGCTCTTTTATATTTCACATCATTTAGCAGGGTGGTTACATTTAAATGTCACATAGTATGCTTGATGAAGGAAGAAACATAGTATTAAATATACTTCTTGTATTATATATTAACCAGAAAAGTTATTTTCAGTGTTACATAAAAATGAAGGGGGTAAAAAGGTCTAATCAAGAACTAGGCAGTTGTACTATGGGAAACAGAATGACAGAAGCAGTTTTCTAACTTTATTTAGTAATTTACTACTGTCTCAGTGATGCTTCCATCTCACTTCTGCTAGTCTGACATCACTCTATCTGCAGCCATTTTTACATGATTGTATTACTGAGAGGAACAGCCTTCAAAGTTCTCAATGCTCTAAGACTAATCCAGCTAAAATTCCACTCTGGAGAAAGCAAAACAACATAAAACAGTATTTCTAACTATCTGGATGATTACTACTAAACCAGCAGCCTACAATTGTTCCCCCTCATCCCCCACAAAATCCACCACAGCACTTTAGCCCTTTGCTCACACTCACTGTAGACTTTCATCTTGAGAGACCAGAGCATGCGTCCTCACACTCTCATGCACTTTCCATGGCCTGCCTGTCTTAATCCCCAACCCCTAATCTTTCTAGCCTGCTAGTCCTTTTTACTCTATGATCCAGGTTCTCTCTTTTGTCTCCAGCCCCTTGCCTCCTCCTGATTATTTATTATTTGTATTACCATAGCAGCTAGGAGCCTCAGTCATGGACCAGGATACAAACAGCACAAAAAGACACTCTGCCCCAAACAGTTTACAGTCTAAGTTGGCTGCCACTTTCATGCAACTGGTTCATGAATGTTTTAGAAGCCGATAAAGAAATTGGCCAGAATGGCAGGAATCACATTGCCCATCTAAGAACTGAAAATTGTCAGCTGTTTCTTCAGGAGTCCCATACAATGTGGTAAGAGGACACTTAGCTCAGCAAATTAAGAACATGGTATCTCTGTGTCTCTTATTAAACTAATTCAGCTGCCAGCCTTAGTAAGTGATAGAATGGCCATTCATATACAGCAAATCCTGATATTCCTACCCTATAGCTTTGGTGTGACCTCCAGTGCACCTGGTGCAGTTCAGCTGACTGGGGAAGGCAGGCCAGGAGGCTGGCGTCCCCTCAGAGGATACACAGCCCCCTCATATTAGGATCCTCCTTCTGGTGGGGTGCCAGTTGGGATAGTAGGAGGTGGCTCTGCTACTGCACTGTCCTTCCTGAAGAGGGAGAATCTAACTCAGATAGAAACTACAGTACTGCAATCTTTACATGGCTGCAAGAGCTGCAGAAGCCTCTAGGAAAGGATTCCTCCAGCACCATCCCTATACAATTCCCCTGGTCAAGTCCCTGCGTTTGAAATAGGGTTTACCTCCCTATTGCAGCAATATATTTTTCATGAGTCATAGAAGGGCAAATTAAGCCAAACCCTGTCTCAGTTCAATAGCTCTATCTGACTAAACCTAGGAACAAAACTGGGTCAGATCTCTGGGTTCTAATCTGCTTTCACTCTGCTTTTCTCAGATGGATTCTAAGGAAAAGGGAAGCTTGTGGGTGTTCTGCACAGTTTTTTCCCCTGTACCTGCAGTGGCACCTCAATCTGTGTTTTAGTTTCTTGAACAGTCCTTGTTCCCTGGATAGAGAAAATTAATAAAGGCAAGAAATAGCAAAACAACCGTCCCCCCCACACACTTTTTGTCTTTTAAGTCCTTCTCAAGATATTAGTCACCAGTAGCCTTTTCCATGTTCCTCTGATTCCCAGCTAGCCACCCAGGCATTAGTACCCCCACTTGAAAGCTGCTTTACTTGGCAAGTGTATCTCCAAAAGAGGCCAAAAGAGCTGCCTCATATCCACATGCAAAATCCATGCTGGGATGTATGTGGGCAAATGCTGCTCATGGCTCTGTGTGGCCATGAATTCTGAGTGAAGCCTTCTCAGTGATCCTGTCCTAGTGAATAAGGTGCTGCAGAAGAGACAAAGGGAAGAGCTGCTGGGTTAGAAAAGAGCTGTAAAGCACTGCACCGCATTTTACAAACTAATTCTGCAGACAATCTTCTCAGTAATATTTCATTCCAGCTCCCATTGAAGTCAAGGCCTCTTATTGTGGTGTTAAATATGGATTTAGGTGCCTAAATGAAGGCACACAACTTTAAACACTTTGGGTGTAATAATGACACATAGATTTTTAAGGTCTGAAGGGACCTCTGTGATACAAATAAGCAATCTTCAAAAGATCTCAGAAGAATTAAGAATGGGGTGCAATAATGAAAATATTTTATGCCTACCCTGCCTTTGAAATGCGCAAACCTTTTCCCCCAGCAAAAACAAACAAGAAAACCCACAGGTGCTAGGAATAAGGAACACCTCCAGGACTATGTAGTCCACGCAGTGGTAGGAGTGTCCTCTACCCTAATCTCTTAGGTTTTCCTTAGATACCTGCTAAAATTTCCCTTCCTTTTTTCTCAGCTTTAAGGTTTAAAAAAAATGGGCTTGCTGTACCCTTCAAATGTGGGACTTCATCCTGCCTTTTGTTGCCCACCTAAACCTCCCACTGATTTTGTTGGGACTCAGAGCCAAGAATGGGAGAAGATCTATAAAATGACCTCAAAATTTGTTTATTTTTCTCAGTGCTATTTACTTCCATTCTTGTACTAGACTGAGGAGCCCATTCACAGTTGTCACCAATGAAAATGGTATCAAACAATGGGACAGAATTTTCTAAAGCGTTTCCTATCAATAATAAATGCCTTATTCATGATATAATTATGGTCTTGGCCTCTATTCAATACGTGAAGACACAACCAGCTTAGGTTTAATTTATTACAGAGGTTCATTTCATTTGCATTTTGTGCTGCACAGCACTCATAAACAGAGACTAGAGTGGGCAGCAATAGGAGATCACAGCCTGCTGTAGAAGGTCACTCTCCTTATGAAATTGTCATCTGCACTCTACTTTCCAAAGGAATTGGCGCATTGATGTTGTGCAGTGACAACCTAAGAAAAGGACAGGTGCTGGAAGTGTTTCTGCTGATTAATTTGCTGCATGGTAAATGAGAACCAAAAGCTGATTTCTCCGTGCAAACAGTTGTCCACCACATCAGCAGAATACACTACTATTGTGTGCCAGCACCTGCAAAAGTAAACTGTGGTACCACTAGGAGACCAGGTTCAACTTGCCAATTAGGACTCTTGATCCCTCAGCCAATGAGACATATAATGTATTACAAATCACTAAGCCCTTCCTCCTCACCCCCTTGTTCCCAGGTGACTAAAGATCAAATGAATTGTCTAATATGTATCACTTACTTGGAAGAGGTCCTAAAATTTCTGGAAATGAGCAATTCAGGCTAACCCAGGCCTTGTGCTCCAGCGAGGCACCAGGCTTCAGAATATCAGGCAGCTTTTCACACATAAAGTCCCAGTGGGTGGCATCATGTTGTCTCAGCAAAAGCTTTTAAGCTACTTTGATGCTGGTGTGATTACTGTGGAATCATTTTTGTGAAATAATTTAATCCCTAATCTTGTATCATGGGCCTTGGGACTTGCAAAAAATGTCTCAGGAAAATATAATAAATGCAGATGTAAAAAGAGACAGAAAACAATAGATGCTCAGGAGACAGCACTGTGTTGTCAGGACAAAATAAAAAGCTTTCACTTTAGCTTTTGCTGTTTTAATAGAAAAAATGAGCCAACCAAAGTAATGGAAAAGAGCATGCTACAGGGTCAAAGCGGAATGATTTCAAAGCTAGAACAATCCTGCATTTGTAAAGAGATGAAATAGAGGCTCTAATTACATTTGTATGCCTCATATTTCTATAAATCTAAGAAATTATAGTTACCATTAAGAAAATAAATCTGCATGGCACTACAATATTTCTTAGGTTACAATATAAAGACAATAGAACAAGATCATGCACTACTGGGAAAATACTTAATCAAACAGAAGGCATATGCCAAGGGTAGCAGTGTTCTGTGTAACACTTGTTATAAAACAAGGTAGTGGGGCATGGGGCCCTCTGACAGAGTATTTAGTGAAATACTTAGATGTAACTTGTTATAGTATTTTGGGTGGAAGTGGCTGGCATGTTAATTGAATTATAGATTTTCGTCTTAACTAAAAACATTGAACATGATTTTTGTGCGTGTGTGTTATCTGCTGTTATCTATCATAATGACACCGTATTAAATCCTATTTAAAACTTATTAAAAAGATTACTAAGCTCACTAGGTAAGTGGCCTGACTTTATAATAATCTCCTTATAGTTTTACAGACAAAAAATATAGACGCACCTCAGAATTTCTTTCCTTGTAAAGAATGTGCAGTCCTGTAAAATATGGAAAGATATAAAATGTGGTGGTGAATTTGTTTGTTTGTTTTTAAACACACACTGGCCCAAACTCTTTCCTGTTGTAAACACACTGACTTTGCTGGATTTACATTAGTGATGAAGCTGGCCCAAGCTTTATAAACTTTCTGTTCAATTATAAAGTAATGTTTGACCGTTTCTTCTCACATAAAAAAAAGTAAAGGGGTATTAAACAGCCATAAATCATTTACTCTAAAGACTTCGGACACCATTTGATATTCCTGGTTAGTGCCATATAACTAAGTGCTGGACACTTCTTTAAAACAACCTGCCATTATCCTGCATTGTGTCTAATTTGTCTTTTGTTTGTTCTTACCTGATACGCATCCAGCTGCTCTGGAGTGAAAATGGTTTGTTTATTGCCCATTTCTGTTTCTGAATCCTGATTCTTGTCCCATTGCTCTTTCCCCTTATCTTTACAGGAAGGCTGAATATTGAGATATGAAAAGCTGCAACAATGAGGTTCGGACAGAGAGGAGGATCAGGTAACCACCTTCCCTGCTCCATGGATTTCAGAATCATAATAGGAGCATTTCATCAAATCTTTAGTCTGAATACATAAGACTCTCATACAGCATCATTCACCTGCTTCCTGTGTGCTCTGCAGAGACTCGTATTACAGCATTTAACAAACAACTAATACACTTTCTATCCCTTGTCTCTGAGCTAGATAGGGAACTTTGTGGATGTTAGTTTTATGTTTCTAGCAAATAAATTCACATACTTGAAGACTGCTAGGAACTCTCTTTCTTCCTTCAACATTCAGCAACTCACTCTAAAAAAGAATCACAGTGAGTATGGTCCTGAGTCCTTTTCTTAATGTTCATTATAATACACATTCTACTCCATATGCTAAGACTATACTGTATTTTTGACTGTGTACAGCAGCAGCAGCAATATTATACTCAAGCTCTCGCTCTGTCTTTTTTTTTTTTTTTTAACATCCATCCCATGCCAACGTTGGCACACAATGCAGAAACCATTCCTCTGCCATTTACTGAGGCTTCCTTCCATTTGCTCTATGATATAGAGATTGACTATTCTGTCTTCCCTGCTAAGGTTTCTTCTTAAGGTTTCTCTTATGTGTTGTCATTTCTCACACCAGTTGGTTTCCACTTGACACCTTCATGTGTGAGTCTGTGTTGGCATCCGGATTACGTGACCCAAAAATGTCCAGTGCCCCGTTCTGATTCTAGTGGAAATGAGCTACTGGTTGGTGAAGTGACTTCTCTGAGCAATTAGTTGGTGATGAACTCTTTCCAACCAATGCCCAGAATCTTTGATAGGCACTTATTTGCAAAGGCATCTAGTTTTATACGTTTGAGTAGATCTCCAGTTCTCACAGATGTACGTTAGCATTGAGATTACATTTGAACTGAAAATTCTCAGGTTTTTTTCTGGTGCTGTATAGCTTTGATTTCCATATGTTCTTGAGCTTTCTGCAGTGTGATACCACACAGGATGAAAGAGGTAGGGGATGTAAAGCTTAGAGAAGAACAGGTTGGATTCGGCCCAAGAGATGCTGTGCAGATTAGATATCCATATTAAGAACCATCATACAAAAATGTATAGAATGTCAAGCTCCCCTCTTCATCAATGTAATTGATTTTCCAAAGACATTTGACAGCCTACACAGACATACATCGTGGAATATTCTTCCTTCTATAGTACCCCAGCTAAAGTCGTCAACATAATCAAGAAATGTATACAAATGCAAAGTGCTCTGTAAAAATTAACAACCAGACAACAGAGTTTTCAGTGTGGACACTGGCATGATACAGGGCTGCATTTTATCTCCACTATAGCTTGGCATTACCATAAACTGGATAATGAAGAAGTGTGTTAGCAACACATACACCAGTATAACATGGGTAGATGTCAAATGCCTAGAAGACATAGACTTTACTAATGATACTGCGCTACTGAGCAACACCATCAGAAATTTACAAAGACAGACAACTTGGCAAAAATAACAGGCCAAATGGGGATCAAATTCATTATGCTAAAACAAATATCCTTGAAACCCAGACATCAAGCAGTAAGGCAAAAATATCAAGAAAGTAGAAAAATTAATTTATCTGGACAGCACCACGTTAGCCAACAGAGACCTTTCAAGGATAGGAAAGGCATCCACAGCCTTTACCTCTCTCTTTACTCGGTCATAATTAGTCACATTTGTTATACATAGAAAAATAATGAGAGTACACAATTTGTACATCAACAACATGTTATTACAAGCATATATTTTCAGATATACATATGAAATACATGCTAGGGTGGAAAATGCAAAATTAAATTTCCATGGTATTTAACATAAACTTTATTATTTATTATACACATTGGTGTACCTCAGAGAGAATGACAGGTTTCAGAGTAACAGCCGTGTTAGTCTGTATTTGCAAAAAGAAAAGGAGTCCTTGTGGCACCTTAGAGACTAACCAATTTATTTGAGCATGAGCTTTCGTGAGCTACAGCTCACTTCATCAGATGCATACCGTGGAAACTGCAGCAGACTTTATATATACACAGAGAATATGAAACAATACCTCCTCCCACCCCACTGTCCTGCTGGTAATAGCTTATCTAAAGTGAGCATCAGGTTAGGCCATTTCCAGCACAAATCCAGGTTTTCTCACCCTCCAACCCCCACACAAATTCACTCTCCTGCTGGTGATAGCCCATCCAAAGTGACAACTCTTTACACAATGTGCATGATAATGAAGTTAGGCCATTTCCTGCACAAATCCAGGTTCTCTCACTCCCTCACCCCCCTCCAAAAACCCACCCCCATACACACACAGACTCACTCTCCTGCTGGTAATAGCTCATCCAAACTGACCATTCTCCAAGTTTAAAACCAAGTTAAACCAGAACATCTGGGGGGGGGGGGTAGGAAAAAACAAGAGGAAATAGGCTACCTTGCATAATGACTTAGCCACTCCCAGTCTCTATTTAAGCCTAAATTAATAGTATCCAATTTGCAAATGAATTCCAATTCAGCAGTTTCTCGCTGGAGTCTGGATTTGAAGTTTCTTTGTTTTAAGATAGCGACCTTCATGTCTGTGATTGCGTGACCAGAGAGATTGAAGTGTTCTCCGACTGGTTTATGAATGTTATAATTCTTGACATCTGATTTGTGTCCATTTATTCTTTTACGTAGAGACTGTCCAGTTTGACCAATGTACATGGCAGGGGGGCATTGCTGGCACATGATGGCATAAATCACATTGGTGGATGTGCAGGTGAACGAGCCTCTGATAGTGTGGCTGATGTTATTAGGCCCTGTGATGGTGTCCCCTGAATAGATATGTGGGCACAATTGGCAACGGGCTTTGTTGCAAGGATAAGTTCCTGGGTTAGTGGTTCTGTTGTGTGGTATGTGGTTGTTGGTGAGTATTTGCTTCAGGTTGCGGGGCTGTCTGTAGGCAAGGACTGGCCTGTCTCCCAAGATTTGTGAGAGTGTTGGGTCATCCTTTAGGATAGGTTGTAGATCCTTAATAATGCGTTGGAGGGGTTTTAGTTGGGGGCTGAAGGTGACGGCTAGTGGCGTTCTGTTATTTTCTTTGTTAGGCCTGTCCTGTAGTAGGTAACTTCTGGGAACTCTTCTGGCTCTATCAATCTGTTTCTTTACTTCCGCAGGTGGGTATTGTAGTTGTAAGAAAGCTTGACAGAGATCTTGTAGGTGTTTGTCTCTGTCTGAGGGGTTGGAGCAAATGCGGTTGTATCGCAGAGCTTGGCTGTAGACGATGGATCGTGTGGTGTGGTCAGGGTGAAAGCTGGAGGCATGCAGGTAGGAATAGCGATCAGTAGGTTTCCGGTATAGGGTGGTGTTTATGTGACCATTGTCTATGAGCACTGTAGTGTCCAGGAAGTGGATCTCTTGTGTGGACTGGACCAGGCTGAGGTTGATGGTGGGATGGAAATTGTTGAAATCATGGTGGAATTCCTCAAGGGCTTCTTTTCCATGGGTCCAGATGATGAAGATGTCATCAATATAGCGCAAGTAGAGTAGGGGCTTTAGGGGACGAGAGCTGAGGAAGCGTTGTTCTAAATCAGCCATAAAAATGTTGGCATACTGTGGGGCCATGCGGGTACCCATAGCAGTGCCGCTGATTTGAAGGTATACATTGTCCCCAAATGTGAAATAGTTATGGGTAAGGACAAAGTCACAAAGTTCAGCCACCAGGTCAGCCGTGACATTATCGGGGATAGTGTTCCTGACGGCTTGTAGTCCATCTTTGTGTGGAATATTGGTGTAGAGGGCTTCTACATCCATAGTGGCCAGGATGGTGTTATCAGGAAGATCACCGATGGATTGAAGTTTCCTCAGGAAGTCAGTGGTGTCTCGAAGGTAGCTGGGAGTGCTGGTAGCATAGGGCCTGAGGAGGGAGTCTACATAGCCAGACAATCCTGCTGTCAGGGTGCCAATGCCTGAGATGATGGGGCGCCCAGGATTTCCAGGTTTATGGATCTTGGGTAGTAGATAGAATATCCCAGGTCGGGGTTCCAGGGGTGTGTCTGTGCGGATTTGATCTTGTGCTTTTTCAGGAAGTTTCTTGAGCAAATGCTGTAGTTGCTTTTGGTAACTCTCAGTGGGATCATAGGGTAATGGCTTGTAGAAACTCGTGTTGGAGAGCTGCCGAGCAGCCTCTTGTTTTAACAAACATATTAAACTGACAAATTTACAAATTAACAAATACATTAATAAAATTATTTTTACCAGATATTATCCTGATTACTCTTGGGCTTTCAGACATATGTTTGGCCACATGTGACAGAAAAGTTATGATAAGAAAACTCCTTTTGTAGGAATATATTTCCAAATAACTATTTCTAGTCTCTAATTGATTTGTTCCTTATTAGAAGGGCAGGATTTGCATTTATAAGAATAATTTTTAAATGGAGACAGCAATTTTTACCTTGCTTTTGGTTTTTATGGTCAGTTTATTACTTCCTGCTGTAAAGTGCACAAATCAGTCAGAGTCACTGTTTTTGTTGAAAATTATGCAAACATTGCCAAATTCTTGTTTCTCGAACTTCACTAATGAAAATGACTGGTATCTCTACATAATTAGTTTCAGGGCGGTAGCCGTGTTACTCTGTACCAGCAAAAACAACGAGGAGTCCTTGTGGCACCTTAGAGACTAACAAATCTATTTGGGCATAACCTTTTGAGGACTAAAACCCATTTCATCAGTTTTAGCCCACGAAAGCTTATGCCCAAATAAATTTGTTAGTCTCTAAGGTGCTACAAGGACTCCTTGTTGTTTTTACATAATTAGTATCTTTCAGTTGAGGTATTGCCAGCCTCAAGCATTCAACAGTCATGAGTCAGGCCCCCAAAATAATGAGATTTTGAAAAAAAAAATTGTTTGGCAGGGGCGCTGGAACAATGTTTATAGTGAACATAAGAACGGGTCAGACCAAGGTCCATCTAGCCCAGTATCCTGTCTTCCAACAGTGGCCAGTGCCAGGTGCCCAGAGGGAATGAAGAGAACAGGTAATCATCAAGTGATCCGTTCCTTGTCGCTCATTCCCAGCTTCTGGCAAACAGAGGCTAGGGACACCATTCCTGCCCATCCTGGCTAATAGCCATTGATGGACCTATCCTCCATGAATTTATCTAGTTCTTTTTTGAACCCTGTTATGGTCTTGGCCTTCACAACATCCTCTGGCAAGGAGTTCCACAGGTTGACTGTGCGTTGTGTGAAGAAATACTTCCTTTTATTTGTTTTAAACCTGCTGTTTATTAATTTCATTTGCTTCTAGTTCTTGTGTTACGAGAAATAGTAAACAACACTGCCTTATCTATGTTCTCTACACCAGTCATGATTTTATAGACCTCAATCATATCTCCCCTTAGCCGTCTCTTTTCCAAGCTGAAAAGTACCAGTCTCATTAATCTCTCCTCACACGGAAGCTGTGCCATACAAGTGGGGACACTGAGAGCCATTGAACCAAACTGTAAACCCTGCATATAATGGAAACCACTGCAAGTCAGGGGGTGCTAAGGCACCCCCTGCACCCCTAGTTACAGCACCTATGAAGTTTGGGGGGGGTTCTTATTTGCCTTTGATTTATGAGCCTTTATGGTTTGTTTCGTTTGCTTCATGTCTTCAAGCTCTTTTCTGCAACCACTGGGGCAAGAAACTTTAAAAAATTAGAGCTGAGATGTTCCTGTTACCTCCTGATTCCAGCAGCTGGGGCTTTAAGAAAAACACCAAATATTATGAAACTTGCAATAAAATTGTGAGAGGTGCCAACTGTCAGGGCAAAATGAAAGGACGGCACTTTAGCTTCTGCTTGGCTCTAACAGACAAACAAAATGAGGACAACGAAAGCCACGGCAGCCAGTATGTTACAATGTCAAAGCCGAATGATTTCAATGCTGGAACTGCCCTGCATTGGTAAGGAGACAAAAGTGACTTTAAACCAGAAGAAACGGATCCTCTCCACCAGCGCCCTAGCTCTGAACGCTCCCTCCCGCGCTCTGCTGTTGTGTTGTGTTGTGTTGCGTTGCGCCGGCGCCAGCCCGCGGCGGTCGCAGAGTCCGAGCGCCGGCCCCACCGCCCAGCTGGCCCAGAGAGGCCCGACTGCAGAGGCGACTCCGGGGACGTGTTGGTTTTTCCTCCTTCATGCACTATGGCAAGTTCCGTTTGGGGCGGGGCCTTCCCCGGGGCCGGGGACCGGTTGTGACGGTCACGTTGCTTACAGCGGAAAAGCTACCCGTGCACTGCACTGCACAACACAACACAACACTACACTACACTCCTCCTGTCATCCCGCGGAGAGGCCCCCGTCCCTCCCACGGGGCGGCGGCTACTGACAGCACAACAAGAGCTCGGCCCTCGGGTCCCGAGCGCCGCCCGGCTCCCGGGGGTCAGCCCCACCCCATTGCCGGCGGGGGCAGGGGCTGCGCACTGCGCGCCTCACGGGCAGGAAACCTCGCTCCCCCCTCAAGCTGTTGCCCCGCCCCGTGCCAGGAAGCCCCGCCCACGCGACCCGGGTCCCCCGGTGCGTAACCCGGAAGCGGTCGTGCGCCTGGCCTAGGCCCCGGCGAGGGATGGCGGATTACGAGGGTGTCCAGCGCGCGCCGCTGCGGCTGAAGGGGAGCGGCGCGGCCCCGGCGCTTGGGAAGCGGTGAGCTCCCGGGTTGGTCAGTGGGGCTCCCGGCCGCTGGTGGGAAGGGAGGATGGTTCAGTGGTTGGGGGGCTGCCTTGGCCTCTCCTCTGAAGCTGCTCGGTCTGTTTTGCTCCAGGAAGAAGAAGAAGGTGGCTAAGGACAAAAGCAAAATCCTGGAGCAGATCGTGAGCAGTAAGAAGCAGGAGGAGGAGAAGAAGCGGGCTCTGGACAAGCGGACCCCTGCACAGCTTGCCTATGAGAAGATGCAAGAGAAAAGGGTATGGGGCCAGCTCCTTCTGAGCAGTGCTGGGGGTCGGGCAGGGGAGGGAGAGTAATGGCTGGGCTGTGTTTGGCCTACGTGAAACTTGCTTTTACTTTAAACTTGCCTAAAGGATATTTTTGTAGCTTGCCTCAAGGCAAAGGTCAAATCTAAGTTGTGAAATGCAGACTCAATGTGTTGTGTTCACACGTAAAAAATAAAAGTATCACAGCAGTGTGCTTCTGTGTTAACATTTTAGCAAATGGAAAGAATACTGAAGAAAGCCTCCAAAACTCATAAACAAAGAGTTGAGGTAAGCAATGTTCCCTCTAATTTTTTACATCCATGTGTGTAATTAATTTTATGTGCTCCAATATGGAGGTGATGTGTGGCGGGGTGGGGCTGAGGGATTTAGAGTGTGGGAGGGCGCTCAGGACTGGGGTGTGGGCAGGGGTGGGGCTGAGGGATTTGGTATGCAGGAGAGGGCTCAGGGCTGGGGCAGAGGGTTGGGGTGTGGGGGCTCCGGCTGGGGGTGAAGGCTCTGGGGTGGGGCTGATGGGTTTGGGGTGCAGGCTGCCCTGGGGCTGCTGTGGGGACCTAATCAACTATGTGAACGGGCAATACAATGGGCTATGGAATTCAGTGTTGACAAATGCAAAGTGTAATGCATATGGTACCCATTGCTGGGTTCTAAATTAATTATTAAGTAAGGGGGGAAAGTAGTCAGTGTTTGGTATATATAAAGTGAAGGATTGGAAATATAGAAACTGGTGACACATCTTCAACTGAAATACTTTGTTCAATTTTTATCACCCTGTCATCCTATCTCAAAATACACAGCAGGTGTAGAAGAGGCTCTAGAGCAGGGGTGGGCAAACTTTTTGGCTTGAGGACCACATCTGGGTATGGAAATTGAATAGCGGGCCATGAAGGCTCACAAAGTTAACAATTCAGAGATATTCAAATAAACTTTATTAAATAAAGATACATTTTAGTGGAAATAAACATAAAATCTTACTTACTATTCTAAATATATCGTCATAACAATGTCTTACAATAATTAAAGTAAACTTACGCCCTTTCTCTCTAGCCTGAATTTGTCGGGTGTCAGCTTCCAGTCATTGGAACTCATTGAGATTCACCAGCCCCCTGCTCTCAGAAATCTCCTCCCCAATAGGTCCCGACAGCCCACAGCTTTGAAAACCGCCACCAAGCACTCAGCTAAGCGAACAAGTAGCAGCCAAGTGGGCTTGCACGTTCCAGGTTCTGATGGCGCGTGAGGTGTGTTTGGGTTGTGCAGCCAGAGTAACACGCGCACCCTCATGCCTGTCACACAGGTCCTGAACACGCGGGAGCACCGGAGCGGGGCAAGCCCCTCACCCCGCTCTCCAGCAGGAGCGCCAGAGTGGGGCAATGGAGCTCGAGGGCCAGATTAAAAGGTTTTATGGGCTGGACGCGGCCCGCGGGCTGTAGTTTGCTCACCCCTGCTCCAAGCAGCAGAAATGGAGGCATAAGAGACTTATATATATGAAGAGAAAAATGGAGGATTAGAACTGTCCTTGTTTTGGAGAGAAGACAAGGATATTGGTGAGGTATATAAAATAGGTGGTATAGAAAGATAAATGTGATATTTCTTTGTAATCTCTTTAAATACAGGAAAAGGGGAATAGTGAATGAAATTGAAAGGGAACAGATTTACAACTGATAAAAGAAAAGTAATCTGTGTAGCTCACAACCATATTGAAATCAAGAGTTTTTACCTGGATCCAAAAAAGGATTAGCCACCTATAAGGACTTCTTAAATGATACAAGGTCAAAAGCCAACCACTTGATGGAAAATTAGGTAGAAACTTTCCTTCGGGGCATTCTATTTCATAACTGTCCATTGTGGGGTTTCTTGCCCCTTTCTCTGAAGCATCTGTTCATTCCCTCTGAAGCACCTGGCATTGGCCACTGTTGGAAGACAGAATACTGGGCTAGATGGCCCATTGGTCTGACCCACTATGGCTGCTCTTATGTTCTTATCTGGTGCTGGCAGACAGGATACTGTACCAGTTGTGCTACTGGTTTGATCTGGAATTGCCAAGTATAAACATGGAGGAGGAAATAGCAAGATCAAGTATGTCAGTAATATATATCTTAAAATACTTTTTTTCCTCCTAGGATTTCAACAGACACTTGGACGCTCTGACTGAACATTATGACATTCCCAAAGTTAGCTGGACTAAGTGAATGTCTTCTTTTCCACAGTTTTGGATTCTGAGCAGGCTTTTTATTCAAAGGAAATGACTTCGCAAATCTCTGCTCTCCAAGTTGTATATTTTATTAATGTTATGTAAACATTTGTATCCTGGCACTTTTTTCATTGTTCATTTAAAACTATGTTCACAGCACAGCCATCTTCTTGAACTACTAGTAAAGGCCCTGAGCCTCCACTCAGGTGCAAGGATATGGATCCTTTGCAGAGCTCTCGGCAGGATCAGGGCCAAAGGTAGTTCAAGCTTATTGGAGAAATTTATCTAGTGTATTGTTCTAATATTAGCTGGTAGATACCTTTTTTCTTCTTTCCTTTGAAAGGAGGATAACTTCAACAGTGTCCTACATAATAAACTTCATTTATGAATTCAAGGGATTGTCGTTTGTCTACATCTAGAATTACTCTTAAATATTTTCTGGTTGCTTCCTAAAACTCTTCTTAAACTGCTTGTAACTCTTCAAAATAACTATAGAACTAGAACTACAAGTGAGAAAAGCTTATTTACAACCTTTTTTCTGTGTTTGGACTATATATGCAAGGGAGAATGGTGCCACCTTGATGGTACCTTGGCAGTTATCAGCCTCACCCCACTGAACTGATTTTATATTTACAATTCTTTAGTCCCTCATTCTGTTTTGGAAGAATACTAAGTGCAATTCTAGGTTAAAATTTTAACATTTAATTATGAAAATAAGTAAAATATTGCTCAATTAATAATCTTGGGAGTTTAATAAACAGAATCAAAGTAATCAAGTTCAGCCCTCTGTGCTGTGGCAGGAGCAAGTAAACGTTGCCTATTCCTGACTAGTGTCTGGCCTACCTGTTTTTAAAAGCCTCCAGTAGTGAGGATTCCACAACGTCCCTTGGAAGCCTGTTTCAGAATTTCATTACCCTTACAGTTAGAAAGGTTTTCCTAATAGCTAATCTAAATCTCCCTTGCTGCAGATTAAGCCCATTGCTTCTTGTCCTACTTTTAGCCGACATAGGAGAACAATTGATCACTGCCCTCTTTGTAACAGCCTTTACCATATTTTAAGTGTCTCAGCAGTTTTCTTTTCTCAAGATGAAATATGACTCTCTTTTTAGCCTTTCCTCATAGGTCAGTATTCCAAAACCTTTTATCATTTTTATTATCCTCTGGACTCACTCTCATTTGTCCACATCTTTACTAAAGTAGAGCACCTACAATTGGACATACACCAGCTGAGGCCTCACTATTGCTGTATAGAGCAAGACAATTACCTACCATCTTTTATATACAACACTCCTGTTAATACAGCTTAGAATATTAGCCTTTTTTGCAGCTGCATCACATTGTTGACATTCAATTTGTGATCCATTATAACCTCCCAGAACCTTTTCAGATGTAGTACTACCGCGTTAGTCATTTAGTAGTTGTGTATTTGATTTTTTCCTTAAGTACTTTGTATTTAGTGTATTTCATCTTACTTTATTCAGACCAATTCTCCAATTTGTCATGTTGTTTTGAATACTACTCCTGTCCCCCATAGTGCATGTATCCTCCGAGCATGGTGTCATTTGAAAATTTTAGAAGAATACTCTCCATTCCATTATCCAAGTCACTCATGAAAATATTGAATAGTACCAGACACAGAATTGACTCCTGCAGTCCCCACTAGATATGCCCTCCCAATTTGACAGCAAACCATTGATAACTATGCTTTGAGTATGGTCTTTCAACATGTTATCCATCCACCTTTTAGTAATTTCATCTAAATAGCATTTCCCTAGTTTGCTTATGACAATGTCATGTGGGACTGTGGCAAAAGTCTTGCTAAAATCAAGAGATAGCAGATCTATTGCTTCCTCGCATTAACTAGGGCAGTAACCCTATCAAAGAAAGAAGGAGAATTCACTAATTGATAAAGATAGGACAAAATGGCGAAGGTTACAAATAAAAAGTAGGTAAAAGCACTCTGATGAACAAAAACAGCTGCCCTAAGCTCATCTGTGGGTCAGCGTGTGCCACCCGAAGGACAGGGGGTGGCAGGAACACCCGCTTCCTCCCCTAAAACGGCTTATTCCACAGAGGGGGAAGTGTAACTCCAGGCCTGGGGTGCTGCGTCTCCCCTGGGAAGAGACAAGAGCCTGCTCCTGGTGCGAGGCCGCGGCCCCGCGAGCCTCTCCTGCCAGCTCTCTCTGGTCCCAAGCCGGCTGATGCGCCGCTATGCTCCTTCCACCCGCACTCACGTTCCTCGCCCCGCGGGTCACCGGAGCGACAGACTCGAGAGGAAAGCGAGGGCCAGACGGGCGCGGATAGGTCTGATCCCTCAACCACCGCAGCTGCCCGGAATGTTTCCATTAGAGAGTCTCAGAGAAGTGCCTCTAGAGTCCCGCTCTACGCTCAGCTTCATCTCGCGGCCATTTCGCTGACGGACCTCCGCGCAGCCATATCCTTCCGCCCACGCAGCGACTGCGAGCCGGCCCCGAGCTTTGCTGCTTCCTCCGCCGGCGGTGCGGAGTGAGAGCGGAAGCGGAAGCAGTGGCAGCGCCTTTTCCGGCCGGAAGTGAGATCTGGCACGCGAGCTGGGGGTGCCGTGCCGGGAGGCGCCGAGCACCTGGGGGCGCGATGTCTGCCAGTGCCGTGTACGTGCTGGACCTAAAGGGCAAGGTGAGGCGTTGGAGGGACGGGGCCTGGGGGTAACCCCTCCCGAGAGAGACGTCTGGGGCGGGTGGGTCCCGTGGAGCCCGGCCTGAGCCTGTGAAGAGGCCCTGGTCTGTGAATGGGCTAAGCTTCCTCATAGGCTGAGGGAACATGGGCGTAGAGGGGCCGAACGGCTCCGGAGCGGGAGGGGAGCTCTCTAACTTTTCCCTAGCCTGCCCTGTTTCCTCACCTCAGAGCTGTCTTAGGGTAACAGTCCCCCATGTTCTCTCTCTAGCTTGCTCTGTGAGCCCCCCTCTGTTCTGGGCCCCTAGGATGGGGATTCTCTCTAGCCTGCCGTGGGTCCTCACGTTGTGGTTACAGCCTGCCGATAATGCTGCCTTGGCTTACACTGGAAGTTTTATTTGGACTAGACCTTGTCAGTGCTTGGATTGGTGACCAGTGACCTTCCAGCTGCAATGTTGCAGGAAATGCTGATTTTAGTAGAGTGCTCTCTTCCTCCTCCACTCTACCCTTCTGGACCCTTTTCTCCTAGCCTTTGATGAATGAAAGCTCATGCATGTTAAGGGGGCACTGAGCTGCTGAAGGGTCTGATTTTTGGGTAAGGGAAATGAAGATATCAATTGCTTATGGCAACTAAAGATACCAAGATGCTTTAACAAATGTTAGTGATGCTAACTCTGGTTTCTTGACCATATTCCATTTTGGGGTAACTACATTCTGCATATCCAAATTCATTCTGTGATTTTGTACTATAAGCGATGTATTTTCTGTCTCTAATGTTGGTATGTGCTATTTAACAGCTGTTGTGATTCTAAAAGCTGTATTTGAGTTGTGAATGAAAGGGTCCCACGTACAGTTTGTAATTCAGTTAGTTAAGCTCTTTGGGATTCCACTGCATAAGTGTAAAGTACTGAACTGCTAAACTGTAAGTAAAAATCTACTTTATGTTGAAATTTCATAGAATATCAGGGTTGGAAGGGACCTCAGGAGGTCATCGAGTCCAACCCCCTGACCGATCCCCAATTAAATCATCCCAGCCAGAGCTTTGTCAAGCCTGACCTTAAAAACCTCAAAGGAAGGAGATTCCATCACCTCCCTAGGTAACCCATTCCAGTGCTTCATCACCCTCCTAGTGAAAAAGATTTTCCTAACATCAAACCTAAACCTACAACTTGAGACCATTACTCCTTGTTCTGTCATCTGCTACCACTGAGAACAGTCTAGATCCATCCTCTTTGGAACCCCCTTTCAGGTAGTTGAAAGCAGTTATCAAATCCCCTCTCATTCTTCTCTTCTGCAGACTAAACAATCCCAGTTCCCTCAGCCTCTCCTCATAAGTCATGCGTTCCAGTCCCCTAATCATTTTTGTTGCCCTCCGCTAGACGTTTTCCAATTTTTTCACATCCCTTCTTGTAGTGTGGGGCCCAAAACTGGACATAGTACTCCAGATGAGGCCTCACCAATGTCGAATAGAGGGGAACGATCACGTCCCTCGATCTGCTGGCAATGCCCCTACTTATACATCCCAAAATGCCATTAGCCTTCTTGGCAACAAGGGCACACTGTTGACTCATATCCAGTTTCTCGTCCACTGTAACCCCTAGGTCCTTTTCTGCAGAACTGCTGCCTAGCCATTCAGTCCCTAGTCTGTAGCGGTGCATGGGATTCTTCTGTCCTAAGTGGAGGACTCTGCACTTGTCCTTGTTGAACCTCACCAGATTTCTTTTGGCCCAATCCTTCAATTTGTCTAGGTCATTCTGGACCCTATCCCTACCCTCCAGCGTATCTACCACTCCTCCCAGTTTAGTGTCATCTGCAAACTTGCTGAGGGTGCAATCCAGGCCATCCTCCAGATCATTAATGAAGATATTGAACAAAACCGGTCCCAGGACCGACCCTTGGAGCACTCCCCTTGATACCGGCTGCCAATTAGACTTGGAGCCATTGATCACTACCCGTTGAGCCCGACGATCTAGCCAGCTTTCTCTCCACCATATAGTCCATTCATCCAGCTCATACTTCTTTAACTTGCTGGCAAGAATACTGTGGGAGACCATAGAATCATAGAATATCAGAGTTGGAAGGGACCTCAGGAGGTCATCTAGTCCAACCCCCTGCTCAAAGCAGGACCAATCCCCAATTAAATCATCCCAGCCAGGGCTTTGTCAAGACTGACCTTAAAAACTTCTAAGGAAGGAGATTCTACCACCTCCCTAGGTAATGCATTCCAGTGTTTCACCACCCTCCTTGTGAAAAAGTTTTTCCTAATATCCAACCTAAACCTCCGCCACTGCAACTTGAGACAATTACTCTTTGTCCTGTCCTCTTCTACCACTGAGAATAGTCTAGAACTATCCTCTGTGGAACCACCTCCTAGGTAGTTGAAAGCAGTTATCAAATCCCCTCTCATTCTTTTCTTCTGCAGACTAAACAATCCCAATTCCCTCAGCCTCTCCTCATAAGTCATGTGTTCCAGACCCCTAATCATTTTTGTTGCCCTTCGCTGGACTCTCTCCAATTTATCCACATCCTTCTTGTAATGTGGGGCCCAAAACTGGACACAGTACTCCAGATGAGGCCTCACCAATGTCAAATAGAGGGGAACGATCACATCCCTTGATCTGCTCGCTATGCCCCTACTTATACATCCCAAAATGCCATTGGCCTTCTTGGCAACAAGGGCACACTGCTGACTCATATCCAGCTTCTCGTCCACTGTCACCCCTAGGTCCTTTTCTGCAGAACTGCTGCCTAGTCATTCGGTCCCTAGTCTGTAGCTGTGCATTGTGTTCTTCCGTCCTAAGTGCAGGACCCTGCACTTATCCTTATTGAACCTCATCAGATTTCTTTTGGCCCAATCCTCCAATTTGTCTAGGTCAAAAGCTATGTCAAAAGCTTTGCTAAAGTCAAGGAATAACACGTCCACTGCTTTCCCCTCATCCACAGAGCCAGTTATCTTGTCATAGAAGGCAATTAGATTAGTCAGGCACGCTTGCCCTTGGTGAATCCATGCTGGCTGTTCCTGATCACTTGCCTCTCCTCTAAGTGCTTCAGAATTGATTCCTTGAGGACCTGCTCCATGATTTTTCCAGGGACTGAGGTGAGGCTGACTGGCCTGTAGTTCCCCAGATCCTCCTCCTTCCCTTTTTTAAAGATGGGCACTACATTAGCCTTTTTCCAGTCGTCCGGGACCTCCCCTGATCGCCATGAGTTTTCAAAGATAATTGCAGAGCCATTGGCCATTACATCCGCCAACTCCTTTAGCGCTGTCGGATGCAGCGCATCCGGCCCCATGGACTTGTGCTCCTCCAGCTTTTCTAAATAGTCCCGAACCACTTCTTTCTCTACAGAGGGCTGGTCACCTCCTCCCCCATGCTGTGCTGCCCAGTGCAGTAGTCTGGGAGCTGACCTTGTTCGTGAAGACAGAAGCAAAAAAAGCATTGAGTACATTAGCTTTTTCCACATCCTCTGTCACTAGGTTGTCCCTCTTTCAGTAAGGGGCCCACACTTTCCTTGACTTTCTTTCTTGTTGCTAACATACCTGAAGAAACCCTTCTTGTTACTCTTAACATCTCTTGCTAGCTGGAACTCCAAATGTGATTTGGCCTTCCTGATTTCACTCCTGCATGCCTGAGCAATATTTTTATACTCTTCCCTGGTCATTTGTCTTGTATCTTTTAATGAAGTACTTCCCAAGGATCATATGTGTTGTTTTCAGATGGTAACTTCGGCATTTGTTTTTAAAACCTATTCAGATTTCTGTTGCACGTATATTGCAGGTCCTCATCTGCCGGAATTACCGTGGAGATGTGGATATGTCTGAGGTGGAGCATTTCATGCCAATTCTTATGGAAAAGGAAGAAGAGGGAATGCTTTCTCCCATTCTAGCTCATGGAGGAGTTCGTTTTATGTGGATTAAACACAACAACTTATATCGTATCCTTTAAAGCAGTGGTCTCCAACCTTTTTATGCCCAAAATCACTTTTTGAATTTAAGGGCAATCCAGGATCTACCCTGCCCCTTCCCCAAAGCCCCACCCCGCTCACTCCATTCCCCCCAACACCCCCCCCCAGGGGTCGCTTGCTGTCCCCAACCCTCACTCACTTTTACTGGGCTGGGGTAGGGGTTTGAGGTATGTGAGGGGGTGCGGACTCTGGGCTGGAGCGGGTTTGTAGTGTAGGAGGGGGCTCTGGGCTGAACCTGGGGGTGGGGGGGAAGGTTCCGGGCTGGGGCAGAGTGTTGGGGTGCAGGAGGGGGGGGGTCAGGGCTGGGGTTTGGCGTGCAGGAGGGGGTATGGGGTGCTGGCTCCGGGAGGGGACTCAGGGCTGGTGGTTGGTGTGCAGCTTCCTGCTGGGCAGCACTTACCTCTAGCAGCTCCTGGTTGGTGGCTGCCGCTAAGACAGGTTCCCTGCCTACCCCGGCCCCATGCCACTCCCGGAAGGGGCCAACACACCCTTGTGGCCCCTGAGGGAGTGGGGGGGGAAACATGTGGCTCCGTGTGCAGTCCCTCTCTGCAGGCACCGCTCCCGCAACTCCCAATGGCCACGGCTCCCCATTCCTGGCCAATGGGAGCTGCAGGGGCGGTGCTTGCAGGCAGGAGCAGCATGCAGAGGGAGACCCCTGCCCGTTGGGCCACACTGGCCATTTTCAGGAGCAGCGTGGGGTAGGGTCAGGCAGGGAGCCTGCCTTAGCAGCAGCCCCACTACACCACTGGAGATTGCGATCGACTGGGAGATCCTCTAGGATTGACCAGTCGATCGTGATCGACCGGTTGGTGACTGCTTTAAAGCGTAAACCTGTTAATATAGTGAAACTGATGAGCACGTTGGTGGATTTTCAGAATTTGGGCTTCAATGGAATAGGGATGTAAATAACATGTAAAAACAGTAACCATGTAACTGATTAAAATTCTATCAGTTACACGGTTAAACCTTTAACCGGGAAACTAGCGGTGGGGGGGGGTGCTGTAGCACCCCCATGTCTTACATGGGGGCCCCCTGCGGCCAGCCCCGTGCCTGTCGGGGATCCCACCCCCCCATCCGGCTGGCGTCCCGGCAAGGCTGGGGTCCTCGCGGGTTGGCCACCAGGACTCCAGCTGAATTTAATCGTTATCAGTTAACCCATTGAACTTTTACATCCCTAGAATGGAACTGACATGAAAACATATAGGGCAATAAGTAACATAAGCTCACGAGTATGATTTTACTGATTGAGATTTACAAATATGCAAAAAAAATTATATAAAAGGAGTTATTCTTTTCATGTAAGATCCTGTGCTAATAATGTTATGAGAGTGTTTAAGTGTCAATTTAATATAAGCATTTCCTGAATCTTTATTTTTGTTCTTCGCCTCCCAGTAGTTAAACATTCAGAAATGACAAAACAAACCCAAGGATTCTCAGTATCTAATGACTCTGGAAAGAAGAATATTATTGCTGCTTCCTTAATGTTTGGGCCAGCTGTAATAACTTAGTAAAAGGGTTTTAAAAATGTATTTAATTGTAAATTTTTTTTATATGGTAACTTTAAACACTGGTTCCTGAACATACTTTTTCAGTTGTTGCTACTTCTAAGAAGAATGCTTGTGTGTCTCTGGTGTTTTCATTTCTTTACAAGGTGGTTCAGGTGAGTATTAAATCGGTCAAGTAATCTTTGTTCAGATAACTGAACATATCTTTTATATAGAGGTAGAAATCTTTTAATTTTATAGTGCTGTGCAGAAATGGCATATCTAGTTTATATGTGGTTATGTTAAGATCTTTCCATGTTAGCTACTTATATTTATTTTGTGCTGTACAGGACAAGGATACTGACAGAATGTTACAATATAAGAGAGAGACAGAAAATGAGATACAATGTGAAAGTCAGAGGAGAGGCCACTTCACTAAATTTTTGTGTGCTTTGTGGGCATTTTGGAAGAAACAAATTTTAGGAAGTCTTTGAGTAATATGGTGACTTGAGGAGCTGGACTAGGGAGCCTATGCTGCAGTTAAGTGGCAGCACAGAGTCAGGAAAAGAAAAAAGAAACAAATAGGCCTTGTATTTTAGAGTGGAGGGAGCCAAAGTTCAGCAGACAAGACAATGTCTGAAGTGTTTTCTGTAGGTAGCTGTGTGTAAGGCCATGAGATTGGGGATGAGAATTTTAAACTCAATGCAGTATGCAGATAAAAGCCAGTGGAGAGATTCAAAGATCTGGGTGTTGTGCTCAGGTTGACAGGCAAGGAAGATAGCTTTTCAGCAAGCTATTCTCCAAAGCATTGGTTTTGAAACAGGGGTACGCAGTACTCTTCCAGGGAGTACATAAACGCATCTAGATATTTGCCTAGTTTTACAACAAGGTAATGAAAAGCACTAGCAAAGTCAGTATATAATTATATGGTAAAAATGAGAAAGTAAGCCATTTTTCAGTAATAGTGTGCTGTGACACTTTTTTTTTTATGTCTGATTTTGTAAGCAAGTAGTTTTTAAGTTAGGTGAAACTTGAGGGTACGCAAGACAAATCAGACTCCTGAAAGGGGTACAGTTGTCTGGAAAGGTTGAGAGCCACTGTTCTGAAGTATATATTTGGGAAGAAAACGGTTTCCTTTTCTTTAGTGACTTTCTTACTGTGTGACTTCTGGAAGGGACTACTCTTCTAGGATAAGACAGGGCTTGGATGTGCTTAATGGATGCTGTGTGGTACATTACAACCTCTGTGGTTAGTGGGTTTTTTTTTTTTTTCCCTTAACCAGGGTGACAGGTATCCTTCCTGGAAGGAATATTTATAGGCAGTCATTTTCCACATACACTGTAGTTTGTTTTAATTTTCAGGGGCCACAACCCTAATGTGTATGAAGCTCCAGCTAGTTTAAAAAAAAAAAGGTGGGGGGGGCTGCTATTAAATGGACATTGGAGGAAAGCACTACTGCTTGGTGGGCAGGTTTTAAAAATACGCATTTGGGGCCCAGTCTGCTCTGAGCTGCGGCAATGTGTTTTAGTCAAAGATTTCAGATATGCATAAATGTAAGGAACTGCTTGAAAGAAGAGAAGCTGAGACTGAGTTGGTTTAAATTTCCAGAGCATAGGTTTTGAGGCTAAGCCCAGTGTTTATTTCAATAACTGTTATATCCCCACACAAAAAATTGTTAAAATAGTACTAGGGGAGGGGTGTGTGTGTGTGTGTGTGTGTCAGTCACACACTTCATAGCTTTTGTAGGTTGAATATATTGCATGCACCAAGGGCTCCTTGCAATCCTCCATTCCCCTCACAAGATCTCTGGGTGCCACCCTCCCATCCTCCTCTTTTTCAGGGGCTCCCTGCAATTCCAGCCAGTCTCTTCCCTTCCAGGGTCTCCATGTGATCCCCTTCTCTCGCTCTCTGTGCTCCCCGCACCACCACCATCAGCTCTGTGTGCACCCCCATTCCCATTTTCCCCCATTCCCCTCTATGGCCTGGGCTCTGTGCGCCCCATTCCCCCACCATGCCAGGGGCTCTGTGCACCCTAGTCCTCCTTTCCACCCCATACCAGGATCCTCCAATCTCTCCTCCCCTCCCCTCCTCCCCATACACACAGACACTAGGTGTTCTTTGTGCCCCATTCCTCCCTCCATGCATTTTAATATCCCTCATTTTCCTCCGTTGCAGGGGGTCTATGCTCCCTCCCCCATAGTAGGATCCCCCTTTCTCCTCCATAGCAGGGGGCTCTGTGTGAACACTCATTACCACCTCCCCACATCCAAGGGCTTTATAAGCCTGCCTTTATCCTTCCCTGTCTTCATACCATGCAAGGTCCCTCAATCTCCTCCCCCCATACTGAGGGTTCTGTGTGCTACATTCGCCCCTCCCCATACCAGGGTCCCCCCCTATTTTCTCTCCACATTCCAGTGGCTGTGTGCACTCTCCTCATTCCCCTCATGCCTCCTATTCTCCTTCTCATGCCACTTTTTTTTTTTTTGAGAGTGAGAGAGAAGCCATTCAGCATGTTAAACTACTGGGCGTATACAGTTTTGTAGCTGTGTTGGTCCCAGGATATTAGAGACCAGGTGGGTGAGGTAGTATCTTTTATTGGACAAATTTCTACTGGTGAGAGAAGCTTTTGATATTAAACAGAGCTCTTCTTACCAACGGAAGTTGATCCTAGGGATGTAAAATGTTCACTGGTTAGCCAATAAGCATTACTCTTACCAGTTAACCCACCTTAACTGTTAAACCCCTGGCCAGAGTGGTCCCAGCGGCCCCGCGCTACCCGGCCAGAGTGGCCCCAGTTTAACTTTAATCGTTTAAACAGTTAACTTTTTAAATGATATTTACATCCATAGTTGGTCCAGTAAAAAAACCTCACCCACCTTGTTTCTCTACTGGGAATATAAACAGAGATGAATAGGAGTACCTTTGTGTGTGAAGGTGTTAATGGTGCCACCAATGAATTCTTTGAACTACAGGCAATTGCAGGGGTGCTAAAGAGCTGATGGGGCTGTATTTGCCCTCCATTTTCCCTTTTTGGTTTTCTGATTTGCCCTGAAATCATAGAATCATAGAATATCAGGGTTGGAAGGGACCTCGGGAGGTCATCTAGTCCAACCCGCTGCTCAAAGCAGGACAAACACCAACTAAATCATTCCAGCCAGGGCTTTGTCAAGCCTGACCTTAAAAACTTCTAAGGAAGGAGATTCCACCACCTCCCTGGGTAACGCATTCCAGTGTTTCACCACCCTCCTAGTGAAAAAGTTTTTCCTAATATCCAACCTAAATCTCCCCCACTGCAACTTGAGACCGTTACTCCTTGTTCTGTCATCTGCTACCACTGAGAACAGTCTAGAGCCATCCTCTTTGGAACCCCCTTTCAGGTAGTTGAAAGCAGCTATCAAATCCCCCCTCATTCTTCTCTTCCTCAGACTGAACATCCCCAGTTCCCTCAGCCTCTCCTCATAAGTCATGTGTTCCAGTCCCCTAATCATTTTTGTTGCCCTCCACTGGACTCTTTCCAATTTTTCCACAATGGGGAAAAATCAATAGGGTTCTGACCATTGGTACCGAGAACATTCCCTGAAATTTTGGAATTGATTAGATGTGGTGGTCAAAAGTTATTGTTACACACAGAAATCCTATTGAATTGAGTATAAAGCCTTTGCAAGCTTGGCCAATTATGGTTGTGTTCTAATTTGTAGTGTGAAAAAAATGACACTTGAAAGTCAGGAAACTTGGATTTTAAGGCTCAGCAAATTACTTTAATTCTCTACAGTAGCTCACCAAAACTCTTGTATTTTCAGAAATGGAGGGTTAGAAGTAATGTGAACTAAACTTTCTTTAATTTGAGACTTGAGTGTTGTTTTCTAACGTTTACATTTCAGGTATTTTCAGAATATTTCAAGGAGTTGGAAGAAGAGAGCATTCGAGATAACTTTGTTATAATTTATGAATTGCTTGATGAGCTCATGGATTTTGGCTATCCTCAAACCACTGACAGTAAAATTTTGCAAGAGTAAGTATCAGTGTACTGGCTCTTAGATACCAGGTGACAGATGCTTTGGGAATATTTATGAGCATAAAGATGTTAACTTGTATGATTTAAGGTTATTACAATGTGGGGGTCAATTTGTAGATTTTCCTTTCTTTTATCAGCCTGAAAAAAAAATTAATAGGACACTTCTGTCAAAAATCTGTTAACCTTTTCCTGTCTTTGTTGATGGACTGATACAGTTTCCTATCAGGTAAATAAACACATGATCTGACTTGACCTGGCAAGAAAAGATTAGTTAATATTTTCTAGGACTTGAATTGTCAGACTTCCTTTCTTTGCTGCTGACATAATAACACCTGTGACACCAAACAAATTGCTAAGGCTACAAAATGTAACTTTCATATTTTTAAAAAACATATGTGGTTCTGAAGGTACATCACTCAAGAAGGCCACAAACTGGAAACTGGAGCTCCACGCCCACCTGCCACTGTTACCAATGCTGTTTCCTGGAGGTCAGAAGGGATAAAGTATAGGAAAAATGAAGTGTTTCTGGACGTTATAGAATCTGTTAACCTCTTGGTGGGTTTATATTTTACCTGAATTTTATCTTTCTTTTTTAATGAGAATTGTAATAATCTGTAAATATGCAAACACAAAATGAAAGCCGAAGTCAGTGTATATGAGTAGTCTTAATTAGTCTATCAAATTATAGTATTACATTTGAAACAATTTAAATGTCACCGGATTGAGTGATCGATAATGGTAGTGACTTAAGCTGTTATAAGTAATACTCATATAACTGCATTTATATTATGCTGCTTAATAGATTTTTTTCAACTTTCAGGGAGCTTCTTTTCCATGCTAAACTTGAAAAACAAAGGGACTCCTTATATTCCTGCCTAATCCTCACACTCTGAATGAAATAAACTCTATGCTATTCCCATGGAATGACTCCCAAGGATGTATGCAGTGTTGTTGTAGCCATGTTGGTCCCATGATATTAGAGTGACAAGGCGGGGTTGAGGTAATATCTTTTATTGGACCAACTTCTGTTGGTGAGAGAGACAAGCTTTTGAGCTACGTAAGTGTTTCTTCAGGTCTGGGAAAGGTACTCTTGAGTGTCACAGCTTGTCTTTTGAAAGTGTTGTGCATGTTTCCTTTCAGGAGGAGGACTGATAAGTCAGATATAGAGTAATCACTTTGTGAAAAGTGTACACCCACAAGTGATAGGGTGTTTTTGTCTCATCATTTTACTGTGGGAGTGCATTTGAGAGCGTAATGATTGTCTGGTTCACCCAGATAGTTTTTGTTGGAATGTTTAGCGCAGTGGATGAGGCAGATCTCATATGGTGCTAGGCATATGTAGGATCCATGGATCTTGAAAGGTGTATTGTAAGGGGTTTTGCTATATCTCCACTGCTACAATGATCTACAGGTTTTGCACCTGTTCTTCTGGCAGGGTCTGGTGCCACTTTGAGTAGGTGTGCCCTGTTCTGTGGGGAGCTTGCCTCTGACAATGATCTAGGAGAGGTTAGGGAGTTGTTTAGGGTGACCTGACATCCCTTTTTTAAAGGGACATCCCCGTATTTAAGCACTCCTGCAGGTGTCCTTAATTTTTCTTAAAAACGGGCAAATTGTCCTGTATTTTCTGTTTTCTGTCTCTTCTGTTCTTCCTCTCCCCCCTCCCCCCAAATCAATACTGGCGGTTCCTGCTGCTGGCCAGATCCCAGCTCGCCAGCCGCCTGCCCACCAGCAGTGAGTGGGAGGGGTCCAGTGGCCAGCGGCCAGCGGTGGGGGTGGGTGTGCAAGGCTGATGGCGGGGCAAAGCTGCAGTGCGCAAGGCTAGCTGTTCCTCTTGCTGGTCCATCAGCGCAGTCCCTGCTGTGTGCCAGCTCTCAGCCAGTAGGGCCCCGTCCCGTTTCCGACTGGCACTGACTGCACGCTGCAGTGGCTGGTGAGTGTGGGCAGGCAGCGGCCAGTTACATGTCGCCTCTGCTGCCCAGCCATCGGCCCTTTACATGCTCCCACTCTCGCTGCCCTCTTCCTGCTTTGCCCCTTCATCCTCTTTCCCCTGACTCTCTCTTCCATTTCCCCCCCGTGCGGGACACGTCCCGCTCCCAGCGCTGTGCAGAGAGCCAGCCCCTGGTGGGAGCGTTCAGTTCACCAACAGCCTGGCCAACAGGCTCCTTCCTTCCCCCACTGCCTCTGGTTGTGCCGGTGCCCCGGGAAAACGCAAGACCCTCTAGCCCAGGGCACTAGCCAGGAGGAACTGATTCCTGTATGTGCCAAAGCCGCACAGGGCAGCCTTTCCACCCATCAGCTAATCTCTGGAGTGGTGGCAGCAGAGGAGAGAGTGATTTCCAGCCTGTTTGTGCTCTGACCCTGCAGGCTCCGCAGCAGCCTCCCCCACTCTTAGGGGCCTCTTCACTTCTCTCTGCCCACTGGGTCTTGCTCCCAGGGCTGCTCCGTCCCCTAGGCACCCTCCCCTGCTGAACCACCTCTCTGGCTCTGTTTGCTGAAGCCCCTGCAGTCAGGTTCCCTGGGCCCTGGTGCACAGTGCATCCTTAGGGCTTAACCCCTTCCTACCCGTGCTGTAGCTGGGGGATGGGAAGCCACTGGGTTATGTCCATGGCCAGCAGTGGCCTGGAGGTGTTAGCTGCCTTTCAACACTGTGAGGGCAGGAAGGGACAAGCTGCTTCCAGCCATAAGGGAGTGGGTAGGGGGGCGGAGGAGGGAAGAGATGAGCTCCTCAGAGACACGAGCCATATCATCCCTCCCTCCACCCCCTCCTCCCCTGCATCTGGAAGCAGCTCCCGTCCCTTCCTTCTTGCACAGTGCCAAAAGACTGCTGCTAGCCACATTCTGCTGTGAACCCTGGCAGAAATCTGGGGACAGGGCATGTGACCCTGCGTTCCCCACACACACCCCCCATGTGTTACCTTGGGAAGATGCGGTGCCAAGTACCAGGTGAGGTGGGCCCATCCTGAGGGCTCAGCCAGGCCTGGAGGGCAGAGAGCACCAAGCAGGGAGGGTCAGGTCAGTCCGTCACCTGCCCTGGGTGAGAAAGAGGTGGGGGGGTGGGGTGTGTGTGTGTGTGTGTGTGTGTGACACCTCTCCCCATGTGAACACTAAAGCCTTAAAGATAAGAAGGCAAATAAATATAATCCAACTATGCAATATTTATTTTTAACAAAGGCTTAGTCAACTTGATGTTAATTTGAATGTTTGTACTGCATAGTTCTGATTGATTGCTGCTGAACTTGCTTAAATACGAGTAATTTTATGGTGTGTCCCATATTCAGCATAGGGAAATATGGTCACTCTAGGGTTGTTTGAAGGCCAGAAGAGAGTCTGTTTCAGGGTGGGGGTCCCCATCGAGTATGGGTTGTATTGTTTCATGATACCCCATATAGCTTCCAGTGTGGGATGGTAGGTGACAAATAGGGCTTGGAGTCAAAGGGGGTTTTACTGCTGTATTGAAGCAGATTCTCTCAGGGTATTTGGCAGGCCCGTTCCATGATGTGATCTACTTCTCTGGTGGAGTGTCCTTGTTGGTGAATGCAGTTTTGGGTGTATTAAGGTGTATATCCTGGACTCTCTCTTTAGATATTCTGTGGTATCTGAGTGCCTGGGTGAAGATAACAGATTTCTTGGTGTGTTGTGAAGTGGTTACTGGATCTACCACCAGGGCTTTGGAGCTGTGCTCCAGCTCCACTCCAGCTCCAGGCAAAAACTTGCAGCTCCACTGCTCCGGATCTGCTCTGGGCTCCGGCTCCGGGCTCCACTCCAAAGCCATGTCTACCACACCTACTTTCATAGATCTAGCAAACACTTAAAGAAACAATTTCTCAATTGGTGTCTTCCTTGTAAGGTTGATGAACTTAAATGCTGTAATTTCAAAATTAGGGCTGTTGATTAATCGCAGTTAACTTGCAGTTAACGCAAAAAAAAAATGGCTATTAATTTTTTAATCGTGATTAATTGCAGTTTTAAACAATAAAATAGCAATTTAAATTTATTAAATATTTTGGATGTTTTTCTACATTTTCATATATATTCTGTGTTGTAATTGAAATCAAAGTGTATATTTTTTATTATAAATATTTGCACTGTAAAAATGATAAACAAAAGAAATAGTATTTTTCAGTTCCTCATACAAGTACTGTAGCGCAATTTTTGTCCTGAAAGTGCAACTTACAAATGTAGATTTTTTTATTACATAACTGCACTCAAAAACAAAACAATATAAAACTTCAGAGCCTACAAGTCCATTCAGTCCTACTTTTTGTTCAGCCAATCACTCAGACAAACAAGTTTGTTTACTTGTACAGGAGATAATGCCGCTGCGTCCTTAATTACAATGTCACCAGAAAATGAGAACAGGCATTTACATGGCACTTTTGTAGCCGTCATTGCAAGGTATTTGTGCCAGATATGCTAAACATTCGTATGCCGCTTCGGCCACCATTCCAGAGGACATGCTTCCATGCTGATGATGCTTGTTTTAAAAAAAAAAAAAAAAAAAGTGTTAATTAAATTTGTGACTGAACTCCTTGGGGGAGAATTGTATGTCCCCAGCTCCGTTTTACCTGCATTCTACCATATATTTCATGTTATAGCAGTTTCGGATGATGACACAGCACATGTTGTTCATTTTAAGAAAACTTTCACTGCAGATTTGACAAAACGCAAAGATGGTACCAATGTGAGATTTCTAAAAATAGCTACAGCACTCAATGCAAAGTTTAAGAATCTGAAGTACCTTCCAAAATCTGAGAGGAACGAGGTGTGGCACATGCTTTCAGAAGTCTCAAAAGAGCAACATTCCAATGGAGAAACTACAGAACCTAAGCCACCAAAAAAGAAAATCAACCTTCTGCTGCCGGCATCTGACTCAGATAATGAAAATGAACGTGCGTTGATCTGCACTGCTTTGGATTGTTGTTGAGCAAAACCTGTCATCAACATGGATGCATGTCCCCTGGAATTGTTTGAAACATGAAGGAACATATGAATCTTTAGCGCATCTGGCGCATAAATATCTTGCGACGCCGGCTACAACAGTGCCATGAGAATGTCTGTTCTCGCTTTCAGGTGACATTGTAAACAAGAAGTGGGCAACATTATCTCCTGCAAATTTAAACAAACTTATTTGTCTGAGCAATTGGCTGAATAAGAAGTAGGACTGAGTGGACTTGCAGGCTATAAAATTTTAAGTTTTATTTTTGAATGCAGTTTTTTTTACATAATTCTACTTTGGAAGTTCAACTTTCATGATAAAGAGATTGCCCTACAGTACTTGACTTATGAGGAGAGGCTGAGGGAGCTGGGATTGTTTAGCCTGCAGAAGAGAAGAATGAGGGGGGATTTGATAGCTGCTTTCAACTACCTGAAAGGGGGTTCCAAAGAGGATGGCTCTAGACTGTTCTCAATGGTAACAGATGACAGAACGAGGAGTAATGGTCTCAAGTTGCAGTGGGGGAGGTTTAGATTGGATATTAGGAAAAACTTTTTCACTAAGAGGGTGGTGAAACACTGGAATGTGTTGCCTAGGGAGGTGGTGGAATCTCCTTCCTTGGAAGTTTTTAAGGTCAGGCTTGACAAAGCCCTGGCTGGGATGATTTAACTGGGAATTGGTCCTGCTTCGAGCAGGGGGTTGGACTAGATGACCTTCAGGGGTCCCTTCCAACCCTGATATTCTATGATTCTATGATTCTATACTTGCTATTAGGTGAATTGAAAAATACTATTTCTTTTTTTTTTTTACAGTGCAAATACTTGTAATCAAAAATAAATATAAAGTGAGCACTGTACACTTCATATTTTGTGTTGTAATTGAAATCAATATTTGAAAATGTAGAATACATCCAAAAATATTTAAATAAATGGTATTCTGTTATTGTTTAAAAGTGCGATTAATCGTGATTCGTTTTTTTAATCGCTTGACAGCCCTATTCAAGATGTATCCTAACAACAACAGTCTTATTACCTATTTTTTATTAACAAACAAAACTCTACATGTCATCCTCAACACAATATACATTGGCAAAGAGTCCTGTGGCACCTTATAAACTAATAGACATATTGGAGCATAAGCTTTCGTGGGTGAATATCCTTCGATGCGACGAAGTGGGTATTCACCCACGAAAGCTTATGCTCCAATATGTCTGTTAGTCTATAAGGTGCTACAGGACTCTTTGCTGCTTTTACAGATCCAGAGTAACACGGCTACCCCTTTTGATACTTGACAATATACATTCTGCGCCAACACACAAGATCTTTCAGTCCAAATGTACAAATTTTAATGAAAAATATGTTTCCCAAGATTATGGTTAAGTTTTCAATGTGATTTATTTTGGGTTCCTAATCTTGTGAAAACAGATAATTGTAAAATCATTGCACGACGCTAGTTAGAGATTCAGTTTCAATAGCTGAGGAGAATGACTCCACCTTCCTTTGCTCTTAGGTTAGTGCCAACGGAAATGTATTACGCAGTGAGATAGTTGGATCCATTAAAATGAGGGTCTTTCTCTCAGGAATGCCAGAGCTTCGCCTCGGTTTAAATGATAAAGTACTCTTTGATAATACAGGACGTGAGTATGTATACAGCATTTCTAAAAACATACAAAGGTATTCCCTGGTTTCTTTGTCTTTGGGGCAATGCAGCACGTCAGTTCAGATAACAGGAGTTATTCTAGGATGGTGGGTCTTATAATTTCCTAGTTGGGGAGGTTGTATCACTGTATAAGAGTAATTTTAGTGTTAGCAACTCATTTAATGTTTTATCAGATGGGAGACACTCCTTAGGGGGGCATGAAGTCTAACACATTCATTTGCTATTTGCCATGAAGACCTGGTCTTTGTTCAATTAAGAAATCCTCCATTTCTAGCCTTAATGGATACGTATAAGATGATGATTTCCATCATGCAGGTTCATATCTCTGTGAATTTCATTTTAAGGAACCATCTCTTGTTTTAGCCCCAAAGTTACCTACGTTACATGCAAATTTGGTGTCCCCTCTGATAGTTAAAAATTATTTACAATTAAATTTAAAGAATAATTTTATAGCAGGAGCTATTCACACTAAAGGAATTAATCCTGCATCTTAAGTTTGCGCATGAATACTTTTTAGTATTTCTCATTTTTGATCTTTGTTAGAGTCTTAAATGTGGGCATTGGCAGATTGAGGTGTGTATTCACAGCCTTTGAACAAGAGAGGAGGTAGTGGGAGGGGACTTGAGGAGGAATTCAAATATAGTACCGTCTGTCTGTGTCAGGATAGATGCATTGGTTGTGAACGAATGGCAACATCATCTTCCGTTGTGCACTTGTGAAATGTCGGGGAAATACTTCTTCCTTAAATTCTTTGGGACGTGTAATGCTTTTCTTCCTCTTAAAACCAGAGCTCCAATTCCAGATTTTCAATGACTGTACTGAGCAAAAAGAGCAGAATATGTCATTTAAATTAGTCCACTTCAATGGCCTACTCCCAATCTCTTTTCACTAAGATTCCTATATTCCTGAAGTTACTTGTAATGAAGTTAGAAATAGCGTAGAAGTAGAATAGAACTAACGTAGGGAGTATGAGCAGCTGATTGCTCAGTTGCATTATAATCTGCTGTGATGGCCTGAGAGGTAGGCTCTTCATGTGCTACACAAATTGGGGTTTATGTTTTCCTGATAGGTGGCAAAAGCAAATCAGTAGAACTAGAAGATGTAAAGTTTCACCAGTGTGTTCGTCTCTCTCGCTTTGAAAACGACAGGACAATTTCTTTCATCCCACCTGATGGAGAGTTTGAACTCATGTCATATCGTCTTAATACCCATGTAAGTCTGGCTACATGTTTTGTTCTAGACTAAAACAAATTTGTGTATGAAAACATTTTAAATTGCAAGTAAAACTGTAAAAGGCCTTTCCACTTTCACTGAAAAATTAATATTTCTTTAAAAAAAGTATGAGTTTTAGATATTATTGAGCTAGCTGTTAATAGGGATGTTCCATGCTTACCTCAAAGTAGGCTATATATGCTACTTCAAGGCACTGGGAAAAGGAGAAGCAATTACTACGTAAGTCTAGTCACTGAGTTACCTACTGGGAGAAGGATGAGAGAGTAAACAATACATGACTGATGTGTAGTCACATTACTTAAAACACTACTGGAAGGTGCTTGGATACAATAGTGATGAGTGCATTATAAGAACTAATATAGAAAGGGGAAGACCAAGGCAGTAAGATCTTTTTTTGCTACAACTACCTGAAGAAGCTGGTAACATACAGTGAGGAAGAATGAGCAGGAGAAGAAGAGAGAATTCCATTGGTTTTAAAGCCTATAGTGACATTTGTGCATTGACCCATTTGGAGCAAAAACATTGTAAAGGGCCTGCCTGTCGTCTTATGCTGGGCATACCTGTGATGTGGGAGACTGGAAAACCTACTTCATCAGTCAGTACCCAAGAACATCCGCCATGTTTCTATATATTGAGGACCCATACTCTGTAAAACTCTGGCAAAAAACAGCAGACCCAGAACACCTTAAAAATTTGTTAGTCTCTAAGGTGCCACAAGTACTCCTTTTCTTTTCAAAAGCCTGTGGGACTTCTGACTTTTTATTGGTTTCAGAGTAACAGCCGTGTTAGTCTGTATTCGCAAAAAGAAAAGGAGTACTTGTGGCACCTTAGAGACTAACCAGTTTATTTGAGCATGAGCTTTCGTGAGCTACAGCTGTAGCTCACGAAAGCTCATGCTCAAATAAACTGGTTAGTCTCTAAGGTGCCACAAGTACTCCTTTTCTTTTGACTTTTTATTATTGGAGTACTGAATTTAAACAAATACTTTAAATCCAGAGTTATCGTCTCACAGTTTTTAGGGCTAGCATTGTTTAATAACTCAAATGCCCTGAGTTATTAAATTTGTTGGGTTAGAGTGAGAATGGTTTTCTGGTTTGGGGGTTAGTTTCTCTCAGAGAATAGGGTTAAATTAAAACCGTTAGATACTCATGTAATTGAAATTATCTACTTTTTCATAATCTATAAATACTTATCAAATTATATATATGGAATATTTTAAGGACTTCTTGACTAACGCTCAGGTCTCACCTGATCATTATTTTTGCGTATTATGTATTTGCATATTAAATGTTTTCCTGACCAGTATCTTTGGAATCTGATCTAACTCTCTTGTCTTAAAGAGCACTATAGGCTTCTCTTCTTCATTTTTTTTTTTTTTTTTTGCTCTGTATGGAAACGTATCATTTTCCTGACAAGGTCAAAATAAGATGTATAGTTGTTTGTTCTCCAACAGGTAAAACCACTCATCTGGATTGAGTCTGTGATTGAGAAACATTCCCACAGCCGCATAGAGTATATGATCAAGGTCAGAGATACCAAAATGCTTACGCTTAATTTCAGTCTCCTTCTACAAGGCGAACCATGTAAACGATCCTACTTTAAACATTTTGTTATATAAAGCGTACATTTGATTTCTGGAAAGCTGCTCCTGTGACGGGTTAGATCCCCTTTCTGGGATGCCACCTTATGTACTGAGGCTTCACTGAGCCCCTCCTGCTCCACCAGCCTGCATTTCCTCTCCCTGTTTTGCTGAATTAGGCTCTCCAGCCTCTTGCAGTGTAGAGAAACAAGTAGGGTTACACCCAGCTGCAGACACAGATTGAAGTCAGCTCTGTGTGAGAGGATTCACCCAGCACTCATGTGCACTCCCCCTTTGTGAATAAACCCAAAATAACTGTCTTGCACTGTGTAGAAAGATTTGCACAGCGCAAGCTCATAGAAGTTTGCCCTCTTCCTCAACGTTGAGAGATATGCACAACTTCATGCCCCCCAACCCCCCGTTAGAAATTGCACAAACTGGGTTTAATAATAAACAAAACAAATTCATTCACTATAAAAGGCAGATTTTAAGTGATAGCAAACAGAACGAAGCAGATTACTGAGCAAATAAAACAAAACACTCATCCTAAGCTTAAGATCTTAAAGAAACTGGTTTCAAGAAGTAATTTCTCACCCATAATGTTGTTTTAGGCAAGTTGCAGAGTTTTTGTAGCTTAGAGTTCCAGTTATTTCTTTTACAGACTGGACCCCCATCTCAGTCTGGACTCACCCCTGCCTTTCCCCTCAGGTTAGTTCTTTTATCCTTTCAGGTACTTTCAGCAGTCTTTCTTCTTGGGTAGGCAATGGAGGAGAGTCCAGCTTAACCCCCTCCCCAGACTTAAAAAGGATTTACCTAGAACATAAGAATGGCCCTCCTGGGTCAGACCAAAGGTCCATCTAGCCCAGTATCATCCTGTCTTCTGACAGTGGACAGTGCCAGGTGCCCCAGAGGGAATGAACAGAATAGGTAATCATCAAGTGATCCATCCCCTGTAGCTCATTCCCAGCTTCTGGCAAACAGAGGCTAGAGACCCCATCCCTGCCTATCCTGACTAATAGCCATTGATGGACCTATCCTAAGGCAGGAAACCTTTGTTTGATCCCCATCCCCCTACAGAGGAAAAGTACTAGCAGTGTCCAAGGTGATATTTTGCATCAGGTGACGTTATCATCTGACCTTGTAGTGTCAATGCAGCATCCCAGGACATTCTTTAGGAAGGTGGGAGATTAGTATCTTCAGAGTTCTATTGTCCTCCTTAAATGGCTCATTCAGGATGATTGCTTACTGTCTGGTGGGCATTTCCCCAAGTGTACACACAGTTGTAATTGTTACATAGTCAATATTCCTAACTTCAGATACAGAAATGATACATGCATACAAATTGGATATTCACATTCAGTAAATCATAACCTTTCCAATGATATGTTACACGAGCCATCTTGCATAAAGTATATCTGTTATGCCATAGTCATATCATAACCATATTTCTATGAAGAATATGGGGTGTAACATCACAGCTCCTTTCATAAATATTGATCTGTTTTTACTCAATTCAAAACATAATCAGCTAGTGCAGAGGGTGTGTTCTGCCTGTAAGGCAGTATGATTTACTGACAGGTAGTGCAAGTTTTTTTAATTAAAAAAAAGTCTTAACATTAGTGTTGGTAAAAGCACTTTATATTTTTAAAGTCTTATAGACATGCTAAATGTATTAATAGGATCATAATGGATTATTTTCATCTTTTGTATACTTCCATTTGACAGTTAATCTAGTTCTGATCTCCGCATTACACTTTTGTGCATGGATCTTTCATAAGACTCCTGACAGAGAAGGATGTTTTACAGTTCCCAGCTCTCTGAACCTGATCAAATAAGATTTTTTTAAAACCTGCAAATTGTGGCATTTGTGGGGAGATGGGAAAAATTACAAAAAAAATGTGCATTGCTTACTTTCTCTAGGCAAAGAGTCAATTCAAGCGGAGATCAACTGCCAACAATGTGGAGATTCACATCCCAGTTCCAAATGATGCAGACTCACCAAAATTTAAAACCACTGTGGGCAGTGTCAAATGGGTTCCAGAGAACAGTGAAATTGTCTGGTCCATTAAATCATTTCCGGTAAGCTGTCTTGGTGTAGTGGTATCCCCATTGCTGCTCCTGTTAAGGTAGTTTCAGAGTAGCAGCCGCGTTAGTCTGTATTCACAAAAAGAAAAGGAGTACTTGTGGCACCTTAGAGAGTAACCAATTTATGTGAGCATAAGCTTTCCTGAGCTACAGCTCACTTCACTGTAGCTCACAAAAGCTTATGCTCAAATAAATTTGTTAGTCGCTAAGGTGCCACAAGTGCTCCTTTTCTTTTTAAGGTAGTGTGAGTTTTATTAAAAGTAAATCTTCTATACATGGAATCTAGAATTTGACTAAAATTCACTCTAGGCTCAGTCCTACTGTACTGTAGGACTATTGGTACCATCTGCTTTCCCTCTCCCCTCATTGTAGGGTTGGCACTTGAGGCAACAAGTACTTACGGTGATCATTTTAAACTGGAAAAGCGAACAGTAAATGTTACTGTTTTTTCTAAATTAGTAACTTAATGCTCAGCTTTAGCCTTTAGAAAAGGGCTAAATGACTGCATTTTCATAGTTTTGAGCTGGTATGAGACCTTTGCCACTCAGAAGCACTTTGGTTTTTAAAGGATATTTTCTGGTAGAATGATTTGTTTGCCTTCCTCTTTGGATAGGGGGGAAAGGAGTATCTGATGCGGGCTCACTTTGGGCTTCCAAGTGTTGAAGCTGAAGATAAAGAAGGAAAACCTCCCATCAGTGTCAAGTTTGAAATTCCGTATTTCACCACTTCGGGAATACAGGTTAATAAGACTAAAAAAATTAATTTGTGAATAGAATTTTTGTTCATTTAGCTGCTGGATAATGCTCTTTGTGTGTAATTGAACCAAAAGGTGACGGTGTGATTATATTATGGTTTAATAATGATACAGAATGTGGCTTGTCTCTTTAAATTCAACTACATAGAAGTACAAATCTGTTTAGACAATATGAATGATCTTTTCAGTCCAAGTTTTAAAAAAAACTTATAATAGTTGTTTGAAGCTAATCACAATTAACTTCCTCCTGACTAAGGGTGTGTACTCCATTTTTCTACTACTAAGCCAAAATAGATAATGTTTGAAGGAGGCTGCAACTGAAAGAGAGAGCTCAGTTTTGGGTTTTATTATCCCCAAACCAAGCAAGAGCTTCTGAAAATGGAATATTTATTTAGTTAAATCATGGGATTAGGATTTGTCCTGTTGGTGCATTAAATATTTTGAACCTCCAGAAACTGTGTGTAAGTTGAGGACTTAGTATCCTTGTTCATCATAATTCTAAGATTTTTGTGCAAAACTTCTGCCTTCTTTTGTAAAAACAGTAAAAGTCATATTAGGACTATTGGAATTGTATTGCAAGATCAGTCTAATGATCCATCTAGTACAATACATTGTTTCTGATAATGGCTAGTCCCACATGCTTCAGGGAATGTGGAAAAAAAATCCTCTAATGGATAATTATGGAATAACCTATACCAAATGGAAGTTTCTTCCCAACAATTTCAGTTGAAGCTTTATGAACTGAACCATGAGAATTTATATTTTTTAAAATACATCCATCTAATGTAACTGGGTGCTTTTATTATCCTTCTGCATGTTTAATCTTTTCTTAATCTTACCTAGCTTTTGTATGGATTGCATAAAAAAAGCTTTTTCCTGTTTACAAATTTCCAACAGATTTTTTTAGTTGAGTTTAATATCTCCCTTTCTCTTAAGTAGCACAAAGTGCTTTTTACACTTCATATTTTGTATACCTCTTTCATATCCCTCATCATTTTGTCTCCCCCCTGAATATTTTGTCTCCAGTGTCTCATATGGAAACATTCCATTCTTTTAATTTTGTCCCCCTGACTCTTGATACCTCCTGTTTCTGCTATATCTTTTTGAGATGAGGTGATCAGAACTGTGCACGTTATTCCAGGTGAGTTACCAGTTATTTACATGTTGGCATGATATTTTTTTAAACACATCCCAGCATTCTACTCACTCTGCTTTGACCGCTGCTGCGCATTGAACTGTTCATAATGGTGTTCTAGGCTTTTTGCCTAAAATATATCTTCCATTAAGGGTTGCTAGGCTGAACTAGAAAGGTAATTTAATGTGTTTTCTTTTCAGGTCCGCTACTTAAAGATAATTGAGAAGAGTGGCTATCAGGCTTTGCCATGGGTTCGCTATATCACCCAAAATGGAGGTAAATAGCAAAGCTATAGATTGTAGACGCTGAAGTTGCCCATGTAGTTTTCCTATTAACACACTTTTCTCTTTGTTAGATGTTCCAAGATAATTTACCTGCATGATTCCACTAGACTTCTCATATTCTTTAATAATGTGCAGTATCGCTACAAATTATATTCATAAATATATTCCTCTCTCCACTCACCCTGCTATTAGGAAAGTGCCACTGTTGTGACATTATAGTTAGGCTTGGGTTGAGTATTTTGCACCTAAAGCGGAGATTCAACCCCTGTAGCATATACATTAGAAAATACACACAAAGAAAGACTGGCAGGGTGATGCTTAGTCTTGGAATCTATTAAGCATTTGGGAAGGTCCAGTTTGGTGAACAGAAATTCTTATTACCTGGAATGTTTAACTCTAATGACTTAACATTTCCTTTAATTGGTTATTGAGCATGTAAACGGCTAGTGGTGTTCTAAGATGGTCCTTTATACAGATCTCCTTTTTATTTGAGTAATCTTTGCTTTAATTTGGCATTGGTGTATCATAAATATTTCTGCTCTGATATTGCTACTTTTGTATTAATAAAATAAGATGAACTAATTTAACTGACTCTTCTGAATTTATTTTTCTCTTGCAGATTATCAGCTCCGAACACAATAGTACTTTTTCCAACCAGAACAGATGACAAATTTTCAGGTCTAGAATTTGTTTGTAGAAAACTTTGTGGCAGTAAAGGCTGTGAACATTGTCTCCAGGGTATTATATCAGCAAACTTGAACTGAGGAGAAGAGATTCTGTTTGTTTGTTTTTGTTATTGTGTTCAGCACTAAGTGTTTGGACTATTAGTGCAGGTTGTATGGATGTCTAATTCTTAAAGCATGTTACTACTTCTGCTAAATGCTGATCATATTAGGAGTAGCAGTTATTTTGAGAAGCCAGGACTGCCTTGCTAGTCATACTTAAAAGTTCCATATTTTAAAAGTGTGTAAATACCATCTTTAAAGCCAGTGGAAGCATTATTTAAAAACAAGAGAGGTCATGGTGCAACTGAAGTGGCTGTTAAGCATTTTTAGTTGTAAATAACCATGGGCCTTTATTTTACACTGAAAACATGGGACAGTTTTGAGGCTTATTTCTTGGCTTGCAAAGGAATTATTAAAGGTAATGATGAGTCAAGAAAGGTTAGGTTCTAAGTTCAAAATAAAAGTTGGTTTTATTGACACAGTTCAGCCCATTTAATATCTGTCAAACCTTAAGATATTGGGAGTGGTGTTCGTAAGCATAAATTTTGATAAAAATACAGGTGCATAAACTACTATATTAACTTGAGGGAGAAGAGACGTCAAGAATAAATGCCTATGGTCTCTGTGGAGTATCGTGGTCAATGCTTTTTCAAATTATGGAGCCAAGATGCAAAGCTGAGAAGTCCAGACAAATTAAGAAAACTTAACTATCATATAAAACTTGCTTGGCTTTGATTTTTCTAATTGCAAAAGAAATTTAAAAATTAAAGGTCTCAACTTGTAAATATGAAACTTCTGATTAACCATATTGGCTTTTAAATGTTTAAAACAAAATTCAGCAGATGGAATATGTTTAAGTAGTAATAAATAATCATACTTCAGGCTCTTCCTGATAATTGATTGCTGTCATTAGAGGGGGTGGTAGATAAAAGAATAAGAAATTACATATCTGTCATCCAGGTTAGATTTAGGTAAATTCTTTTTTCTTCAATTTTCAAGAATTTACATTTTCTTCAGCTTCTCCTGAAAGGCTACTTTACTTTCTTTGCCAGTCTCTTCCACTTGTAAACGGTTGCCCAGTTCATTATAAGCTTTCTGGTAGAAATCATAACAGTTCAGAATGTTACACTTTCATGTGTTAGAACTTGGTTTTTTACACTTTTTCTTGAGGATGCTGCAAACCACATAACTATACATAGTTGCATCAATTTCAGAAAATGTTAAAGAGCGGTTATATCAGTGTTTTCTTTTTAAAAGACTAAACTTTTATTTTTAGTGTGAATGTATTGCTTCTGCCAGGTTTTAACTTAAACATTGAAGACTGAAAATCGCTGTCCACAACTGATGCAGCACAGAATTGGGGTGCAAGCTTTCCCACTCCTATGTTGCCATGTTAAAGTGCCTGAGCCCTGCCAGAGAGGGGATAGGTCACTGTGCCTGTTTGTTCCTTGTAGATTTGTGGGCTATATGTGTATGCATTATTATATAAATACTCACAAAATTCCCCTGAACAATTTAGCTTTGATATTAGGAGGAGGATTTGTTTCAGAAAGGACTAATTCTGCTCAAGATTGTAATAGCATTGTTATTAAAGCATCTGGAAGATCATTCTTGTAGCTTGATAATTAGACAATGTTAAATGTGGATGCATGTAGTTTTCTGGATTTTATTACCCAAGAAACTTAAAACAAATTAAATCCTCTTACACCAGATTTTGGTTTTACTACTGTCTTTCTTGGTTGAAATTTTAATCTTGAGACCAAACTGACCATTTTAAAAGTTTAATATAATGTGCTTAGCTAACCTGTTACATAACTCATCAGATGTTGTCTTCAGTCTACATTGTTTATGCAGTACTTTTAATTATTTGCTTGTTAAATATGGCAGGTGTTAGTTTTGATTTTCCCTATTGAAGCATGTACCTTACAAACCAGAACAGTATTTTACTCACTCTTTGCAGCTGCTGAAGTTTGATTATATTGGAGTGGCCATAGGCAGCAAAGAACAAGGAATCTTTCTTGCAGCATTAAACTCCACTGTCATTCTTCAGTCACTATAAAGTAAAAGGGTCAATCTGCCTGTGGATTAAAGTTCCTCCAGTTAACATTCTAAACTCAAGGAGCGTTTTATAAATTCTAAAAGTATTAATTTAAGATGCCTGATTTACTTACTATCATACTGTGTAAGAATTGTCAACATTAAATATTTTGCAGTAGGCAAGTCAATTAACGACATGTGCGTATTTATCAAACTGCACAAATTATGGTAGAAAGACCTTCAGTTGTTTGTCATTCACATTACCAGATACTTCTAAAAAGGCCAATTTAATCCAACAGTTGCCCAAATGTTCTGTAGCTACATACTATATGGATGTAAGGCAGAAATAAGAGCTGTGACATTAGTCTAGTGCTGGTCTTTGTTTAGAGACTATTTCTATATTCTTCTTCCTTTGGCTAAATATTAAATTTGTTCCTTTACAATTTGCAGTGGGTGTCTTCATTTTGCATTAGTAATTTATCACCTCCTGGCTGGCTTCTGTAACTTTAGTTTGGCAATCTGCAACTGTGAATTGAGTAGTGTTGCTCTCCTTGTAGACAATTTTTTTAAATAAGATGTTAACCACTTACCTCATTATAAAATGAGAAGGAAAAGATATATGTATATATTCACCTAGGTTTCCAAGTCAATGTGGTTTCATAGACCCTTAAATTAGTTAGGAATTGGCACATTCTGGCTATCATAAGTAGCTGGAAATTCAGCAGCATAAACCAGGAAGGCTCTAGTTCCTTATTGCTTAGTGTGGGAACACTGAAAGGGCAACATCTTACAATCACTTTGTTCTGAAATGTGCACATCTAATTTTAGTAGCACCCTGGCACATTTGAGAATGTTCCTGCAAAAATGCTGATTTGTAGGACCAAAAACAAGAGGGGGTGGGTGGGGGGGTGGGTACAGTTTACTTTTATAGGCTTGTTAATTTGAAACAGTGCTCAAGCACATACAGACCTTTATTAATAAGGTGTCTGCCCTTATGTTGTAACACCCCTTTTTCAACCCAATAATAGTTGAATGCAAGTGATACATGAATTCTTACTATCAAAAAACCTGCTGAGAATTTATTCCTTTAATTTTACCATAAGTAGTGCTTATTATTACATTAATAGTTCCTTTGAAGATAAACTACAGTCTGAGAAAGTGTGTGTTAACATTTTGGTATTTAAAATATCTTTAGGTTTAATCTGAACTAATTCAGGTTTAGTTAATTAAACTAACCAGGGTGGGGAAAAAATCAACCTCCTTTTTACTTCTGATAGAGGGGCCCAAGGCCCCTTTGTGTTCTCCACACCAACTCATTTACTTCCATTGCAGACTTAGCAGATCCCACTGGAAATTGCCCTCTGTCCTGTGTGTTCATGTTCTCTCTCTCCCCTCTTCCCCCTGCCAAGGGGAGACTGCTCCTGCTGCATTACCCAACCCCTTCCCTCTAATGGGCATTATCTCATCCCCAGTGCCACTCCTACCTACACAACTGCTCCCTAATATACTGGCCCCTTCTGCTACACTGAAGGCCAGCAGTATGGGCAGTGGAAGGAAAATACAGCTGGGCTGGAGCCAGTTCCCTCTGGCTCAGAAAGGAGAGGAACACTAACACACCTGCTTGGGACACACCTTCCCCACCCTGCAACCCTCTCACTGCTAACTTTCCCTAGTACTGCACAAAGCAGAGGGAGAGAAGAGCAGGTAGGAATTACCTCACCTTCTGTTCTAAGCTGGCTCCACATGTCCCCAGCAGCTGTTGCTTCCCCAAGGCCTGCAGCTCAGATTTCCAACAGCAGCATCTAGTAGCTGAAGCCAGAACTGAAATACAGTAGAACCTCAGAATTACAAACCGACCGGTCAACCGCAGCCCTCATTTGGAACTGGAAGTACACAATCAGGCAGCAGCAGAGACAAAGAAACCAAAACACAAATACAGCACAGTATTGTGTTAAAAGTAAACTACTAGGGAAAGTTTCTGTGCTTGTTTCACTTAAGATTGTTAAAAGCAGCATTTTTCTTCTGCATAGTAAAGTTTCAAAGCTGTATTAAGTCAATATTCAGTTGTAAACTTTTGAAAAAAAACTAATGTTTTGGTCAGAACATTTTGGAGTTACGAACAACCTCCATTCCCAAGGTGCTCGTAAGAGGTTCTACTGTAACAGGAAATCCTGACTTGCCAGGAGCTTCATGTGAGAAGTAAAAATAACCTAAAAATCATAGAACTTATGCATTTGATGAAGTGAGCTGTAGCTCACGAAAGTTTATGCTCAAATAAGTGTTAGTCTCTAAGGTGCCACAAGTACTCCTTTTCTTTTTATGAATACATAGTGAGTGAGCAACTGTATTAGACAAGTCACTGTTCACAGCGGTGCCTATTTGCTGTGAGGTCCATATAAAATTTTGTGCTTTCATAAGGATTTGTAGCCCTCAGAATTTTAATATTAATGACCTGGCCTTTTCAGCTATGAACTATGGAAGTCTTGTCTCCATTTAAAAGAGCAGGAAGCGGAGGTACTGAAAGGTGATGGCACTCTAGAACCTGCTTTGCAAGAGAGCAATTTGTTCCTTTCAAGGAGCATATAGGGGCATTTTACTGTTGATTACTCTTCATACGTGAAAATTCCAAACACGCATATTCACAATGGAGGTTCCAGGTGGAAATAATCAGGCCAGATTTCCTGTCCTTCTTGGGTGACTCTCTGCTCAATAGAACTTAGGGCACGTATTTGCATGTTCATATTCCTCCAGTTCCCAGTGCTCTCTGCAGTTCTGCTTAGAGGATAGATATTTCCAATTTAATAGCTGGCCATGTGGTCAGTCTTCAGCATGAGGCCATTTACCAAATCCTAGCATTGTTACTTGCTTATGTCCATTGAGGAAGGGAGGTATCTCAACATCCTTTTTGTGGAACCGTCAGTCTCCCAACAGCTGGTAGGCAGGGACAGGGTACCCTTGTAGCTGCCTCAACAGGCGTTCCCCCACCCCAGAAACTTCCCCCTTTTGGTTATGGTCCAGAATGCCTATCTATGGATTGCTTTAATCTCCTAGTACAGTTTTTCCTTCTTGCTGAATGCCTAACTGCTACTAAGACCATGTACACCTTCCTCAGTCAGAAGCATGTAACACCTTCATAGGTGGCATAGATTTAGTTCTCTTGACACCTCACGCAACTAAATCTTTGGTGTTTGAAGTCTTTTCCTCTTGTTGATACGTTTCATCCTTATTTCTCTGTCAGTTTCTTTGTTTTTGCGGGAGGCACACTTCTCCATCCATATTTTCTTTACTCCAGCCCAGTTCTCACCCTCCTCCCCCCCAGTATTATCAATAAGCGTTGTCTGCTCCCATCTTGTCTCACTCTACTGCCCCACTCACTCTCAAGTCTGCAGCTTCCTCTGTGGCTTGGCCCTCCAGCCATGCCACTAAAGTTCTCCCCTTCCAGGGATTTCATGGTCTTTCCAGAGCTGGTGGCTGGCTGGCACCTCTAACACCCTTGCTACTCCCTGAAGGCTGGTAAAGGAACCCACCTCCACCCTGGGTTCCATCCTAGAGACTGTATAACAAGCCACCATAATCCCTAGGCAGGTCTACCTCTTGCTGTTGTTTCCCTGGGCTTCTTCCTGCATATCCAGCCTCTAACTCCACTCAGGGAGCAACTGCAGCCTTTTCCAGCAGCAGCCCCTCTTTCTGCACCCAGCTACTGGACTTTATACAGGCCCTGCCTGTTCCTGCACAGGTGAGCCTGTCCTTAATTAGCTACCTCCAGCCTAAATCTCCCCTGCTTGGAGCCTAATTAGCTGATTGGGCCCACCTGCCCTAATTCAGCTCTTGCAGGGCTAGTGTGAGGAGTCCACTCCATCACAGATGCCTCCACTTCATGGACAGTGAGCATGGTGAAACATTCATTTCCAACGTTTGTAATGGCTACTGAGATCTGGCTACTACCTTGTTTGATTAGCAACTGGGTCTTTCTGCTTCTCAAGATGCTTCTTCTGTGGCTGCAGGGTCCTACTAATGTCATAATAAAGTAGTCCTACATCCTGTGGCTACAGTTTGTTATATCTGGTGTCTGCCCATTAATCCACTGTCCTTGGATGGGATAGAATTACTGGTAGCTTGCATGTGGCCAGTTCTACCTGTGAATGGCACATGCACAGAACCAGACGTGAGATGCTCAAATGTCTGCATTTCATCTGTTCTAATTGGCCTGAATTGTTTAATTTTAAAAAATCATAAATGTTGCTCTAGCAAGCATGGTGGGCTAGGCCACCTATGGTGAATGACATTTTGTTGCTTAAAAGAGTAGATCTGTGTGTAGTTGAGGTAATTAAAGCCAGATGACTTTCTGGTCAGCTTGATGGCTGTTTAGAGCTGGAGAGTTCTGTAGAATTTACAGGAAAGTAATGTGTTAGTCTCTGGCTTCCTGATTGTTCACCACTCACACCAGTCTGCAGTCAGTTTTATTCAATGATTTAACTCTACTTATTTTCTGGTGTACAATTCAGCTCTAGCCTCAGGCCCTTAGTAGGTCATTGCTTTACACCCGCTAGAATAATCATAGGCCTTTCTTGAATGTGCCCTGCTTCTTGCTAATTTACAAGCTTTAACATTTAAGATGGATGCAAACATGGCATGGTATTAGTAAGCTCCTTCTATTCCACAGATCAGGATTTAAGATTTGAAATACTTACTAAAATTATTTTTAAAAGCTAGTTCTGCACTTTTTTGAAACTGCCGGAGCCACATCTCATAATCCGTGTTGTGAAGCTATTTGGTTTTCTCATCTGTCTGAATAATCCCGAGACTTCAATTTTACAGAAATTATTACAAACTATGGCTGGTCTTATTCTTCACCCTGGTTTCTAGAGTCTTAGTTTAGAGTCCAAAATCCTGAAGTCTGGGGTGAGTTATGAAAGAACTGTAGGGTTGTCTTCAAGTCAGTAGTAAACAGTGCTAAACAGCCTATTTGACAGAGAGGCCTCATAGAATCATAGAATATCAGGGTTGGAAGGGACCTCAGGAGGTCATCTAGTCCAACCCCCTGCTCAAAGCAGGACCAATCCCCTATTAAATCATCCCAGCCAGGGCTTTGTCAAGCCTGACCTTAAAAACTTCTAAGGAAGGAGATTCTACCACCTCCCTAGGTAATGCATTCCAGTGTTTCACCACCCTCCTTGTGAAAAAGTTTTTCCTAATATCCAACCTAAACCTCTCCCACTGCAACTTGAGACCATTACTCTTTGTCCTGTCCTCTTCTACCACTGAGAATAGTCTAGAACCATCCTCTCTGGAACCCCCTTTCAGGTAGTTGAAAGCAGCTATCAAATCCCCCCTCATTCTTCTCTTCTGCAGACTAAACAATCCCAGCTCCCTCAGCCTCTCCTCATAAGTCATGTGTTCTAGACCCCTAATCATTTTTGTTGCCCTTCGCTGGACTCTCTCCAATTTATCCACATCCTTCTTGTAGTGTGGGGCCCAAAACTGGACATAGTACTCCAGATAAGGCCTCACCAATGTCGAATAGAGGGGAACGATCACGTCCCTCGGTCTGCTCGTTATGCCCCTAATTATACATCCCAAAATGCCATTGGCCTTCTTGGCAACAAGGGCACACTGCTGACTCATATCCAGCTTCTCGTCCACTGTCACCCCTAGGTCCTTTTCCGCAGAACTGCTGCCTAGCCATTCGGTCCCTAGTCTGTAGCTGTGCATTGGGTTCTTCCGTCCTAAGTGCAGGACCCTGCACTTATCCTTATTGAACCTCATCAGATTTCTTTTGGCCCAATCCTCCAATTTGTCTAGGTCCCTCTGTATCCTATCCCTGCCCTCCAGCGTATCTACCTCTCCTCCTAGTTTAGTATCATCCGCAAATTTGCTGAGAGTGCAATCCACACCATCCTCCAGATCATTTATGAAGATATTGAACAAAACTGGCCCCAAGACCGACCCCTCATGTTGCTATCAAGCTGGCTGTGTTCAGGGCTAGACCTACAGATGCACTTTCTCTTGTACCTTAGTTTGGGTTTTCAAAAATTTCTATAAAAAGCATGGAAACTTTGTAAGACTCTAGAATTATGACAAGTAGAATTCTGTGCTTAACTCACTAGTCAATATAAAACTATTCCAGGCACAGCAGTCTCAAATGCTTTAAGATAAAACATGTCCCATTTCCAGAAAGTTAAGCGGTTTGATGGGGGAAAAAAATCTCCTTCCCCTTTACTGGAAAACCGTGGTAGCTGTAAGGTAGTTAATGTGTCCTGGCAGAGTCAGTAGTAGGACAACATATCTATCAGACACCTCAACACTACACCAGTGTATTAACTTCAAATTGCCCTGCTGCCTGCTTTGGAAAAGGTTTGCTGTCTCCCTCAGCAATTCCATAACTTTTCTCCTTAAGGTTCCCAGCTTACCATACTTGTGTTTGGGCTATTTAAAGTCAATGGAAGAGGATCAGTGACATACATTTAAAGGAAGAATGTATGTTTTCTGATTTGGAAGGTTGTGGCTGTTTCAACATTGTCTTGTAGAGTTCATTAAATAGAATCTTTAACAAAAGTAAATTTCCTACCTATTAAGTCTTTGAACATGATTTCTAAATTTTATATCTTAGTCTCCACTCTGGCATGACTATACTTCCTATACCTTGACCATTCACTGATTCCCCTTACCATTGACACTCCTGCTTTTCTTGTACCTGACAGTGGTAGTACATCTAGACAAATACTAGAGGTCAGCAAGAGCAAAGGAATACATTTACCCATGTAAAATGATACAGAACTACATTGCCCACTAGGGGACTGTGCACACACATTATTAGATGTAAGTAGTTAAATACTTCCACAAATATTAATTAATCTAATGCAGTCACTGTGGCTCTGCCTGAGTATGAGGGTGTGCCCTCATGGAACTGATTGCAAGATCTGTATTTTTAGTGAAGTGAAGCTGTAGTTCACGAAAGCTCATGCTCAAATAAATTGGTTAGTCTCTAAGGTGCCACAAGTACTCCTTTTCTTTTTGCGAATACAGACTAACACGGCTGTTACTCTGAAACCTATTTTTAGTGGGTGTCCCTGAAGTTTTCCATTTGTAATATAGGGTATGCCTACATTACCCCCAACCCCCATGCCTTCCTCATCTAATTTATAAGGAAAAAGGGTTGTCCATCACAAGGAGCTCTCTCTTTTCCCATCAGCCCCCACAAGTAACTAGTAACCTGGTCTGCCTCCAGTCCTTTGTAGTCATCCAGACATAGGATGGGGGAGCAAAGGGAGAAACTAAGGGTGGGGTCTGAGAGGGGCTTAGGGGACCCACTGTCATCACAGAGCAAACTCCCAAGGGAAATATTTAATTTTAATATTTAAAAATGCTTTTCGTAAAGCAAAATGTAAAAGCCACGATTCTCCTCTCGGTCCTTCTTTAGGTATTGGCTTCATTGTCACTCCCAAACCCTACCCTTGATTCTCTTAAACCACCTCAAGCTCTCCCAGCTCTTCCCATATCCTCCAACTGAGCTATAATAAAAAATAATTGAGCCACACTAGAGAAAATCAGGTACTGTGTCAGCAGCAAATGCCTAAAATATTGGAATTTTGTGTTCAGGACTGATCTTCCATCGCCACAAAGATCCCGCAGAAATGGAGGCTGGCCAAAGTGACACAACAAAATTGGTTAGCACATTGGAAAGTCATAACAGGAGAGTTGGAAAGACTGGGACTATTCTCTTTAGAGAGATGATCAAAGGGAATATGATAGGAATATAAAATAATTAATGGTGTAAAGGTAAATCAGCCGCTTCTGCTTAACTTTTCTCAAAACACAAGCACAAGGTAGCATTCAATTAAATAGAAAGGCAGTAAATTTAAAACTGGTAAAAGGAAATATTTTATTTTATACAATGCATCACCTCTCTTCGTTATTCAATTTAAGTAGTACTGGGATTTGCCAGTGAAGTTTCTGCCTGATTTGAAAGCTGCTTTGATGGTCCTTTCATTATTCGAGTAGAGTTCCTGTACGTTCTGGCCCTTTCTGATTAATTTCTGACCAACAGCAAGTGACTATCTGCAGAATGAGTGTTTATTTTCTAAGTGTTTAGTTATTAAAGCAAAAGCACCAAGACAGAAGTGCTTCCAAATGTTGTGAGCTTTACAATTGTTAAGGTTTCTGAGAGGTCACAAAGGTCCCAGATAACATTAGCAACTAAATGCTATGTTGTCCCTTTGCGCTATCAACAGGAAACATCTTTAACAGCACAGGAACTACAGCTTGTAATTGGCTTGGTGCAAGAACATGACAGTATTTTTCTCATCCTATCAGGAGTCAGATATTTTGGGAGCTGATATATAAAGCACACAGCACATAGTGTCTTTTGAACATTGGGAACAGGTTAATGTGGGAAATTTAGTGGTGCTTTGCTATTTTATTAGTTGTTGTAGTTGTAGAGGGGATTATTTTCTCATCATGCATTGTTTAGGCTGATATTTCATCACAGTTCATACATAGTTACGACATTTTTGTGGATATGTATGTATGATTAGATATACTTAACACTGAGAGGAAGCTTTTAAAGAGACATTTTGCAAATAACTAACTACAATAATTAATTCAAATATAGAAGTCCTTAGTCATTCCTTATCAAAATGCCCACTGACTTCAAAAGTACAGAATTAAGCTCCATATAAACAAACTTCAGTAACTTTCTAGATTATAGAACTTCATATGTGTGATGGACTCAGGTACTGAACTAGTAAGAGAGTTACACTGTGATCTGTATGTTCAAAGGAGCAGTCTCTGTGCTAGTCACTAATGTTCAATTAGTGAACGAAAAAGTTCCGTGCAAATACAACTCACTTTAAAGCAAAGCAAATGGGGCAGCAAAGAGTTGAGATGGAAGAGTGAACAAAATTACAGTTAATGTTCTGCACAGAGCCAAACCTTTGCTGGATATTACAAGCCACACTTTCCCCATTTGTTAAAGTGTATTTTCCAAGGCTTCCTTTGCTGATTGGATCAGTAGCAACTTCAGCTACCTAATAAGAAAAATAATTCATACTAGCACTTAAATGGCTAAACCTTAGCTAATCAGTCAGTTCTGTCCATTCATACAGGACGTGACTCGTCTTCGATTTTGCATTCTAATCTCATAATGAAGTCAAGTCACATGGAAGGCAAGATCAGGCCCAAAGTGCTGACTATGGATTCCCTTTCAATGTGAAATGCTTTCTCCTCTGAAGTAACTATCTGAGAGCACTGGGGTGTTAAAGACATGGCTGGGTAAAAAATAGATCCTGATGAGCATGATAGAAAAAATTGTAATAGCTGGAAAGCTGTTTTTAAACTTTCCCATAAAATGATAGATCTAGTCCTACAAACCCTTCCTCAGGTGATTAGTCCGTGGCTGCTATTTGCCTATTTTTATACCATACCTAACATCGTAGCAGCTAATCCTGAATTCTCATGTAAGTAAGGATTGCTCTGGTGTGAACGGCTTCTCAGGACTGGGTCCCCTGAGACCAATCCATGTTGATTTTTTAAATGTCCATAATCTTTATTACAGTTTATTCATAAATAGCTGTCACTTTAATTCATAAATATACAATATATGTTTTGAACGGCTGATGCTGTGTTCGGCAGAGCTGGATAGCAGGATTGATGTGGGCTGTAAGATTAAGTGGCACACCACCAAGCAGGTGAAGGTCTTGTTTTGATTTTAAACTTGTCCTCCCCTTGCAAAAACACCATGGGAGGTGATATTCACATAATTTTGCAGATTTGCTTTACCCATAGATTATGCCATCTTAACCCAGCATAATGCAGGGTGCCTGATCCCGTGCTGATGGGAAGGCAAGGTGTCTGCCTAGCCAGTACTGCCACAAAAAGTTGTGGTACTGATTTGGTGGGGGCATAGCCAGGGTCTTACTGCTAGATCCTGTGAGCTGTGTAAACTGACTGATTCCACCTTAAATTTTACAAGCTAAATTAAATCCAAACAAATTGACTTAGTGCATTGTATCAAGCACCCAAAAGTCAGAGACATCTGAGATTTGTGGTTATCGGCATCCAAGCTGAGATCCGCAAATATGGTCCATGGATAGAAAGTAGCTATTCACAGATTTGCAGGGCTCTAGATATAAAATTTGGCTTTGCATCAATCTGTGATCCACAAATATGGTCTGCACATATAAAATGGATATCTGCAGATTTGCAGGGTTCTAGTTATTTGCAGTGTGTTAGGTGAAAGGTGACCACATTTCACAGATGGAGTATTTTCAGAGAGCAAAACCCTGTTTTGCTTAAACATGCCTGTGTAAGTAAATCTCTCAACCCTAGATGCTGTTCAGTATAGCTGAGTTAAGATTATAGGAAAAACATTAACATTTTGAGCTTCCTGACTTTTAAGTGCTTGATTGCACAAACTTAATGAGGCATCAGTGTTAAAATTCTTCGTGTGATGTTTTATGACAGCATGTATGAAGGATGCCAGATAAAGAGAAATTGATTGTGCTTGTTGCAAAGAATAACTGTATCTTGTCAATGTTCCACACTTCAAAACCCAAAGGGTTCATTCGCTTCACTCTTTCCTTCTCATTCTTGATTTCTGTCCCCTTCCTCCCTTCTTACTCACATCTCCAGTTGACTTCCAGGATAAATACCTCACTCACTGGTTTAGAAATTTTTTGTAAAAGCAACCATGCAAATTTATGAAACAAGGATAAAGCAAAAGCCACAAATTTTTCACCGTTGGCAGCACCTCCGTAGTTGATATCCAAAGGAGTTGGGTTCATGTCCTTCTCATTGAGAGCTACACAAGGAGACATGCTGAACCTGCCTGTCCCTCTCCCACACAAAAAAGGGACTAGATGCCACCACAGCTCCTTTTCTTCCTGCGCCAAACCTCATGGAGACCTTACCACAGGTCTGGGGTCTTCACTGGGTAAGGGGTGGAAACAAGGTAAACCAGGGCAGGAACAGGCAAGCTAGCGATGGGACAGGGGGCCCACACATTGTCCCCTTTTCAGCTCTATCCCAGAAAGACAACACTGCCTTGGGCTGTATTACCATTTCCATGTAGCTGTGAGTATGTGACATCAGGGTAACAATGCTTCAGAGGAGGGAAATAATTGTATCAGAGGTGGCATGGCAGCAGAGGGCCTCCTCATGGATTGGACAGATCCCTTTGGATCCAACAGCTGTCTGGTGAGTCACCAGGTCTTGGGTAGGCCCTGCAGCTGTCTGGGTGGGGGAGCGGAAAATTCTACCCACTCATCCACCAGGCTGATGTGTGAGGATTTCCACAAGGGGATCCTCACAGAGATCACTTCCCCCAGCCTTTTGCCACAGGACAAGTTATTCAGTTCCCTGGCTACCAACATTACACATAGCCACCAAGGCAGGATTGTTAATGTTAGATGGGTTTTGTTTCTTATAAGCAAATTTATCAAGGCAAAAGATCAAGGGTCACATTCACCAAATCTCTGTGTTGTGCGACCTTTTATCTACTAAGGCTCCTATTGGGTGTAGTGGTGGGGCTCCTCCCAGAGGAATAAAAGTACTGGCTAGTGAAGGGTGATGCTGTGATGCTAAGGCCCTCATTAGTTTTTTTGTGGGGCACTGTGTCCAATGCTGGGCACTGTCTTCCAGGAAGGAAATTATTGCCCTGATGAGACTACATGGAAGGGTATTTTCCTGGAAGGTCTGGAAACACCTGCCTTACAGTGAGAGATTTATGAAACTCGATCTATTCAGTTTATCCAGGCAAAGGGTAAGAGGGTGACTTGACCACTGTCTAGATGTCCCAACATGGGGAGAAGATTTCTGATGGTGGTGGGCTCTTCAGTCTAGCAGACAAAGATATAATAGATCCCCTGGCTGCAAGCTGAAGCTAGACAAATTCAGGGTAGAAATAAGGTGCCATTTTTTAACAGTGAGGGTGATTACCCATTGGAACAATTTAGCTAGGGATGTGGAGGAATTCTTCATCATTTGCTGTCTTTAAATCAAGACTATGCATCTCTTCCTAAAATATATGCTCGAGCTCAACCTGAAGTAATGAGGTATATGAAGGACTACTGGTTGGCACTGGGGGGAGAATTCTTTGGCATGGCAGGTCAGCAACAAATTTAGATTTCAAAGGGGCAGACTTTCAGAAACTAAAGGAACTAGTTAGTGAAATCAACTGGACTGAATAGCTGAGGCATTTAAATGCTTGTATCCCAGGCAAGGAGTAAAAGATTTGTAGGGAAGGGCTCCAGACCTAACTGGATGAATAACAACTTCAGAACAGATATTAGGCATAAGCAGAGAGCCTATGAGGAATAGAAGAATGCACTGATCAGCAGAGAAAGCTATATCTTGGAGGTAAAAATGTGTAGGGCTCAAGGGAGAATTGCCAAAAGTCAAGCAGACTTAGACATTGCAAAGGAAATTAAAACAAATAGAGGTTCTTTAGTCATATAAATAAAAAGAGACTAAGAAGAGAACTACATAAAAATTAAGAAACTAGTTAGACAGAAATTAAAAGGAACAGTCTCAAGGGTGAAATGCCTGCAAACTGCCTGGTAACTACTTAAAAACACCATAATAGTGGCTAAAATTAAATGTATACCCCAAATTTTAAAAAAACAGTAAGAAGACTAAAAAAATAAATGCCACCATACTAAACAGCAGAGTAAAAGAGCCAATGTGAGGCAAAAGGCATCCTTTTAAAAATTGGAAGTCAAATCGTAGTGAGGACAACAGACAGGAGTATAAACTCTGGCAAGTCATGTGTGAAAGTATAGTAAGACAGGCCAATAAAGAATTAGAAGAGCAACTAGATAAGGACACACAAACTAACAGCAAAAATATTTGTATGTACAGCAGACTCAGGAAGCCTGCCAGTCAGTAGGGCCACTGGAAAACTGAGCTGCTAAAGGAGCACCCAAGGAAAACAAGGCGGTTGTGGAGCAGCTAAATGAATTCTTTGCATCAGTCTTCACTAAAGAGGATGTGAGGGTGATTCCCAAACCTAAGCCGTTCTTTATAGGTATCAAATCTCAGGAACTGTCCCAGCTTGAGGTGTTAATAGAGAAGGTTTTGGAATAAATTAATACATTAAACAGTAATAAGTCACCAGGACCAGCTAGTATTCACCCAAGATTCTGAAGGACCTCAAATGTGAATTGCAAAGCTACCGACTGTGGTATGTAACCTATTGCTTAAATCAGACTTTGGACCAGATGACTGGAGGGTAGCTCATGTAATGCTGATTTTTAAAAACAGGATGCAGAGGTGATCCTGGCAATTACTGGCAAGTAAGCCTAACTTTATTACCAGGCAAGTTGGTTGAAACTATAGTAAAGGACAAATTTATCGGACACATAGATGAACACAATATCTTGGTGAAGAGTCAACACAGTTTTAGTAGAGGGAAATCATGCCTCACCAATCTATTAGAATTCTTTGAAGCGGGGGGTCAATAAGTATGTGAACAAGAGTGATCCAGTCACTGTACTATACTCGGACTTTCAGAAAGCCTTTGAAAAAGTCCCACATGAAAGGCACTTAAGAAAACTAAGCAGTCATGGGATAAGAGGGAAGGTCCTCTCATGGATCAGTAACTGGTTAAAAGATAGGAAAGAAAGGGTAGGAATAAATTATCAGTTTTTCACCATAAAGAGAGCTAAATAGCAGGGTCCCCTGAGGCTCTGTACTCGGACCAGTGTTGTTCAACATATTCATAAATGATCTGGAAAAGGGGGTTAACAGTGAGGTGGCGAAATTAGCAGATGGTACAAAATTAGTCAAGATAGCAAGTTCAAAGCTGACTGTGAGAGTTACAAAAGGATCTCAAAAAACTGGATGACTGGGCAACAAAATGGCAGCTGAAAGTCAATGCTGATAAGTGCAAAGTAATACACACTGGAAAACATAGTCCCAACTATACATACGAAATTACGGATTGTGTGTATGTGTGACTACAATAGCTATTACCACCCAAGAAAAAGATCTTGGCGTTATAATGGATAGGGCCTGAGAACATCTCCTGCTGTGGCAGTCAACCCCATGCTTTGGATGTCCCTAAACCTTCAGCTGCCAGAAGCTGGGACTGGACAATGGGATAAATCAATTGAAATTGTCCTGTCAGTTCATTCCCTCTGAAGCCTCTAACACTAGCCACTGTCATAAATAGGATACCGGACTAGATGGATCATGGTACGACATGGGAAAATATTAATTAAGCTACAGAAGATAGGGATTAGCACAAATATTGTAAAGTGGGTAAGGCATTGGCTAAAGTGGAGCAATGATGGGTTGTGCCAAAGAACTATCAGGCTAGAAGAAAATTACTAGTGAGTTCCTCAAGGATCTGTTTTTGTAATAGCTCTTATTAAATAGTTTAATTAATGACAGTGGCATAAAAAGTAGGAGTGTGCTAATGAAATTTGATGGTGACACAAGTTAGGGGGCATTGTAAATACCAAGGAGGATCAAAATATTATACAGGAAGAATTAGGATGATGTAAGCAATAGAAATGGGATTAAATTTAATAGTACAATGTGCAAGGTCATGCTCTTAGGGACTAAGATCTGTGTGTTTTAGTCAATCATAGGATGACTATGAGCCATCACTATGATGAAGCCATAAAAAAGGCAAATGCAAGCCTAGTATGTATCAGGCAAAGTATTTAATGTAGAGATAGGGACGTATTCATGCCATCATACAGGGTAGTAGTAAGACATCCTCTGGAATACTTTGTACAATTCTGGTCACCCCACATCCAAGAAAAATGAAATCAAACTGGAGCAGGTGCAGAGAAAGGCTACTAGGATGATCAGAGGAATGGAGAGCCCATCTTACAAGAGAAGATTAAAAGAGCTTGACTCTTTTAGCTTAGTAAAACGAGGCTCAGAGGGGCTATGATTGCTCTTTATAAATACATCAGGGAAGGCAAACAGCCATTTAAACTAAAGGATAATGTTGGCATAAGAACAAATGGGTATAAACCGGCCATGAATAAATTTAACCTGGAAATTAAAAGGCTTCCAACCACCGGAACAATGAAGTTCCAAAACAGCATTCTAGTAGGAATACTGGGGGAAAACAACCTTACTAGATTTAAAATGGAATTTGATAAATTTGTGAACAAGATTATATTATGAAGTTGCCTGTGATAGCTGAGTACTGGACTGATGACCAAGAAGGTCCATTCCCATAGGCGTCAACTTTCCCCGGCGCCGGTGGGTGCTTGCACCCCCACACCCCTGCCCCTGCCCCGACTCCACCCCTTCCCCGCCCCATTCCAACCCCTTCCCCAAAGTCCCCACCCCACCCTGCCCCTATTGGACCCCTCCCCAGATGCCAGCCCCAGCACTGCCTCTTCCCCGAGTGCGCCGCGTTCCCCCTCCTCCCCCCTCCCTCCCAGCTGTTTTGCGACAGCAAGCGCTGGGGAGCGGGGGGGAACGTGGGATGCGGCATGCTCAGGGGAGGAGGCGGAGCGGAGGCCCAGGTGAGCTGGGGTGGGGGTGGGGGGGCGGAGCAGGGAGCTGCCAGTGGGTGCAGAGCACCCACCAATTTTTCCCCATGGGTGCCCCAGCCCCGGAGCACCCATGCAGTCGGTGCTTATGTCCCTTCCAGTCTTATGGCCTATATTCCTATGTTAGGCAGGATGTTGGACTAGATGATCAGAGTGGGCCTTTCTGGTCTTAGAATCTCTGAACAATCCATCCTAAACATTTCTTTTTCTTTCAGTGACCACTAGATTAAGTTATCTCCCCTTGATAAAGCAAAGCTCCTTGAGACACATCTGAAGCTTCCTGCAGTGTCCTGGGGCATCCACAGCAAACCATCTAGAAGACAGTCAGTGAGAGCAGAGCTGAGCCCAAAAACTAGAAGTGAACAAGCAATTCACAAAGAGGGACAGTGCCAGCTTTCTTTCTCTCACCAAGAAACAAATGCAGCAAGAATAGCATCTGCTCAGAGAAAAATTCTCAGCTAGACTTCCTGCTTGAGCCAAGAGTTAGAGCAGAAGGGAGGATGATGCAAAGAAGGTGTTAGGTAGGAGAGATGATGTGTCTGTGCTTGTACCAGGCCTCTGTATTTGCAGCACACTTCATCAAATGGGGAAATCTTCTGCCGCACAACAGCACTTGGGACAAACAGTCCTGCTGAGTAAGTGGGGCAGTTCCTGAAAATGTCTAAATTGTGTTTCTACCTGTTGCTGGAAATATTTCCTCCCTTTCCTTTTTGGCAGAGGACTCTAGCACCACGTATGCTCATCTGGACTTCTGCTGCACATAAACCTGCTTTGTCAGAGACAGCAACAAGCCAGAGAATCGCGGCACAATATTGTAGAATATCTATTTTTTTGTGGTTATAATTCTTTCCCCTTACAGAAGTATTTAGAGGAAATATAATTATCCCTGTAGGATAGCACTTGTCAATAGTGCCTTTTTCCTGAGGCTCTCTAAGCACTTAACAGCCATTTGGTAATTACACACCTGGGAGAAAGGTTAGTGGTGGTATTATCATTGAGGAGATAAGGAACCGTAGATATTGGAGGGAGGAGAAGTGATTTGCCAAGGCCACATAATGAGTTAGTGGTGGAGCAGGGACCAGCTCCAGGAATCCTGGCTTCCTGGCTCTAACTCACTAGACTCATCTTTTTTCCAGAAGCTGAGTGGCCCAGACAAGAGGTTCCAGGCTGGAATTCCTTGTGACTTTCCCAGTTTAAAAATATTTACTCACAAAGACTGAAATAGAATCAGGGAAGAAGAGGAATAATTGAGTATGAAGAAGTTAAATAGTCTAAGTCTTGGCACCTCCCCACAAAAGATATAGCAAGGTGAGACGTATAGGCACTGAGGGGTGTCACCTACCTTTTGATGGTATTTCAGCTCTTGGCCCCTCACCATATGTCTGAGCTGTCTCATGAAGAACAGGAGAGTAGTGAGCCTTGCAGGGCTTGCAAGGGTAGGGGTGCAGATGAGATAGAGCAAGAACCCATCATGCCTGGTTAGATTCTGTCTCACAGAACTTGCACAGGTTTCAGAGTAGCAGCTGTGTTAGTCTGTATCCGCAAAAAGAAAAGGAGTACTTGTGACACCCTAGAGACTAACAAATTTATTTGAGCATAAGCTTTCGTGAGCTACAACTCACTTCATCGGATGCATGCAGTAGAAAATACAGTGGGGAGATTTTATATATACAGAGAACATGAAACAATGGGTGTTACCATACACACTGTAAAGAGAGTGATCAGGTAAGGTGAGCTATTACCAGTGCGGGGACAGGGGGGACCTTTTGTAGTGATAATCAAGGTGGGCCATTTCCAGCAATTGACAGTGTGAGGATTGGGGGTGGGAGGGGGGGAATAAACATGGGGAAATAATTTTACTTTGTGTAATGACCCATCCACTCCCTGTCTTTATTCAAGCCTAAGTTAATTGTGTCCAGTTTGCAAATTAATTCCAATTCAGCAGTCTCTCTTTGGAGTCTGTTTTTGAAGTTTTTTTGTTGAAGAATTGCCACTTTTAGGTCTGTAATTGAGTGACCAAAGAGATTAAAGTGTTCTCCGACTGGTTTTTGAATGTTATAATTCTTGATGTCTGATTTGTGTCCATTTATTCTTTTACGTAGAGACTGTCCAGTTTGACCGATGTACATGGCAGAGGGGCATTGCTGGCATATGGTGGCATATATCACATTGGTAGATGTGCAAGTGAACGAGCCTCTGATAGTGTGGCTGATGTGATTAGGCCCTATGATGGTGTCCCCTGAATAGATATGTGGACACAGTTGACAACGGGCTTTGTTGCAAGGATAGGTTCCTGGGTTGGCGGTTCTGTTGTGTGGTGTGTGGTTGCTGGTGAGTATTTGCTTCAGGTTGGGGGGCTGTCTGTAGGCAAGGACTGGCCTGTCTCCCAAGATCTGTGAGAGTGATGGGTCGTCCTTCAGGATAGGTTGTAGATTCTTGATGATGCGTTGGAGAGGTTTTAGTTGGGGGCTGAAGGTGATGGCTAGTGGCGTTCTGTTATTTTCTTTGTTGGGCCTGTCCTGGAGTAGGTGACTTCTGGGTACTCTTCTGTCTCTGTCAATCTGTTTCTTTACTTCAGCAGGGGGTATTGTAGTTGTAAGAACGCTTGATAGAGATCTTGCAGGTGTTTATCTCTGTCTGAGGGGTTGGAGCAAATGTGGTTGTATCGTAGAGCTTGGCTGTAGACAATGGATCGTGTGGAGTGGTCTGGATGAAAGCTGGAGGCATGTAGGTAAGCACAGTGGTCAGTAGGTTTCCGGTATAGGGAGGTGTTTATGTGATCATCGCTTATTAGCACCGTAGTGTCCAGGAAGTGGATCTCTTTTGTGGACTGGTCCAGGCTGAGGTTGATGGTGGGATGGAAATTGTTGAAATCATGGTGGAATTCCTCAAGGGCTTCTTTTCCATGGGTCCAGATGATGATGACGTCATCAGTGTAGGGCAAGTAGAGTAGGGGCATTAGGGGACAGGAGCTGAGGAAGCATTGTTCTAAGTCAGCCATAAAAATTTTGGCATACTGGGGGCCATGCGGGTATTCATAGCAGTGCCACTGATTTGAAGGTATACATTGTCCCCAAATGTGAAATAGTTATGAGTGAGGCCAAAGTCACAAAGTTCAGCCACCAGATTTGCCGTGACATTATTGGAGATACTGTTCCTGACGGCTTGTAGTCCATCTTTGTGTGGAATGTTGGTGTAGAGGGCTTCTACATCCATAGCGGCTAGGATGGTGTTTTCAGGAAGATTACCGATGGATTGTAGTTTCGTCAAGAAGTCAGTGGTGTCTCAAAGATAGCTGGGAGTGCTGGTAGCGTAGGGCCTGAGGAGGGAGTCTACAAAGCCAGACAATCCTGCTGTCAGGGTGCCAATGCCTGAGATGATAGGGCATCCAGGATTTCCAGGTTTATGGATTATGGGTAACAGTAGAATACCCCTGGTTGAGATTCTAGGGGTTTGTCTGTGCGGATTTGTTCTTGTGTTTTTTCCACAGAATAGGATACAATAGGAATTAACAGGTCTAGCATAGTGCTGGCCCCTTCATTCCCACAAGATCTCATACAAGTGTCACCCGAGCTGGATGATCAGTAGTGTCAAAGACTGCAGAGAGCTCTAGCAGAAACTGCAAAGGGCTTTTGGTGTGGCTCAAGGCCAACAAGGGATGGTTCATCAGCTCCAGCAAAACCATCTCTGGGCAGTGTCTGACACCTAAATGTGGTGAATGCAGGAGAGATGCTGCTGGAACTTGGATGCCACCACTTTCTCAATACCCTTGCTAAAAAGAAAAGGATAGATGGTTGGGTAAGTGTAGAGTCCTGCCCTTTTTAAGGTGGCTCATAGATACTTTCTGTGTAGGAAGCATTGATGATCTCAGTATAAGGCCCAGTTGTTCTTTGCTTGCACGAGGGGCAGGGTGTCTATGTCAGATATACAATCTGGACCCACCTCAGAGCTTCCAGGAGGCTGAGGAATGTCCATTCCCCCCTGCCCCCGCCTCATATTAGTTACTGCAAAACACGTGAGCTTTGGACATGCAGTCACTGGCTGTGGTTGGTGATGGCTAGTTATTAGAGCAAGAAGCAGGGACTCAGGAATCTGGCATTCTAGTTCTTCTGCCCCTGCTCTATGCCTCAGTTTCCTCAGTCTGTAAAATGGGGATGATAATTTTACTTAGCTCCAAGGAGACTTGACAGCCTCAAGTCATTAATTTGGTAAGGCTGCTTTGAGAGCATTAGAGAAGAGCAGAGAATTATTATTGTCATTGGTATGTGGTTGAAAGTGAAGAGCATGAAGGATCTTTTGCCCCTTACAGGGGAGGAGGCCAGCTTGTTTTTTTTCTGGTACTCTTAAAAAGAAACAACCAGCTGCTGTCGATTTTACATGTTAACTGATTCAGCTCTATATTGTGGCTAGAGCTAGGCTTGGTGGTGGGGCTCCTGCTGCACCCATGACAATGCTGCACAAAGCAGCGCACCAGGAGCTCTGAACACTTGCAGCAGTTTCTGGGTCTGGCTCGAGTCGCAGCTCAGAAATACCCAAGAGCAGAGTTTATATGGTGCTGCTGCAGGCCAAGGTGAGGGGGACATAAGGAAGCTTCAGAACTGAAAGATGGCATTGCAGTAAAGCTCTGCTGCCCACAGAAATGGCATTCATTGTCAGAGCAACAAGACAATACCAAGCAAGAGCCAACACAAGGGAATTCATTCCCATCCTGAGCCATTCGGACATATTCTTCTGATTCTACTTGAACTAATAAAGAGCTAATACTAACCACACTGGTGAGGCAGGACAAACCAATTATTCTTGTAGCAGTTTGCCATAAAAAATACTTTGGAGCAAAGCAGATTATTTTTATTTTGGACAACATCATTCAAGAACACTGCGCCACAAGTTTGGTCTGAAAAAAACCACACACGTTTTGACTCTTTTTATCTTGTATCAGTGGCGGAGAGCTATGTGTGGTTACAGTTTTTTCTGCTCCTCATTTCTGAGAAGAGAGGATCATATTTAATCATTGTGTCAGTTGGCACAAACACCATGTTTGTAGTGAAATGCTAAAAAAACAGCCCATTTATCTTTCCCTCAATCAAGATTCATATGATACGGGCTCCTAACGTTAGAACCTATCAGTAATGAAACCTGTGAAGGCTTGTTTACTGTAATTTATTGTAAAGCATGATGTGACCTATCGTGCCTAATATAACAAACACTACTGCTCTAGTCTGTACCCAGGTGGTGGAGTTGCCTGGAAGACGGCTGCTTTGGCTCTGGATTATTATTCATTGTCATATGAATGAAGAGTAACTGGAGTGTGGACTGCGCTATTAAACAACACAGTTCAGAATATGCAATAGCTGCACAGCTGGCATCAGAGCATCACATCTATCGGTTGCAGCTGTGAGGGTGAGCTAGGTGTAGCAGTAATAGTACATAGATAAGACCAGAGGGGACCACTGTGTTCACCTAGTCTGACCCACATAACACTGTCAGACAAGTTCACCCAATCTAGCCCATAACTTCTAGTCAAGTTACAGCATATCTTTTGTGACGCCGCATTTGGTGGTATGACAGCATATGTTGTTCAAAGGAGCCTAGTTTACCAAGTGAACCAGATTGTGCTGTGTAACTGCCCTGTCTGTATTAATTATTTTATTTTTAATATTGTTTTTATTGTTATATCACCTAGGAGCAGCAGTCATGGCCTGGTCCCCTCTTGTGCTAGGTGCTGCACAAATACTGAACAAAAAGATGTTCCCTGGCCCAAGTGCTCACAGTGTTCACCACGCTATCAATTTTTTTGTCACCTGCAAATTTTAGCAGCACTTCTTTTATATTTTCTTCCAGAACATTGCTAAAGCTATTGAATAGCATTGAGCCAATAACATAATCCTTGAGCCCACACTAGAAACACTCCTCATAGGTGAGGATTCTTCATTTATGATTACTTTTTTGAGCTCTACCAGTTAGCCAGGTTTTAATCCATTTCACATGTGCTACATCAATTTTGTGTAGTATTCTGCTTAGAGCAGAGTTGTGGAAACCCCACAAGGGAAGCTTATGAAAGCAGTTGAAACTGTCAGCTGCAGTAAAAGCAGCAGGTACTCAAAGAGAGCAAGGATAGAGAGAAGCTGTGAAACACAAACAGCCAGATGTGTTGACTTAGATGATGATTTGAAACCTGAAAATAAATCATATGAATACATTTGACATCAGTTTAATTTTTTTTCACAGACAGGTATATTTATAACCCTCTGCTCTCAAAATGTCAACAGGGGGAGGAGACTAGCCCTGGGGACTAGCGTCTTGGCACAGATGCAAAATGTTGTGCAACCAAGAGGAAAGTTAGGAGGTTAAGGTGATGTGCTTGGTCTTGTGAGAAAAGAGCACAAAAGAGCTCACACACTAAAAAACCCAAGCCACACCCTCCCGGTCTCTTTTTTCTGGATGTTTTCCACTGGCTAATGACATTTCAACTGATACTAAATTGTGAGGAGATGCACATCCAGTTAGGCTGAGACCAGAAAAACATTATATCATATCTTGAGAGCTAAGACACATGAAAGAAAATAACATTGCATTCTTAGGTGCTTGAATTAGGGTGCAGCACCCCCTGACTTAAAGTGGTTTCCATTACACTCAGGGTTTACAGTTTGGTTCAGTGGCTCTCAGCACCTCCACTATACAAATTGTTTCAGCACTCCTGATTCCGTTCATCTTGGAACAATTAAGGTAAAACATTTGGGAGAAATAATAATAATAAAAACAATAGATATTCAGTGGGACTGGAAAACCTGGTACACAGTAATGCTGGAAGGGTCCTAGAGGTGGTAGCAGACAGCAAATTAGATACAGTCTTGAGTGTCATACACAAAAGTTTCATGTTATAGCACAAAGTGATGGTCATTCTTCTCTGGAGATCTGTAGTGCACTCATCCTGGAATAGTACATTCAATTCTGGTACTACATGACTGAAAAAATATTGACCACTCAGAAGGAATTCAGAGAAGAGCAACAGAAATGATCAAGTGGCTGGAGGGGTTGCTTTTATGATGCAAGATTAAGAATTAAATATATATATAGCATGGCTAATGTGATAGGACCATTATAACAATCTACAAATATTTGACGGGTGCAAACACCAAGAACCAAGAACTATTTACTGTGGTACTTGGTGGTAACTATAAGTAGCAAGGTTTCAGAGTAGCCGCCGTGTTAGTCTGTATTCGCAAAAAGAAAAGGAGTACTTGTGGCACCTTAGAGACTAACCAATTTATTTGAGCATAAGCTTCCTGAGCTACAGCTCACTTCATCGGATGCATAAAGTAGCTAGATGACATTTTAAAAGGGAACATAGCTGACTAACAGGATAAACTTCCTGCCTGTGAGATGTTCTAGGCTATGGAATAATCACACACAGAAAGTTGTGGAAGCTCCATTGTTAGAGACTTTAAAAACTAGACTGCACAAAACACTATTAAATGCAACATAGGGAACAATCCTGAGTATACAGAGAGATGGCTTGAATGATTTACTAAAGGGGTTTCAAACTCATTCTGAGAAAAGAGACAAATTAAATTTTAGTTTTGATGCATGGGTTGTGTTTACAAAGTTAGGGTCACATAGTCGTCTCCATCCTCTGCAGTTCACCCCTTGTCTAAAACCAGAGGAGATTTGCACAAAGATTGAGGGCAGAATATAGGCCTTATGTTGTAACTAATCTTTTACATAGTAACCTTATTGTTACAGTCAATATCAATCACTGGGAAAAATAATCCATAATACTTTTAGGACCACCACTACTTCTGCCCTTTGGAGTTACCAGTTTTGTACACACAGCTGAGGTAATTGTGGAAATGAGGAGCACAAACATGCCAATAAAGTGTTTTAAAATGTATCTCTTAAAGTGTCGTCATTAGTCTTAAGAATCAACATCCTAATAATGCTACCATGAGATGCATGCAGCAGCACATAGCATTGTCAAATCAGGCTGGTTACATACTTGTAAAGACTGCACTTGAATCATTTGCTCCAAGTTTATGTTTGGAAAGTTTTCTTCACAGTCATAAGTTCTAGAAACTTACATTTTAAAAAGTGAAAGTTTGCACTTTGCAGACGCTCTATGATGGGGTCAGACAAATACTTTTAAACAGCTGGATCCAGCCCTGGGTGCGGTGCTTGAAACCACTGATATAGCTGGGCGTTTCCAACTCTAACTAATGGAATGCCATGATTCTGTGGCTTTCTTGTTGATTTGTTGAAGGTCTTTAGTGATTTTTAAGCACTTCCAGACCACATGCCACCTGAGCCAAACCCATTGTGACTTGCTACCTGTCTACCTGAAAAACCACTTCCTCTCTCTCTTTTGGTACCAGTACAAGCAGCTAGCTGTTATCTTTCTAAATTGGTGTGAAGCAAGACACATAATACATATGTGTAGTTTGATTAGGAACCACATGCATTTCTTTATCCAGAATTTCTGAAGCCAATTAATTCCATAAAGCACAATCGTAGGCAGACTCCTTCCCTTCTCATTGACCTCTCCATTCTTGAAATTAAGAGATTATTCTAGTCTACTTCAATGAGTTCTTGGTGATATTTTAATCCATGTCTTCTGCTTGCCTCTTACAGTAATCACTTTTCATTTCCACAATATTTTTTAAAATATGTAAACTTAGTTCATGTTTGTAAAATGCTCTGATGATGAAAAGAAGGCTATAAATGCTAAGTGTTACTATCAGCATGTTCAGGAGATATTTTATTCCATATTATCATAAGGAAACATATTGTGGCCTCTGCACATGTTAAAATGGATGGTAAATATAATAAAATTGTATATTTTGATGAGCATCCATCAGGAAACTAAAAATTTAGAGCTTTATTAATATTAAACATTCCAGTATTTCAGGCACACTTTCCATGAGTTTGTTTTAATTGAATACCAGACAGTAGACCCATTTGTACATCCATTCCACCCCAAATGTGAATACAGACATGGCTTTTTCTCTTAAAAATCATAAAGAAGGAACCCGTTAATTTAACTGGCAGAAATTGCATGATAGGTACCCACAAAGTGGCCAGCCAAGCTAGAATTTTCTCTGAAAGCCCAGACACCAGAGCAATGAAAACCCAGATATAGGTACATATCTTGATTTTACTTAAGGTGGTGGCATATGTATGTGTAAAAGAAATCCTTCATGGGCCTTATTCTCCTTTCATATACACCAGTGTTAATCTGGAACAACTACTGAAACCAGTGGAGTCACTGGTGTGAGTGAAGAATGAGGTCTCGTGTCTAACTTAATGTGCATCATGGAGGGACCTTACATTCCTGAACACATAAAACCAAATAGAAATGTAAATGTTTGATTCCACACCTCTCATGGGGCCAACAACAACCTACAGGCAGCTTGTCTCAGTTTCCTCTGATACGGTGGCGTTTGGGACCATATAAAGATCTAGAGAGATAGGCACATACCCTGAAAAATCTAAAAAATTTGCTTTACTTAACCTGTCATCATGTATCAAACTCTTCAGAAGTTCTCAGGAGGAATTAGGCTGCTTTGGACATTGCTGTTCAGATCTGGATTGTGAAAAGAATGTCTAGGAACTACAATTATAACTCTTTCTGCATAAATCTAGCCATTGTGAAAGCCATCTCTGTATCATAGACTGACAGTTTTAGAACTCAGGAAAAGAGTAGCAGGAGCAACCTGCAGTTTTATAAAAAAAATAAGATTGAAAAAACACACCCCTTGAAGTGTTTCTGCAGGTGGCCTCAGTTTCGAAAACCACTTGAGTCCCTGACTACTGAGTGTGTGGCTCTCCACAGCCCCTTGAGGTTTACTGATCTACTGTTAAGCTACTGATGGTAATAACAATACTTTATAGAGCAAACACTGAGAATACTGACATTGCAGAGGCACGCACAACATACCTGATGCATTAAAATACTGATTAAAGATTAAATAGTTAAACAGCAACAAACTGTAAGAGCATTTAGTTTCAGGCTTTGAGACAATAGTTACTGGATCATAAATTAATTGTATACCCCCAAAATAAAAAGAATAGTAAGAGAGCCAAGAAACAAACAAAGAAACAAACAAACAAAGCTACTGTGACTAAACCACAGAGTAAAAGAAGCAGTTGGAAGCAAAAAGCCATCCTTTAAAAACTGGAAGTCAATTACTATTGAGGAAAATAGAAAGGAGCATAAACGCTGACAACTCAAATATAAGTAGGCAGGCCAAAAAAGAATCTGAAGGGCTACTAGTGTAAGACTAAAAACTAACAGCAAAATAATTTGTAAGTACATCAGAAGCTGGAAGTCTGCCAAACAGCCAGTGGGGCCACTGGATGGAGGAGGTGCTAAAGGAGCACTCAGGGAAGACAAAGCCATTACAAAGAAGCTAAATGAATTCTTTGCATCGCTCTTCACTGCAGAGGCTGTGAAGGAGATTCCCCCACAGGAGCCATTCTTTTTAAGTGACAAATCTGAGGAACTGTCCTAGATTGAGGAGTAAATAGATGAGGTTTTTGGAACAAGTTGATAAATTAAATAGAAATAAGTCACCAGGACCAGCTGGGATTTACCCAAAAGTTCTGAAGGAACTCAAATATTAAATTGCAGAACTACTGTGGTATGTAACTATCATCACTTAAAACAGTTTCTATACCAGATAACTGAAGGACAGCTAATGTGATGACATTTTTTTTTTCAAAAGGCTCCAGAAGCGATCCTAACTTCAGTGCCTGGCAAATTGGTTGAAACTATAGTACAGAGCAGAATGATCAGACTCATAGACGAACATGATTTGTTGGGCAAGACTCAGCACAGCTTTTGTAAAAGGAAATCATGTTTCACCAATCTATTAGAACTATTTGAGGGGGACTCAACAAACGTGGAAAAGCGTGAATCCAGTAGATATTGTGTACTTGGACTTTCTGAACGCCTTTGACAAGGTCGCACACCAAAGGCTTTTAAGCAAACTAAGTAGTCATGGGATAAAAGGGAAGTTCCTCTCATGGATCAGAAATTGGTTAGAAGACAGGAAACAAAGGGTAGGAATAAATGGTCAGTTTCCAGAATGGCGTGAGGTAAATAGTGGTGTCCCCCAGAATCTGTACTGGGACCAATACTGTTCAACATATTCAGAAATAATCTGGAAAAAGGAGTAAACAGTGATCTGGCAAAGTTTGCAGATGATACAAAATTACTGACAATAGTTAAGTCCAAAGCAGACTGTGAAGAGCTACAAAGGGATCTCACAAAACTGCATGATTGGGCAACAAAATGGCAGCTGAAATTCAGTGTTGATAAATGCAAAGTAATGCAGATTGGAAAACATAATGCCAACTATGCATACAAAGTGATGGGGGTCTAAATTAGCTGTCACCACTCAAGAAAGAGATCTTGGAGTTATTGTGAATAGTTCTCTGAAAACATCTCCTCAATATGTAGCTGCAATCAAAAACACTAACAAAATGTTAAGGTGTACTTGTGGCACCTTAGAGACAAACAATTTATTTGAGCATAAGCTTTCGTGAGCTACAGCTCACTTCATCGGTCCGATTAAATAGTTCATCGGTCGGATGAAGTGAGCTGTAGCTCACGAAAGCTTATGCTCAAATAAATTGGTTAGTCTCTAAGATGCCACAAGTACTCCTTTTCTTTTTGCGAATACAGACTAACATGGCTGTTACTCTGAAACCTAACAAAATGTTAGGAACCATTAGGAAAGGGATAAATAATAAGACAGTAAATATCATAATGCCATTATATAAATCCATAGTACGCCCACACCTTGAATACTCCTTTCAGTTCTGGTTGCCTCATTTCAAAAAAGGTATATTAGTGATGGAAAAGGTGCAGAGAAGGGCAACAAAAAATATTAAGGGAACTGCTTCCATACGAGGAGAGATTAAAAAGACTGGAACTATTCAGCTTGGAAAAGAGATGACTGAGGGAGGATATGACTGAGGTCTGTAAAATCATGAATGGTATGGAGAAAGTGAATAAGGAAGTATTTACCTCTTCCCATTACACAAGAATCAGGGGCCACCCAATTAATTTAATAGGCAACTGGTTTTAAACAAACAAAAAGCAGTACTTCTTCACACAATGCATAGGCCAGGAGATGTTGTGAAGGCCAAAATTATAACAGGGTGTAAAAATGAATTAGATAAGTTCATGGAGGATAGGTCCATTAATGGCTATCAACCAAGATGGTCAGGGACACAACCCTATGCTCTGGATGTCCCTAAGTATCTCATCACCAGAAGGTCAGACTGAACAACAAGGTATGGCTCAGCTGATGATTTCCCTGTGCTGGCCACTGTCATAAAACAAGATACTGGGCTCCATGGACCATTGGTCTGACCCAGTATGGCTACTCTTATGTTCTTATGGGAGTAATGCTAAACAGTGGTGCATTCATAGAATCATAGAAGATTAGGGTTGGAAGAGACCTCAGGAGATCATCTAGTCCAATCCCCTGCTCAAAGCAGGACCAACACCAACTAAATCATCCTAGCCAGGGCTTTGTCAAGCTGGGCCTTAAAAACCGCTAAGGATGGAGAGATTCCACCACCTCCCTAGGGAACCCATTCTAGTGCTTCACCACCCTTCTAGTGAAATAGTGTTTCCTAATATCCAACCTAGACCTCACACACTGCAACTTGAGACCATTGCTCCTTGTTCTGTCATCTGCCACCACTGAGAACAACTGAGCTCCATCCTCTTTGGAACAGCCCTCCAGGTAGTTGAAGGCTGCTACCAAATCCCCCCTCACTCTTCTCTTCTGCAGATTAAACAATCCCAGTTCCCTCTGCCTCTCCTCGTAAGTCATGTGCCCCAGCCCCCTGATCATTTTCATTGCCCTCCGCTGGACTCTCTCCAATTTGTCCACATCCTTTCTGTGGTGGGGGGACCAAAACTAGATGCAATACTCCAGATGTGGCCTCACCAGTGCCAGATAGAGGGGAATAATCACTTCCCTCAATCTGCTGGCAATGCTCCTACTAATGCAGCCCAGTATGCCATTAGCCTTCTTGGCATCAAAGGCAAACTGCTGACTCATATCCAGCTTCTCATCCACTGTAATCCCCAGGTCCTTTTCTGCAGACCTGCTGCTTAGCCAGTCGGTCCCCAGCCTGTAGCGATGCATGGGATTCTTCCATCCTAAGTGCAGGACTCTGCACTTGTCCTGTTGAACCTCACCAGATTTCTTTTGGCCCAATTCTTCAATTTGTCTAGGTCATTCTGGACCCTATCCTTACCCTCCAGTGTATCTACCTCTCCCCCCAGTTTAGTGTCATCTGCAAATGTCCTGAGGGTGCAATCTATCCCATCATCCAGATCATTAATAAAGATGTTGAACAAAACCGCCCCCATGACCAACCCCTGGGGCACTCCGCTTGATACCGGCTGCCAACTAGACATTGAGCCATTAATCACTACCTGTTGAGCCTGACAATCTAGCCAGCTTTCTAGCCACCTTATAGTCCATTCATCCAATCCATAGTTTTTTAACTTGCTGGCAGGAATGCTGTGGGAGACTGTAATAAACGCTTTGCAACAGTCAAGATATATCACATCCACCGCTTTCCCCATATCTACAGAGCCAGTTATCTCATCATAGAAGGCAATCAGATTGGTGAGGCATGACTTGCCCTTGGTGGATCTATGTTGACTGCTCCTGATCACCTTCCTCTCCTCCAAGTACTTCAAAATGGTTTCCTGGAGGATCTGCTCCATGATTTTTCCAGAGACTGAGGTGAGGCTGACCAGTCTGTAGTTCCCCGGGTTCTCCTTCTTCCCTTTCTAAAAGATGGGCACTATATTTGCCTTTTTCCAATCATCCAGGACCTCCCACTATCACCATGAGTTTTCAAAGATTATCTAGTTGCTCAGGAAGTGAACAAAGCATTCACTTTAATGACACTTTAAATAGTCAAAACTGATGCTCTTACAACTAATGTATAGTTTACTGATGGATCATCAAGAGAAAGAACAGACACAGCATGACAGCTCCTATCTTAATGCCACTTTCCACCAGAACCATAAAGCCAAGATCCCCTCCTCCCCCAGTAAGCTGAAAATCTGATCAGTTCTGATTTTCACAGGACTGATCACCCCACATCATGGGAGTTGATCCCTGAACATATTTGTGTCCCTCTACACTGTGTTGTTACATTGCAATAGAGCACTATGATAAGATGAGACAGTGACATCACACCTGGGGCACTGAAAGATGTGATGGTGCATACATCGGTTACAATTCAAAGCAGTGGCAGCCCTACCTAAACTCCCTCCTTCTCCAGGAACAAATTCAGGTATCTCTTGAGCATATCTATACTCTGCTTCAGCTGCCTTCCCTTCTAACACACTTCATATGTTTATATATTTCCCTTTGCAGATAGTAGTTCTGTCCAAGTTCCTTACATTTTAGCCTGCATTCCCTTGTTTTTGATCTTTTGCACAAAAAATTACTCCCATTTGAAGCTTAATAATGAGTTCTTAGTCCATCTGCCAGGCTTGTTATTTGGCATATCTAACCTGCAGGAGCCATTACTTTCTATTAAGTTTCTAAAATTGCTTATTTACTTTCAATTGCATGCCAAAAATACTTTAAAATCAAAACAGTTTTTCCAGCTGTACAGTCAACAGAAATATCTTGAATCCATGCACTTCCATGGTGGTTCAATGCTCAATCTGAAAATAGTCAAAACAACTTCTAAAAAACTGTGAAAAGTGTTCTGTCCCAGGTCAGAGACCTCAGAAGCCTAGATTCAACCTCGGAATGAATTTGTGTCTAGAACTGAATAACGATGCAAAGCAGGATCAGCTCCCCTTTTATAGCAACAAGAGGGGGAAAGGGCCATTTATTACATTCAGTAAAACAAACACTATTTTTTTCTGATAAAGCGGATGAGAAATAGGATTTTTTTCTTGATATTTCTTTTTAATTGATTACTATTAATTTAACAATAATGACATCAGACACAATCTGCTTTTTCTCAGGGTGTGGGCAAAAGCCAGTTTTTCATCATCCCCGGAGCAAGGACCAAAGCCCTTTTTATTCATGGTGAAGAACAATAAAGCCTAATACTTTGTACTTGGATAGCACTGCTCAGCTGAAGAGCTTAAAGCACGCCACAATTAAAGGTGTCATTCCATATTCCTTTCTCAAGCAAAACTCCCCTATACGTTTCAATGGGGTTTCGAGGCCGTAATTCGGAGCAGCAGTTGGCTCTTTTGCCGACCAGCTAATTATATCAGGAGATTTTGCTGAAAAAATCAGGTACAAATTATGCTACACTTGAAGACTGAGTAGCAAAAAAAAGATGATAAAAGCAAAACTATATTTGCTTTGCAATAGTAAACTCCGCGACAGCAGCAAACATTCTGGCCATTAACAGTGGACAGAACAGCCCCAACTTCTTTTTCCTTCTAGCACAGCAGAGGAATGTAGTCTGCATTTGTAGGTTTACAGGTTTTTGTGTAATGCATATAGATTTTAAATGGTATTGCAAGTCAAAATAGCACAATAAGCCTTGAAAAGCAGAAATAAAAAAGAATCTGTGTTTTAACTTAGTGTTGAGTATTTGTACAGCTGGCACCATTTAGTCCGGCATGTATGAGTGAGTGCAAGTTTGTGGTTACAGTTGTATATAAAAATATTGTAGCCTGCTCCTGCTTTAGGAACTAAACTTCAGCTCCCAATAGCTCTCTCTGTAATTCTTTTTCCAAATAAAAGGAAGAACTATTCCTGGCTTGTAATGGTGTATTTCTGTGGCTTCTTGAACTATAATGAAGGGAGTCTGGAATGTTAAAAATTACACATGCAATGCCAGTTCTTAACCCAGTGTAATTTGAGCTTTAAATGTTTTTAAGTTTACATTTTGAGTCTGTTATTGTACAACTTTTTAATTAAAATATTATTATACCTCAGATCACTAACAATGCTTGCTCAGAGATCCATTATCAACCATGCTAGAAATCAGATAAATATAGTAGAAGATTAAACCCATTTGCTAAGAGAATGATTTGATTTGATTTGGCTGATTTCTATCGGTAAAATAGTAGACATACTATTTGATAGGTTTCAGAGTAACAGCCGTGTTAGTCTGTATTCGCAAAAAGAAAAGGAGTACTTGTGGCACCTTAGAGACTAACCAATTTATTTGAGCATGAGCTTTCGTGAGCTACAGCTCACTTCATCGGATGCATCTGATGAAGTGAGCTGTAGCTCACAAAAGCTCATGCTCAAATAAATTGGTTAGTCTCTAAGGTGCCACAGGTACTCCTTTTCTTTATACTATTTGATGTTTGCTGGATTTCTACAATGGAAATGCCAGTTCTTCCTTCACTATAAATGCTGCCAGTGTTAGTCCATAAAGTGGACTAAACCTGGATGAGATTTAAGAAACAGTTTAACCTGCCATGTTTGTCAGCATCTGAAAAATCAGCTAATCTGTATATTATAGAGCCTCTATATACCAGACTGATATGCCTGTTGTATGGTATCATATTAAAGACTGTTTGTAACTATGTGTTTTTACATTGTCAAGTACACCAGATCTCAGCTGACACATCTAGGTGTTATCATAATTCAAATAGAGGGGTGCACACTTTGCAATGTGTGTAGGCCAGGGTGATTACACTCACCAGTCCCTCTGTTCCTCTCAAAAGCTCTCCATGTGCCATGCTCCCATCCTTCTCTATTTCACAAATTCCCTATAACTCCCCCAATCTTCGCCCGGCCAGAGGTTCTGTGTGCCACCCTCCCTGCCCCATTCTCCCCTCTGCTCATACCAGGTTCCTCCATTCCCCACCCCTCACCATGGGTTCTGTGTGCCTCCCAAATCTCACCTCCTCCTACCCCCGGGGTCCCCAGTTCTTCTTCTATGCCAGGCACACTGTGCACACCGCTTTCCCACTTTCCCTCCATTAAGAGGCTCTGTATGCTCCCCATTTCCTCCATCACAGTTCAGGTCAACTGTCCCAGTCTTCCACCTCCAGCAAGGGCACCCACTTTTATGCTTCTGGTTCTCCAGCTGTCACTTCTCTTGGGTGGAGGTGATGCTCGCTCTTTCGCCTGACCAGGGTATTTTCAGGCTGCACAGATCCCTGATTACAATGTGTTATTCCCAGCAAGACAGACTGCTTAAACAGGCCAGCTTCTGCACTTTGCATACTCTTCAAAGGCTCTGAACAGCTGTAATGACCAGCAGACCCAAGTTTCCACACTGCTCTTTATAAGCAAGCACATTTACTCTTAAGGTAAAAGCATTATAGAGTAACTATAACAAAATAATAAAAGTTCTTATACACATACTCAAGCACAGAATCACCCAAAAGTTTTATGGGGCCTCTGTAGGCCAACATCCTTCCACCCTTCCCAGGAAGGATTTGGGCTCTCTTTTGACAGAAGAGCCTGTCTGGTTGCTGCATCGGAAAGCTATTTAGCCAAAAGTCCTTTCTTTGGTTGTTGGGCCCTGGAGACTCCAATTTGAACCAATATATGCAAACCTCTGTGCGGGGGGTGAGGAGACATCTCTGGAGGTGTTACAGTCTGAGTCAATTTGCTTTAACGCTCACCCACCCACACAGAGTTCTGAGGTCCTGGAGAAGCTGTAGTCACCCCCACCCTCCCCAACCCCCAGCATTACATACAGTCCTTGGCCCACAGTGACAATACAGTAAGCTCTCCCAAAGATGTTGCAGCAAATTGCCATATCTATCACATCCCCATTTCCCACCTCATCTGCATTCTAGGGGCTTTATGTGGTTTCCCTCCTCTCATGCTAGGGTCCCCCAATTTCTCCCAAGGGTGTCTGTGTATCCCTTCAAGTATCCCCCAGACCACGGTTCCCCCTTTCTCCTCCCCACAGCAGGGGCTGTGTGCACACACACGCACACCATCTCTTCTCCCCCGCCCCCATTATTTTTGACTGGGAGATTAATCATTCAGGGTTTCAGGGTGTCAATATGTTAAAAGCTATTGGGAGGATGAGCAGCAATAGGGTTCTATTAGAAGATGTTAATAGGTGGCATCAACAATTGCAGAGGTGCTTGAAGCTGTGACTATGCTAATCAGATGGTGGGGCAGATTTTAAAACCTCTCTGACAGTTGACCAGAGGTCTGGACATGTCAAGAGTAAAGGCTTTCGGGCCTTTTCAGCCTCATGCATTATTTAACCAGCTTGTCTAATTGATCTGCTACTTAGTTGTCTGATTTATTCATTATTGCCTATTTGCTTATTCTTTCATTAATTGATTAATAGCCCTCACTTAATGTCTCCCCAGTATTATTGCCTTATTGCTTCTTTTTCCTATCCCTCCTGGATTCCTTTCGCCCCTTCACTCCACCCTACTGCTCCCACCAGCTCCCCCAACCCCACATATCCACTCCCCCCATCCCTTCCAGAGATGGTCAATACTATTCCTAGACTGATTAGAGGGGTTCTACAAAAATGCTCATTGGGCCGCTGTTTACAGGGCCTGTGCAGACACTTGACCTCTGTGAGTCTGGAGGGGCAGTAACCAAGTCCACACCAGATCAGATACAAGAAGTTAAAATATGCTGTTCCTCTCAAGTATCTGATTGTGGCACATGCCCCAGATTCTGAGTATTTGGAGTCTTAAAATGTAGATTTTTGAGCACATTGATGTAACATACTTCAGAGTAACATGCTCCAAACTTGTGTAACATAGTTATTAGAATGTGCTCTGGTTTCATAGTGACTTGATGCTTTTATCCACTTCTCCTGATATGACATAGGATTCTTACCCTTCTCATGCCATAATTTATTTTTAGATACAAATTTTGTTTTGCAAGTTTAAGTAAAATTGTTTTATTATTTCCACATAATCAAGGCACAAACAGTTTCACTTTCTTTGAAGCTTTTTTATCTCCCTACAACTGGATTTGAATCTCTATTTCACCACCACAACCCTGTAGCCATAACCACAAGGCCACATAGTCCCAGGGTTGTTTTTGGAGGTGGTAGTGATGTGAGCTATTTTAGAAGCTGCAAGATATAATTTCAGTTATATTTGAAGGAGGATTACTTAGCTTTGAAAGTTCTAAGGGAGCCTTGCCTCCAATGTTTAGGGGGCAATTGCTGAAACCATCAGCAAAATACTTGAAGTGACAGACTACCCTCAAGTTCTAACATAAACCACTATGTACAAACAGCAGACACTAACTATAGCTGAACCAATTGTCTTTGCTGCTGCTACCTAGCACCTGTCTAGGGCAGAAAAAGATGGGCCATGACACAGAAAGCCAAGCTATAGAGAGTCACTTTATCATTACAGTGAACACCAAATAGCATAAAACCAAGTTGCTTTTGGACTGCTGCTCTTCTGTGTGATAAATGTAATTCAAAGAATAACAATTTTTTTTAAAAATTCCTCAACACGGCCCTCAATTTTGTGGTGAAGTTTGGTACCCCCATTTTTAGGTGTAAGACCAGATGCTAACATTACATACCCAGCTCTCTGTTTTATGCCTGCCAGCTACCATTTGTGTCTGCAACTAACGGCAAAATTTCACTTGCAAAATTAGAGGCCATTTGTCAAAAATTAACCCCTTAATTTACAAATTCTGCTCCCCCTTTAGCTCTTAATGTGTCAAGAGAATGGTGCAATATCTCTGACCTTGCCAAGGCTCAAATGTCAGACTCAAAGTGTGACAAAGTCCCAAAACAAGTGACACACAAAAAAATTATTTTTCATGCTGGAAAAGCAAAATGTGGTATTTGTCTTTTTAGTGTGACTAATTCCTATAATTTCAATTTAATGATTCTTTAGTTACACCTGAGCTTTTCAACAATAAAAGTGAAGGCATATGAACTCTGTGAGGAACATAGGTAATTTTGGGACTAAAATGAGTGATGTCCCTCAAAATGAGGGTAATTTGAGAGATATTAATCATTACTCATCCCAGGTCCTGCTCCAGGCAGCCAGGCCCCATAAGTTAATATCACATAATTATTGATACAGTAATGATTTTCATTATTAATTCAAGTTAATGATATTGATTAACTCAGCACTGGGCTGTCTGGGCAAAAACTCTGAGTTCAGGTGTAACGCCTCAGCTGAAAAGAACATTTGCAGCGGAACTAATTACTTCTGGCCTCCTGACAGGAAAATTGCTGCTGTTGCATCCCAATAACAGCTACCCCGCTTGTCTGAAAATCAGAGTGCGACTTTCTTCCTGCTACGTGGCTCAGTTCACTGGAGGGACACAAAGGGGAGAGAAGTCCACAGGCCTCACACAAGACCAGCATGCACAACTGGTCACAACAGAGCTGGGAAAAAAGGAAAGGGCAAGCAGATTAGATTGCTGTTGTGAACCCACTGATCTGAGGCATGTGCTCCAATGCTTAGGGTGGAGGCGGGCACTCAGTGACTAACATATTATAAGTGGAGTTTATTCACTATGATCAATATATTATAGATAAGGTTTCCCTAGCTAGCAAAATGATGGGATAGTCTAGAAATGCATCTGATGCTATGGAAATGGCTCGAGCATGTGTACTTTCCTCTTCATCTATTATTATTGTTATTACCCACATTTTTAAGATGCTCATAGGGTGACCAGACAGCAAATGTGAAAAATCGGGACGGGGGTGGAGGGTAATAGGACCCTATATAAGAAAAAGATGCAAAAATCGGGACTGTCCTTATAAAATCGGGACATCTGATCACCCTAGATGCTTATCACCATAGCATTTGGGCATCTTTTTACATAATTTTGATTCAGTGACAAAATAAATAAATAATTCCTCAAATTATGAATCATACACTCGACAACAGCCTCCTTTTCACATACCTGCCACACCAAATCAACTATCCTACAGAGACCAGTGATGGGGAAATACCAACAGATTCCAAAACCAGCAGCTAGTTTCCATTCTAACACAGAGATACAGCTTACTTCCAAGCTAAGTGGCCAAGTTCTGACTCAGCCATGTCTTGAATAGGAGCAAATTTCATCTGCAAATGTCCTGTTCCCAGAGTATGTAAGTCCTACCCTTGGGAATGGCAGCTAAACCATTCCTGCCAGAGGCCAGGTGATGTGGGCTATGAGATTCTGGACCGGGAACTGTACTATTAGGGCTTTAACCAGAACCTTACACTTCACACCAAGATAAGCTGGTAGTCAGTGCAGGGTGAGAACATAGGCATAATTTGCTCTTGCTGGTCTATCCTGCTCACTGGGAGAGCAGCCACATTCTGTACTGGCTGAAGCACTTGTGTGACATGCAGAGGCAAAGAGGGCACTAGAGAAGGGCAAAGAGCTACAAGAAACATTTTTTTAATAAATGAAAAATTCCTCAGCTCAAATGTTTTGGGTGATCGTCAACAAATTCCAAAGAAGTATTATCAGCCAACACAAAGTGAGGCTTCACTTTACTATTTAATAATGATATCAGACAAATGTCTCATTAGGACAAAGCTGCATTTGTATACTCTTTAAGGTCATGCCTATTCTGAGTTTTTAATTCACTTTTTATTTTTTGGAAACACGATTCTCCTTTGGATGCAATTAAAAACATGTCAACAAGAAAAAAATAAATGAAAAGAATTACTGCTGAGTGGAAAATTAATGGGCTGAGGAAGCCATTAAATACAACCACCCCATCTCTGCCCTGACTTAACTTGGGACATCAGAAGCTCTAAGCCCAGTTATGGTCATTATTACTGTTATTTAATACTTATACTATGGTAGTACCCTGAGACTCCAACCATTCTGCTCCGTGTTATACAAACACAGAGCAAGGCACAGGCCCATCACCGAAGAGCTCCCAGTGGTCATCAGGTTTGGTTTTCAGTGAAGGCAAAAGTTGCTGTTGCATTCTAAGAAGAATGTCAAAAGAAAACTAGAAGAAAAAAACATTTCCCTGAAACCCATCTTTGTAAAGTATCAAAATATTTTTCCATCCAGTGAAATAGCTATAAATAATGTTTTAAACTATTAAAAAGGTAAATGCAGAAAAAGGGCTATTTACATAGGAGCATTTTGTGTTGTTTCAGTTTAATTTGTCACTGATCTAGGAGCCTCATACGTTAGCTGGAGGGAATCCAGAGCTTTCAAAGGTTTTCTGTCAGGGCTTGAAAAGTTGCCAGTTTTTTTAATGGAGCCGAGCAGTCTCAGGCCTGTTGTTCTCAGCGATTTTGTGAGCCAGGGCCGCATGTTAGCAGGAAACAGAGCCAAGTGGGCTTCCTGAGCGTCTGAGAGAGGAAACACTGTAATAAGCATGGAGGCTGTGGTTAAAAATAACTCTGGTATATAAAGGCTGCAGAGAATCCCCTCTCTCACTCATACACGCCGCAGCCTCTTGGCTGGCTGCTTCATGCTGATTTCATGTGAGTGAGACTCTTTGACATCTACACAGAGCAGGTGGTTTTTAAGCAAATGGAGACAGAAAACAATTCTATGGAGAACTGAAGCCCAAGAATTCAGCGTATCAGGCATTTAATAGTTTACATGTTGCCAGAAAGCTGCATCCTAGCTTTTGTTTCAAAACCTTTGCGTGTAAGGATAGGATAAGGCTGTGTGTAGAACTCTTAAACCCCAAAATTTGCATAGAAATTAAAAAACCCATATGGGACAGTGACTGTATTGTTTTTCTGTGATCTGAAATTCGCAAAAGAGAAGAATAGCCTGAATCACACAAGCTCTCTGTCCCCTCTGAAAGCGGACACAAACCCTGTGAGTGCTAGACCATCACAGCTAACATTGCAGTTTTTGCTTTGGCTTGAATCAGAGCTTTTGTCTTCTCATTCACTTTGAGGAACCTACCAGGAGAAAATACTAAATTTGTAGATATTCAACTATATTTGTAATTGAAATGCATGTTTTGCTGCATAGTATTAGTGCATTATCAAACAGAGCACTGTATACATTTTTCAATGCATTTATTTTGTGTACAATTCCATCCTCCTTTTCTTTATTGGAGGGGATGATTTCTCTTGCAATGTAAGACAAATTCATTCTGGGTATTTAGCAAATGAAAGCACCCTTTGCTCTACAGTAACTTGATACAAACCTGCTGCCTTCCAGTGAGCTCTGGTCTGAAAACACCCTTTGTAACTCACATGATGCCATAACTGGCAAAAACAGCCATCCCAGACTCATAACATTAGTTTTTATTATTACAAGCATTTATTTGGCACCCATCATGATGGTAAATATAAAAAGTTATCCACATGATTTTAAAAGTTGCATTATATCAGTCTGCCCCTTTAAAATTAATTACTTAAAATGGATGCAATATTTAAAGAGACTTCAAAAGAATTGTCTAGGAGAACTGGTATTTATTTACAGTAGTACCTGGATATACTCTAATATCATAAATCCATAATTTTGGCTGACGAGGATTGTACTGAAGATTGGCACTCAGTGCCCTTCTAAAATTCATCAACAGAAGTAGGTTCGGTGCTTCTTGTGATTATTTGTCGTGGACACCTTGGAGTACAGTTTCAGGGATATGTAAAGAAGGGAAGTTGAGAGTTCTGTTCCTGAATGGACAATACTTTCTACCAATTACTAAGTGGCATTTTTCATCCCAAACTTTACCAGGAATTTACATATGCAAGTGTTCTAAAATAGAGGCACACAAATAATTGGAACAAAATGACACTCGCAAAAATGGAGACCAGTGATCTGAAAGAAGTCCGTCCCTAAATATGCTACTACACTTTCAAAAGTTTATGTAGTACTGTAATTATTTGTATTATTGGAAAAATCTGTGCAGTTTTTGGATGCTTTAATTATCTAAGTCTGAACAGAACTTCAGGTTCCAGAAAGACAAATGAGATCAGCTACTCTGTATGTAAAGTATAATCTACAACGTAAAGATCCCTGTCTTCCTCTCCCTGGTTAATTCACCAGACTCTGATTCATACTTCCATGTATTCAAATAGAGAAAGTCATTCCAGGCAGCAGCAGCCAATTAACAGTGTCACAGTTAGTGAAACTCTTTCTTCAACATTTCCCATTACTCAGCTCCAGATACACAGGACATATGACTAATAAATAATACAGGTGCTGTACAAAGATGATATTTTCTAAATGAGAACTAAACATATATTTATCACTCCATATATGTTTTTCCCTCATGAACTCCATCTCTGTATAATTTGATAATACACTTGCATCTATCTGTTTAGCTAAAAATGTGAAACTAGCAAGACTTTTGGACATTAGTGAAGAAGCATCTTCACCTCCTGTTTCCAGTTTTGGCTAGGTCATCCCCACCGCAAAGTTTGAAATGTTTAACTTCATGCTGACAAAATGGTCTACTAAAATAATCAGCAATGCTTCTATGAGCGCTTTGGCTGTATCAAATCTCACAAGCTAAGCAGGCTTGGGTCTAGTCTGTAATTAGATGGGAAACCCTTAAGGAAAACACTGGGGCTGTAGAGATGGTTTTGTTTTTAATCGTTAAGTGCTATACTCGACTGGTTTACACTTTCAGTCCTCAATACACCACAGTTTACATCTTATTCTTTGGGTTGCATGGCTGATATCAGGGAAAATAAACATTAGTTTTTATACCGGTTCAGCATTATTTAGTGCCCCAAATGGCCACAAAAGACACAGTCACTTTCCTTCTCACATTGTCTTCTCACAGGTATTCTGTAACTTTTCTCACAATTCAGATAAACATAATCTGTAAACATGAAAGTTTGGGCAGCATCTGCTCATTAATGTAACAGGGATTGAATGGGTTCATTTCCTGTGGAGATTCCAATAATTCTGACATTTGTAGATCTGATGTTTTTTCCCCAAAGTCTCTAACATCTCTCCAGATTAATGAAATTGCTTAACTCAGAGCTCACTTTAGGAATCATAACTTTCAGAGAGACTCATTGTGCCATATAAACATGTCCAGTCACATCCTCCTTGGTGGCTCTGTCAGGCATCCAATTCCCCCATCTAGCGATATGACCCACCATCAAGCCCCTCTTGCCACACTGAACATTTGATTCCCTCCCTCAAGTTGGATACCAGGCATGCTTACAAATAGCAGCACTTTGGGTGGGGTGTCTCTTTTAAAATCACATTAATTCAGATACAACTTCCAGGCCAGGGATTGTCTCTCTATCTGCCTCTGAGCAGTGCCCAGCCTAATGAAGCCCCAATCCGGATGGATGCTACCGTAATATACATCTTTATAAAGAATAAGTTATCTTTTTAAATTAAATGATACAAGCACTTTCTGCCCCACTCTACTATCAACCCCATGAGGTGCAAACTCTTCACTGTACATTTGAATGTTTAACAAATTGCAGATTTCAAAAAAGAGCATTCGGCTAGGTTTGAAAGTCACTAATTGTGATCTGTTCCTCTGACCATTTCGGTGGTTTCACAGAAGTTCCCATTTTGTGGCATTTGCGTTTAGATACTCTGCAGAAATTCTGAAGCTGTGGTTCACCCATTTTTCTATAAGATTAAAAAAATGAACTAACAGGCAGAATTGAGTTCTTAATCCTTAATTGACAGCTAAACATGAAATGCAGGCTACATAGCCTCATGCGAATTCAAAATATTTGCTGGCGAATGATGACAGGAACCAAACTGTATATCTAAGCAAAGCAGGTAACTAATAAACTGGCATAAGTATTTTTGGGGTGAAAGCTCCCTAAATAACTTTATGGACAGACTGATTTGAAATACATTAAAGATTGCATCCATAGCTGCTTACTCTCCCAAACCAAAATAATAAGAAATCAGTTACTGAAGAAAATGTTAATTCTGAATATATCAAATGCAGATTATTTAAAATACAAACTAATTTCCCTTCATGCAAACTTCCATCATGAAGGATTTAATTTCCTCATGATTACTAAGATCCATAAACTACTTTAACAGCCAGATCACATTTTTCATGCATATTTCTGGGCAACTTAATACTGTTTTTACAGGTAGAACTATTTGTGGAAATGTAGCCTAGTCCCATTTTCTTCTAGATCAACAGAAGTCACCTGGCTGGGTCTGTAACCACCACTATCTGGTTGATGTTTGTGAGCCTTTGTGAAATGAGTTAGCAGTGGTCTCCATGTACAGCACAAAAACCACCATCAGAAATGATAGAAAAGGTAGCACTGTTAATAATATTGCAGAAAAGGAAAAAGTGTTCAATAAATATTTCTGTTTTGTATTTGGGGAAAAAGTCAGATGATGTATTCATACCATACAATTCTGATGCCACTGATAAAATACATTCCATTTCAACAGTAACTAAAGAGGATGTTAAACAGCAGCTACTAAAATTGGACATTTTTAAATCAGCTAGTCTGGATAACTTGCATTCAAGAGTTTTACACAACCTGGCTGAGGTACTCTCTGGACGATTAATGCTCATTTTCGGTAAGTCTTGGAACATTGGGCAAGAGTTCCAGAGGAGTGGAAGAAAGTTTGCGTTGTTCCAGTATTTAAAGAGGTAAACAGGATGAGCCAGGTAATTACAGACCTGTAAGCTGACCATCAATCCTGGGAAAAACAATGGAACAGCTGATACAGGACTCAGTTAATAAAGAATTAAAGGGAGTAATATGATTAATGCCAATCAACATGGGTTTAAGGAAAATAGATTTTGTGAAATTAAACTAGATTTTTTAATTAAATTACAGATTTGGTTGATAAAGGTAATCATGTTGATGTAATTTACTCAGACTTCTGTAAGACATTTGACTTGGTACCACATATGGTTAAGAAACTAGAATGATACAAAATCAACATGGCACATAGCTGAATTAAAAACTGGCTAATTGATAGGTCTCAAAATATAATTGTAAACAAGGAAACATAATTCAGCAGGCATGTGTTTCTAGTGGTATCCCAGAGGGATTTTCATGGCTTTTCACTTTGTAACATTTTTATATATGATTTAGAATAAAACATAAAATCATTACCGATAAAGTTTGCAGATGGCACAGAGATTGGGAGAGTGATAATTAATGAAGAGGACAGGACACTGATATAGAGGGATCCGGATCATTTGGTAAACTGGCACAAACAAACAATAGGTGTTTCAATATGGCCAACTATAAGGTCATGCATCTAGGAACAAAGAATATAGGCCATATTTACAAGATAGGGGACTCCATCCTGGGAATCAGTGACTCTGAAAAAGATTTGGGGTCATGATGGATAATCATCAGAACATGAGCTCCCAATGTGATGCTGTGGCTAAAAGGGCTAATGCATTCCTTGGATGTATAAAACAGGAGAATACCAAGTAGCAGTAAAGAGATTATTTTACCTCTGTATTTGGCACTGGTCCAACTGCTACTGGAATACTGTGTCCAGTTCCGGTATCCACATTTCAAGAAAGATGTTGAAAAATTGGAAAGGATTCAGAGAACCCTACAAGAATGATTAAAGATTTTAAAGTCATTTATAGTGAATGACTCATGGAGCTCAATCTATTTTAGTTTGTCAAAGAAAAGCTTAAGGAGTCATTTGATCATAGTCTGTAAGTGCCTACACTGGGAACAGAGATCTGATAACAGAGAGCTCTTTAACCTAGCAGATAAATGTATAACAAGATCCAATGGCTGGAAGCTGAAGCTAGAAAAATTCATACTAGAAATAAGGTGCAAATTTTTAACAGTGAGGGTAATTAACCATGGGAACAGTTTATGAAGGGTTGTGTTGGACTTTCCATCACTGTAAATCTTTTACTCAAGATTGAAGGTTTTTCTAAAAGACATGCTCAGTCCAATGGCAGCTATTGGACTTGACGCAGAAATTAATCAATCAAAGATTTATGGCCTGTGTTATGCACGAGGTCAAGCTAGATGATCACAATGGTCCCTTCTGGCCTTAAAAAAAAAAATCTATGAATTGGCACAACATGGCCCCTGTGTTTTTTCACATTTTCTTTTAAAAATGTTAAATATCCAGCTAGCTACCTAGATAGCAACCAGAGTCTGTAGAAAAAGATAATGAAATAAAGAAATTGTCAGACCCATAAAAGAAAATGGCATGATAATAAAAAGCAAGATAAGCTGAAGAAGCATCAGTGAGATGTGACTCTAAGAAACTGCTTCATGTGTGTAAACAATGACCAACACAATTCCAGATTCACAGTGGTATCACCAAAGGAAAAGGTGGAAGATGGTAACAGTGAAAACAGAACAAAAGATGATACTACATCTTAATTTAGTTCTCAGCCAACCAGAGCCAACAATTCCTACCAATGGATCTGAAGAGGGTGAAGAATTAAACATTTCACTGTTAAAAATGTCAGAAGCAGAAATAGAAAATACAATTAAGCAGCTAAAAAATGGCGAAGTGCCTTGTCAAGGTAAACTCACTGCTGAAATGCTTCAAAGTTGGGAGGATATGATAGTACATGAAATGCATAAACTTTACAATATCATTTGGGAGAAAGAACTCTGCCCAGCGGATTGGAAGAAAGGTGTGATCTATAAACTACCAAAGAAAGGCAACCAACTGATGTGAGATCACTGTTGAGAAACATTACTTTCAGTATCTGTAAAAGTGTTCTGCAATATACTATTGAACAGAATCAAACTGGTCACAGATGAAAAATTGCACAGTGAGCAAGCAGGCTTTAGACTAAAAGATCACGTGTAGAGCACATCTTTACAAAATGATTGAGAAAGAGTTTGCTTACCAGAGAAAATTAGTCTTGAATTTCATAGATTTCACCAAAGCTTTTGATTGCATTCATAGAGAGTCGCTATGAAAGATGTTGTGAGAAAATGGCCATCCTAGAAAGATAGTGTCACTGGTCAAGATGCTGTATGAAGGTTCAAATGCTGTGTAAGGACAGAAAGTGGAGAGACCAATTGGCTTGATATCATCACTGGAGCATGGCAGAGTTGCATGTTATCACTCCTTCTCTGCATTGTGATAGATTATGTGATGCAAAGAGCAACATCAAAGGAAGATACAGGAGTTATGTGAAGTAGAGGAAATTTTCGAGATCTTGACTTCTCAGATCACATTGGACACAGATGATGATGTCAGAAAAACGACCATGATCAGTGTCAAACATGAGGCTGCCAAAGTAGGATTAAGAATCAGCCAAAAGAAAAGTAAAGTCATGACAATTGAAAGAGGAGTCAGCAATGATGGTACATATGTTATATCTGGAAAGCACAATCAGTGGTGATGGACAACTTTATAAGTAGTGAAAGCAAGAATTGGGAAGGCACGTGGAGTTTTTTCGAGACTGGCAAATATTTGGAAAAGTCAGGAGATTCACACAAGAACCAAGATAAAGTTACACAATGTTACTAGTGATACGCACACTGGTAAATGCTTCTGAAACTTGGCAACTGTTATAAGCCAACAACAGGAAACCTAATGCACTCCATCAGAGATGCTTGGAGAAAATACTTGGTGTCAACTAGTGGGATAAAATAACTAATGCTGATGTGTTGAAAGAACTGGCCAACAGATGGCAAGGAAAGTGATTTGAGAAAGAAAGCTGAAGTGGTATTGGCATGTTGTACAAATGTCAAAAAAGTACCCTTATATAAGTCCTTGACTTAGGGAAGATGGAAAATAGAAGACCAACAGATGCCACTCTCATAGAAGCAAACTACAGTGAAGTAGGAAACATGGTACTTGACAGACAGAGGTGGAAACACTGAGTTGCCTCGCATGACAGCTTCTCATAATAACAATAGTTACCTATTTATACTGCACACATAATGTGGCATCTGAACACCTTTCATGATAGCATCTGAGCACCATGTCAACATACCTACATAATATGTATCAACATATACAATGCCCAAAAAGACCACAAAGAAAAAAAATCTCCCTTGTTGGCTGTTTTAGCAAGGTCTGAATGCAAATTAAAGGTCAAACGCATCTGACATTACTCCACTGAAATCAATGGAATTATGTTGGGGATTAATTTGGCCCAAGGACAAGAGGTGTCCCTCTGGGACATGCCTGAGACACATTGGGAGGCAAGTTTATACAGTCATTACCTGAGCTTTACCAGGATAGATAACATACTTTATTCTTAGCATGGCCAGTCTCGCACCTTCCACAGGCACTAATTCCAGTGTGTAATTCAAAGTTAAATTTTAAAAAAATTATGAATACAAATTAATTAATCTATATCTGCATGGTACATAGTTGAGGGAAAGATACATTAATACATGTCTTTCCTGCTTACGCAACATGTGAACAGTCAAGATATATTGCTGGTGCTGTAGTTTTGAGCCAAACAATAGTATGCAAAGGTAACGGCCCTGATTCTGATCTCACGCCAATGTCAGTCCATGGAACATCAGGCTGAGGCCATCTATGGACTGTCCAGTGAGAAAGGAGCGCTCCTGTTTGAATTCTGGGCTGACACAGAATGTTCGATAGACAAGGCATGTCCTGCTGCTGACCCAGGTACAATCAGCAACAGATCCCATTGCAGCCTTTCTGTATTGCTGCATTCCCTTTATATAGCACTAGGTCTGACCCATTCATTAAAGTTTAGGGTCCTGATTACAGTCTATTAAAAAGTTGGTTATTGGTTCCCTTTGATATAAAAAGTCCAACAGAGATCAGCAATAAATTATAGAAAACCAACCTTGCCAACATAATATGCAGTTTTCAAACTGGAGTATCTTGTGTCCTATTCTAGCTGAAGACCTCCCAAATCTCACCCATTAAGCATTCTACTCACAGCAGATTAAAGAATACACTTTGCAATAATTTCCTTTTAATTTCAGATACCTTGCTTTTTACACATTAGTGTAACTCCACTGGCTTCAGTGGCATTTTTCCAAAATTACACTCGTGTAAATTAAATCAGTGTAATCTGGTTTTGGATATTTATTAAAAAGACTTCCATAGGGTGAGAAACGAAGCAGTTTCAACACAATGATAATGAAGCCAGAGGAAGATTGTGGCAAACTGTTACAAGGGTCGCACATAGGGTGACCAGACAGCAAGTGTGAAAAATCGGAACAGGGGTGGGGGGTAATAGGAGCCTATATAAGAAAAAGACCCAAAAATTGCGGCTATCCCGATAAAATCAGGACATCTGATCACCCTAATCGCACGCAACTAGTGACTCACAACGTAAGTAAACTCTGTTCACATTCAACTCATGGAGTTCAATATACTGAAATTTTTTAGCTTAATGGCTCTACTGAGGACAAAGAGAAACTGGAGGCGGAGAGCTGATTATTTCATGTATTTGGCTTTCATCTTCAGCATCCACTTAATGTTTCTTTTATTCAAAGAAGAAAACTCAACATACTTTAGGTGACACAGAGTGACTATGGAGTTGCATATTCATATGTGCTTCCAGCACATAATGGAAAACAGAATCTGACTAGAACTTTGTCATTAAACTTACACTTACCGTTGTCTACCCTAGAAACAAAATATTTTTTGTAGCAGTTGCTGAAATCACAAGAATATAAACTGACACAGACACTCGGCATGTTATCCAGGGAACATACGCATTCATTCAGAATTCAACAGAAGACACTTTCTTGGCTGACTCATATCACCATATATACATAGTGTGCACTTACAAATATTTTATTAGAGGAAAAGAGTTTGCATTTAAAAATTACACAGTGTGACATTACATTGCAGTGAGTCATACATCTTTGTGTACTTTGTTACCATGCATTCAAGTGCATTGATTCTAGTCCATTCACAGGAGATTTACTGCTCCTCCTGGCCATTTTGTAAACTTTTAAATTAAAATGTAAAGATACAAATTATTCAACCAATATTTTGTTTTTTTTAATAACTTGTAGCTATTTAAAAACATCAGTTAATTACCACAGTTATTGTGTTTCCCTGAGACAGATGCCTACGTGGACCCACACTTCTGAGATTAAAGCCCCCAGCACACAAACTCAGAATCCTGAGGCCAGTCTACCTTCCTCCCCATCTCTTACAGGGATCTCAGGGTATAAAAGGGGGAGTTGTCCCCAAACACCATTAATTTTTCCCCACTAATTCAGGAATCCCTTTAGATTGCAAAGAAGGCGGAATGTGGGCAGGAAGCGTGGATCTGTCTGTGGGCATCATCTCAGAGAACCACAGTTACTGGGGTAAATCACCATTCTTCTCCTTTGAGAATTGGCCACGTGGATCCCTGTTCTTGGATGACTGACAAGCAGCAGTGACACTCAGCATGAGTCTGAGGAGTGTTAGTTAAAGGTAACTGGGAGGTAGCTTCGCCAAACTGGCATCAGATCAGGATGCCAAGGTGAAGACCAAAATTTATGTGATGTCTGCCAAACTACAGAAGTTACTAGGATTATTTTATTTCATAATGTCACTAGGCTTTGGCAATCTTTGTACAGCATAGTGAAGAACAGATGGAGACCTGAGATTCCACTAAGGTAAAGAAAGTCTCTATCTCTTTTCCTTGCAGAGACAGTATGCACAAAATAAATCCCCACTGCTTTTTGTTCATCTGGATGGGTGGTGGCATTGAAGTATTCCTAGTATAGATAATGTTCCAGCAATTTCCCATGTTTTTTACTAGTTTGTTAATTAGGCCTTTCTCATGTGTAGTTCTGACCACATCACCTTCCTCTTTTAATCGCTCCACTGCCTCCTTCTTTTTCTCCATATCAGGATCAAGTTTCATGTCCTCACATTCAAAGCCTTTCACAGTTCTGCCTCCTCTATGCACCCCTGTATTTTACTAAACCACCCCATCTACTCTACTCAGTTGCTCTGATTGACCCTTCGCTAGCTTCACACAAACATCTCTGCTCCTTCCATGTGGTGCCCTCCCTGAGATGGATATAAGGCCACTACTGTCTCCTCCTTCATGTCCCCTCTCAAGACCCAGCTCTCCTGTGATGTCCACAATAAACTGCTAATACATGACTGTTCAGCTCTGAGTTGAGGGGATATATATTTATACATTTAGGCCTGGTCTACACTTAAAATTTAAGCGAAAAATCCATACCTCTCAGCGATGTATCTATGGTAATCTAACCCTTGGTGGAGATACAACTATATTGATGGAGAATAGTTTTGTCAACCTAGCTACCATTACTTGGGAAGGTAGTTTACCTACAGCAACAAAAACCCCCTTCCCCCAAAACAAAACAAAACCCTTCAGTTGATCTAGGCTGAATCTACACTGTGGGTTTATGCTGGCATAGCAATGGCACTGTAGACCCCATGGTGCAGACACGTCTAAAAACTGTATATATCAATTGTGTATATATTGGGTTTCCCTCCCCACCCTCCATCTTCACCCACCCTTTGCAAATAGATGGTCTAAATTGTGAGTTCTTTTGAACCAGGACCAAGTGTTCATACAGCATCAAGTACAGTGGTCCTCAGTCCTGACTGAGACCTCTATACATTATTGCAATATAAGTAACAAACAATAATAATCAATTACATTGTTAATTTTTAGACAATTTCAGAGCAAAATCCCACAAAGATAACATTCCAGCTGAAACCCCATGGTATGATTCTTCTCTTACATAGCTGTCAGGTGTACCTCCAAACACCTGGAAAACTAGGGCGTCAGTAGAGTCACAGATGAGACCTGGAGCACATACCTTATGTTTGGAGGCTGAGGGCCAGCTCCAAGAGCAGCACTCATAGATATGCAGGGCTGGATGGGAGCTCCAGAGAATCTACCCCATGCTGAGTCAACACCTAGTTTTACCTAGACCATCCCTGACAGATCTTTGTCCAACCTGTTCTCAAAAACCTCCCATTAAGATTCCACAACTCCTTTGATAACCTACTGCAGCACCTAACTATCCTGATTGTTAAAAAGTTTTCCCTAATTTACCTAAACCTCCTCTGGTGCAGATTAAACAGCAGCGTGCATTGATAACAAGGTAGGGGGCATGCCATGCATTGGACTATGGCAAAGTCCGGCTTGGGTGCCCAGTAAACTGCATGCTTGTTTCAAACAAGACAGGCCAATACGCTGCGGGGAGCCCCCTGCTCTGCCCCAGCGGGGATGGACACTGTAGCTGGTGCAGCTTGGACCTCAGGGACTTATGGGGCCCGTGCGGCTTCCCAGCCCTGGGAAGTGCCTGAGCATTTCCCCCGGAGGGAGGCCCTCCTGGCTGGGGACGGTTTACACCCAAGCAGGACTTGTCCCTAGTCCCAGGCCGCAGCCCGGCTGAGAAATAAGAAACTAGACATGATTGCATCGTTAGCGGTAAAGAAAGGACACTGCTGGCCACAGCGCTCCTGCCCCGCGGGAAGCCCTGACCACCACCCCCTCCGCTCCTGCCCCACGCGAAACCCTTAAACCGCCCCTCCCGCTCCTGCCCCACGGGAAACCATGAACCCCCCTCCCCCCGCTTCTGCCCCGCGGGAAACCACGAACCCCCCTCCCCCCCACGGGAAACCATGAACCCCCCTTCCCCCCCGCTCCTGCCCCGCGGGAAACCACGAACCCCCCTCCCCCCCACGGGAAACCATGAACCCCCCTTCCCCCCCGCTCCTGCCCCGCGGGAAACCACGAACCCCCCTCCCCCCCGCTCCTGCCCCGCGGGAAACCATGAACCCCCACCACTCTTGCCCCACGGGAAACCCTGACCCCCCCCCCGGGGGTGGCCCCGGTGCAGAGAGGGGAGCTGTACTGGGGAAACTCGGATCCCGTTTCACTGGCACTCTAGGGGCCCCGGGGCTGATCAGCGGCAGCCCAGGTGGGGGGACGGGGGGACCCGGGGGCCGGCCGGCCGCTCCGCCCCGCTCAGGCTAGAGCTGCAGCTGCAGCAGCCGCCGCTGCCTCCTTTTATAGCGGGGCTAAATTTAGGTTGCGCCTGGCTCGTTCCCTCCCGCCCCGTCCGGGACGCGTTTCCTCCGCTCCCTGCAATTGGCTTGAGGGCTCTGGCGGCCCGGGCTATAAGGCAGGGAGGGCCCGGGAGCCGCCAGCTCGCAGCCCCTCCAGCCATCGCCCCGGAGCAGCCGAGCCGGGACGCACTATGGCGCTGAGCGACACGATCCTGCCCTCGTTCGCCACCTTCACCAGCCCCTGCAGGGAGAAAACTTTCCACGAAGTGAGTGTCCGCGAAGCGCCTGGGCGGGCCGGCCGGGGGCCCGCGTCCTGACGTGCCAGACGCCCTTTTCCCCCAGCCCCAAACTCCTCTGGCCGGGGAGGTCCAGAGGGATGCAGCTACCCCTGCTCCTGCAAAGGGACAGCTGGATAGTAATGACCTGACTCCTGCAAAGGCTTGGGTGGGAAATGCTGTGGAGTGTCAGCATGTGTGTGCAGTGCTAGGGGTGGGGAGTATGTGCAGGGGGAATGCCCCATGAAGTGCTGGGGCATTATAGCATTTTGAGTAACACTGATTGGGAATAAACGCTAGCCCTGGAGCAGATGGGTTAACCCTGTCCATTAGCAGAGATTCGTGGATCCTCTCCCCTGAGCTCTAATATTCTCTGCTTTTCTTTCTCAGAAATGGAAATGTGACCAGGAGGACAAGGCCCCTGCCAACAGCTGCACCATGCCAGAACTGAGGCCAGGACTGGGCAGCCTCTCCCCTCGCAAAGAGGATGAAGATCTCAACAATGTTTTGGATTTTATCCTTTCCATGGGCAACGACAACTTCAGCCAGAACTCACCTAGTGGGGACTATCCCTCAGCACAGACAGAGCCTAGCAGCTTCTACCAGACAAATCCATCTTCTGGATGCTACAGTTCCCTGGGACAGAGCAATCCACCTCCTTACAACTCCAGCCTCATGTCAGAGATGATCAGATCTGAAATGGACCCAAACTTCTGCCTCCCCAGTCATGTCCAGGGACGATTCTTTGTGACATCCAGCTTTGGGAGCCCACACTTTGTGGACAACATTAAGCCAGAACCTGACATGGACAGTTATGGGCCTGTCATGGGCCTCGTCCCTCAGTCATGCCCTAAGATCAAGCAAGAAGGCAATGCAACCTGCATGATGGCCTACGAGCAGCCCAGGATGGCCAGCTCACCCCAGATCCCTGGCACAGAGACACCCCCTCTGAGCCCTGATGACCTCATGGTGACTGACTGCCAAACACAGATGATCTGCCCCTCGTCAATGTCATTCCAACAAAGCTATCACCCTGCCACAGGCTTCCACCATCACCAGACCCACTTCCAGTACCAGAGTGCCTCTCAGTTTGGCTTGTTTGAGGACAGCGTGCCCTTGCAACCCTCAGCTCCAAGAGGCATACTAACTCCTCCTTCCTCTCCCTTGGAGCTGATGGATTCCAAGCCCAAAAGAGGGCGACGATCCTGGCCCAGGAAGAGGACAGCCACACACACATGCACCTATGCAGGCTGTGGGAAAACCTATACCAAGAGTTCCCACTTGAAGGCCCACCTTAGAACACACACAGGTAAATACAGCGCAATGCTTGGCTATATGGGGCAACCACGCGGTTTGCCATGAACGGATGCTAAGAAACCCTCGGCCACAGAATTAGTTCTAAGAGCAGAATGTAACCTGAATTGTGTGAGAAGTTCATTAATCCTATAGAGTCTGTAAACTACATGCATGCATGCCCAACCACAGTCTGAGAGGTTAATAACCCTGTCGTGGCTGGGCGCAGTCTGCATGTGTTTTTGCTTAAGTTTTTCCAACATAACAACGAGTGATACTTGCAACAATTGCCCTCCAATCACTTCCTCTCCCCCCCCCCCCCCCCCCAAAAAAAAACCAAACAAACCCACAACCATACTCCAAGCAGAGAGCTTCCTCTGCCCAGAGAAGGGAGAAGAGTGGCTACTGCAATTTAATTATCCTGGGAGGCACTTTGATACTATAGTGCTGGGCACCAACATAAAATGCTACGCTAAAATAAATGTTAGGAATATGCTGAGATCTAGTGAGAGAATTTACAACCCTTCTAGTGTTTGGGAGCTGCCTTTATGTGGGAGGAATTCACTGAGTCATGGTCTGTCTGATTTTCCCAACAGGTGAGAAACCTTATCACTGTAACTGGGAAGGCTGCGGCTGGAAGTTTGCTCGCTCTGATGAACTGACTCGTCACTATCGCAAGCACACTGGCCACCGGCCCTTCCAGTGCCACCTCTGTGACAGGGCTTTCTCCAGGTCAGACCACCTGGCTCTGCACATGAAAAGGCACATGTAGCTATAGAGACTCGGTACTGCACATCAGACATTATTTAACTGCTCAGGTGCAGAATCGTTCAAAAATCTGTAGCTGGTACTACTTAGAGGCAACAAAGCTCTAGCCATGGATGGGAAGGAAGAATTTGACTCAAGGAGGTTTAGCCTGTCATCTCCTGAAGAGAATTTAAAGGGACTGTAATAGTGTGACTGTCCACTTCACTCAAGAGAATATGGTTTATTTATAGAGCTTCTGTGAAGGGTAAACTCAACAAGACTCCATGCAGATTGTATAGAAGAAGCTGTAAATACTGTACCTCTGATTGTAATTGCCCAATACATAAGCTTTATAAGACAATGTTTGTATGGAAACTGCCTGAAGTCAACCCTAGATGGGATTAAATGAATGTTTCTGTCGATGATATTTTAGATTTCAGTTGAAGGCATGGCTAAGAGAAACACTCTGATTGTTAGACTATTTGTTTCATTGGTGCAATAATATTCTTGTCTGCCATGATCTACACTAGAAGTACAGGGCTTGATGTCTTGTAAAAAAATAACCTATTTTACTGATTGATTTTTTTTTATATATTGTACATAATTTTATACATTGAGAAATGTTGTAATGTATTATGTAAATAAGACAAATGGGCATTTTGCCTATTTCTGTTTTTATTAAAAAAGTAGCAATTTTTCAATGTTTGAAAACATTCTCTTTTTAATAAAATAAATGTTTAAGAGATGAGATCACACTTTATATCTTATTTGAGAGCCAGTCATTATCCTTCCCAACAGCTGAATCAACAGCCTCCTGGAAATGTTTTAAATGAGAAAAAATTATAGGAGGACATTTAAAAAAAAATCAGGTCCCTGTTCTAAAAACAGGACGAAATTAGGTGTAAAACTCCTGATTAGTTATAGCTGAACTACAGAAAATTCAATGTTATTTCAAATAGGAAAGTGTTTCATATTCAACATGTACTTCCTAAAAATGGTTGTTCAGGTAAAAAGTAAGCAACACTGTAATTTCAGTCTCATTTCTAGTTTATGCTGGACTATTTTAATAGCATCCTTAATGTTTTCCAGATGTAGTCACAGTTTTGCCAGCAGTGTGTGGGTTTTTACTATAAATTTAAACACTGCATTTTTGTAATTATGGAGGCTTATTTTAAGGCAACTTTGTACATAAATTACCCTTGCTCTCAAGAGCTCAGTGCAGAATTCCTATTGATCAGTAGTGAAATGTTTAAACTTTTTTTTTCTTTTTAACATAATTCTCCCACAGAGTTTGGCTAAAGTTTCTTTTTAATACACTCCAAAAACAAAGGTTCATTGAATACGTTATAAAGATTCACAGATTACAAGAGTTAATAAACACATTTTTGTATTGGAGCTAGATAACCTAGTCAAGAGTCCCAATTGCTGCAAACTAATTTCAGACAAACTGAGTATTGTGATTGTAACAGTGCAGAGGTGAAGTCGGTCCACTGAAACCATAAGGAGTTTCTCTAGACCTACACTGCTGTAAAAAAAGATCAGAATTTGGCCCAATTTCTATATTTATGCACTTAGTCTAAAATTATGGTGGATATACTTCATTTTTACTTTTTAGAGCTAGGATTTCACACTACTGGAGTAAAATTATAATTATTATTAATTAGTATAGTATTAGGAAAATGTTTTTCCTAAAATGTATACACTTGGATATTTTAGTATAAGAAATAGAGTTGGGATTTTTTTTCTGACTCTACAAGTTATACTGCACATGAATGAAATCAACAGGAATGTATTTAAAGTCATTGCAAATATAGCTATTCTTCTGTGAAAGCAAAGTCTGGATTTGTTCATGTGGAACAGATGTATTTTGGGCTTCTAATCAGTGACATGGAAGAGTGAGTTCCACATTTCACTTTTACAGCTCTTTCAAAGTGAAATTTGAGGTAAAGTAACTTATTTGCCAGAAACAATTGCTCAATATAATTCCAGAAAGTGAGGATGACTTAAGGATGTTCTAAAATTATCACACCCATTGTTGCAATAGTTCTAAGTATTTCCTCCTTTTTTCTCATAGGCCAAGGTTTCATATCTGAGCGTGTCTGTTGGTGTTTATAACCTCCTGAACAGAATTTTAAAATCAAATCTTAATCTAATCTTTCCATATTGAACTGGATACTTCAAGAATTTCCCTTTTTAGAGTGTTCTCGTATATGTTGCAACATAATAACTAGTTCCTAAAATACTCCCTTCGTCTCCATAGACTCACAGTTTTTGTGCCTTCTTTTATCTCTCATCTTACACATGATACAGTCTCCCAAATAACGTTCACTGGGTGAGACCCACCCTTATACAGAGAACCAGAACAAGGCTTATTGTACCACACGTAAGCTCTGTGCAGGGCCTGAGAAGCAACATTTTCAGCTCCCTCTGGCCACCTGTGCAGCGTGGCTATGCCTACTACTACAGTTTATGGAGAGGCGTAGCGGCCAGAGCCACTGCTCTCTCTTGCCCTTGTGGATTCCCCATCTCACTAACCCACTTTCAGTTCCACCCACACACCTTGTAGAGAGCCCCTGTAGAGCTCTGCTCCATGCCATATGTGGGAAGGGGTTCAATATGTCCATGAAGAAGTCATTTAATATCCACCATACGCTATTTAAAAGTGAAGCGTTCACAATGTTTTTAGCTTTCATTTTGATGTAAGCAAATGTTAGACTGTACAAAGTCATCCTGATACATACACAGGCCTCTGCAAAGTAGGAGCCAACTAAACATTAACAAAGCCCCCTGACCACTATGATTTGAACTATCTGATGGTTGCCATCTATGACAGTTTCTATGTAGTCTTTACTGAGAGATTGCAGGTCCCATGTCTCAAGATAGTCCCTCAGTAAAGAGCAGTGTTGTTTATACTCCCTTCCACTTTATGTTAAGGGACATGTTATGTTAACAGACAATCCTTATGAGATAGCAATGTTTCTTAATTGGTGCATCCATTGATGCACCTCCAGAGGGGTCTTCTAGAACAGAGTACAGAAATTGTGTGCTTTGCCATATGAGTCATTTAAGCCACCAATTCTTTCTTCAGTTGGAAGGAGCACTCTTATTCTAAAACACCATCCCAACAACAGCACAGTCACGTCCTATTTCTTTAAGTAATGTTCTTTGTTATGATAAGTACTGATTTCCAAGAATCCTGGCCAGGGGAGACCCCTACCACTAACCATGCCAGAGAGAGTTAATTCCTTTCCCACATCCCCTCCAGCACACTAATATCTACATTCACCCATTTTAACATGATTATTAATACATAAATAAAAATCAGTCAGTCAAATCTGCTAAGAGGAAATGTAGAGTCCGTTGTAAACAAGATTTTCACACACACTCTTAAAAGATACCACAATGATGAGTGCACTATAAATGCAAGATAGATCAATAGATTAGATAGAGCGTGCTTAGAAACAAACAGATCCAGCACAATGTCCCAAGTCAGTTAGCTGTTCACATTTTTGAATATGAGACATTTTCCAACGTAGTTACTGCTATAGTTCAGTTTCAGCCTGCAATTTTTCACTCAGTTGAAAACAGTCTTCTCTCACCTGTTAACTCAGAAGTGCCAGTTAAAGCCACATGATGTGAACTCAGACTTTAGCAAATACTGTCCTAGCCTCAAAGTCTGTTGCTGCTGAAACAGCAACAAGAGCAGAGCTTGTGTCCTGTCAGCCAGAGAAGCCATTATCGTAGCCCTCCAATACTTCCAGCACTACAGTGAAAACAATTATCCAAAACAGAGACAAAACAATTTAAAATCAAGGGTCTAAAGACTAAAATAGAAGCATGGAAAGGAGCTCTTCCAGATTATCCTGCAGCAACCTGGGGAAGTTTCTAACAACAAAGGAGAGCTTATAACAAACACAGAACTTTGGGGCACCTATTCAGGCTTTAGCTAACCCCACGTAATGATGGGGCTACTAGTATTTCTGAGTGTATAAACACTTGGTTACTTTCAGTAGTTTATAAACTGATTGCAAAAAATTGTTCCAGGCTGAAATTCAGTCTCTAGCAATAAGCAGTACCAAAAATAGTTTGTCAATTTTTAAAATAATAGGATTGTTAAGTGTTGTGGTTTCAACAACTATTTTGTGCACCAATAACACCTCCCTTTCACAAGCCTCAAGAAGGAGGAAGCGGTTTAGAAATAAAACAGACACCATTTAAAATGTGTTTCCATGGGTCTAGAGGCTGCTGGCTCAATCTGGCAACGAGTGGGGTTTCCATAAATTCCCATGATCTTCTGATCCCAAACAACCAACTCCCTGAACTGGTACCCCCTACCAAAAGTTGTCATCCTGTGGGGGTGGGAGGGTGCCCTAGTGCCCTGCTGCCTCATCCTGTGGTGTCTTTAGGGAAGGGTGGCAGGCCTATTCCCAGCAAATCTTTCCCCCATTTTCTTCCTCAGCAGACATGACAGACCCATTTGTTTACTTTCGTCTGTCCACTGGACAGGTCCTAAGGGCATCTCCTCTCTTCCTTTCGCTTCAGGATATTCCCTTTGTGCCCTTTACCCATGTGGCACTCTTCAACCTCTTGCCCAAAGCTGCAGCATATATAACAGTAATCCATATACTAAGAGCTACTGACCCCTCCCATGTAACAGAGCACTAACAATTGGAACCTTATCCAGGTCAGGTGACTGGAACCAGGCCATGAAGTGAAATCGCTTAACAGCCCTCCTGTGTCACACCTTTATTGCTCCATGTGGCCCCTTTCCCCATATGTGACACTGACCTTGTCCATATGCCTCCTCCCTATGTCCATGCATCCCTTTTTCCTATCTATGGCACCAAGAATCCTTCCCCATATATTTCCCACCTGTCCTTGCCTGCTCTCCATGAAATGGGCTGTCCCCATCCTCACTCATTACAGCAACGGGTGGTGTGCCTATTGACAGTTCCCTGCATGCTCTCATTGCACTTTATCTGCTATTCTCTGGTCCTCCTAGAGATTCTAGGGCAGGAGAGTACCTGAGGCATGGAGGAAAGGGAGAAGGGACTGCTATGCCTCCCATCTATGCTTGACAATAATTCTTAATAGCAGGAAGAAAACACATGGCACACTACCTTGGCCTTCACCAGGCCTGTGAGCACCTAGGACTGGGTTCTCATATCTGGCCACCCCTATGCCCATCAGGCCAGATAGAACAGTACCACAATGAAGTGGGTGTACTTCTTGCTTTCTCTACTCTCCGCTATACAAAATTGGGAAGGTGGTATAAATGGGCTCCTGAGAGCCTCTACAGGGTAGAAAGAAAAGGAGTACTTGTGGCACCTTAGAGGCTAACCAATTTATTTGAGCATAAGCTTTTGTGAGCTACAGCTCACTTCATTGGATGTATTCAGTGGAAAATACAGTGGGGAGATTTATATACACACAGAACATGAAAAAATGGGTGTTATCATACACTCTGTAAGGAGAGCAATCACTTAAGATGAGCTATTACCAGCAGGAGAAGGGGTGGGAGGGTGGGAGAAAACCTTTTGTAGTGATAATCAAGGTGGGCCATTTCCAGCAGTTAACAAGAATGTCTGAGAAACACTGTGTGTGTGTGGGGGGGGAATAAACATGGGGAAATAGTTTTACTTTTTGTAATGACCCATCCACTTCCTGCCTCTGTTCAAGCCTAAGTTAATTGTATCCAGTTTGCAAGTTAATTCCAATTCAGCAGTCTCTCTTTGGAGTCTGTTTTTGAAGATTTTTTGTTGAAGAATTGCTACTTTTAGGTCTGTAATCGAGTGGCCAGAGAGATTGAAGTGTTCTCCAACTGGTTTTTGAATGTTATAATTCTTGATGTCTGATTTGTGTCCATTTATTTTTTTACGTAGAGACTGTCCAGTTTGACCAATGTACATGGCAGAGGGGCATTGCTGGCACATGATGGCATATATCACATTGGTAGATGTGCAGGTGAACGAGTCTCTGACAGTGTGGCTGATGTGATTAGGCCCTATGATGGTGTCCCCTGAATAGATATGTGGACACAGTTGGCAACGGGCTTTGTTGCAAGGATAGATTCCTGGGTTAGCGGTTCTGTGGTGTGGTGTGTGGTTGCTGGTGAGTATTTGCTTCAGGTTGGGGGGCTGTCTGTAGGCAAGGACTGGCCTGTCTCCCAAGATCTGTGAGAGTGATGGGTCATCCTTCAGGATAGATTGTAGATTCTTGATGATGCGTTGGAGAGGTTTTAGTTGGGGGCTGAAGGTGATGGCTAGTGGTGTTCTGTTATTTTATTTGTTGGGTCAGTCCTGTAGTAGATGACTTCTGGGTACTCTTCTGGCTCTGTCAATCTGTTTCTTCACTTCAGCAGGTGGGTACTGTAGTTGTAAGAAGGCTTGATAGAGATCTTGTAGGTGTTTGTCTCTGTCTGAGGGGTTGGAGCAAATGTGGTTGTATTGTAGAGCTTGGCTGTAGACAATGGATTGTGTGGTGTGGTCTGGATGAAAGCTGGAGGCATGTAGGTAGGCATAGCGGTCAGTAGGTTTCTGGTATAGGGTGGCGTTTTTGTGAGCATTGCTTATTAGCACCGTACTGTCCAGGAAGTGGATCTCTTGTGTGGATTGGTCCAGGCTGAGGCTGATGGTGGGATGGAAATTGTTGAAATCATGGTGGAATTCCTCAAGGGCTTCTTTTCCATCGGTCCAGATGATGAAGATGTCATCCATGTAGCGCAAGTAGAGTAGGGGCGTTAGGGGACGAGAGCTGAGGAAGCGTGTTCTAAGTCAGCCATAAAAATGTTGGCATACTGTGGGGCCATGCGGGTACCCATAGCAGTGCCGCAGATTTGAAGGTATACATTGTTCCCAAAGGTGAAATAGTTATGGGTGAGGACAAAGTCACAAAGTTCAGCCACCAGGTTTGCCGTGGCATTATCAGGGATACTGTTTCTGACGGCTTGTAGTCCATCTTTGTATGGAATGTTGGTGTAGAGGGCTTCTACATCCACAGTGGCCAGGATGGTGTTTTCAGGAAGATCACCGATGGATTGTAGTTTCCTCAGGAAGTCAGTGATGTCTCGAAGATAGCTGGGAGTGCTGGTAGCGTAGGGCCTGAGGAGGGAGTCTACATAGCCAGACAATCCTGCTGTCAGGGTGCCAATGCCTGAGAGGATGGGGCATCCAGGATTTCCAGGTTTATGGATCTTGGGTAGCAGATAGAATACCCCAGGTCGGGGCTCTAGGGGTGTGTCTGTGCGGATTTGTTCTTGTGCTTTTTCCCAACAAATGGTGTAGTTTCTTTTGGTAACCCTCAGTGGGATCAGAGGGTAATGGTTTGTAGAAAGTGGAGTTGGAGAGCTGCCGAGCAGCCTCTTGTTCATATTCCGACCTATTCATGATGACGACAGCACCTCCTTTATCAGCCTTTTTGATTATGATGTCAGAGTTGTTTCTAAAAAGAAAAGGAGTACTTGTGGCACCTTAGAGACTAACGAATTTATTTGAGCATGAGCTTTCGTGAGCTACAGCTCACTTCTTCGGATGCATACCGTGGAAACTGCAGCAGACTGGATTTTAGATAAGCTATTACCAGCAGGACAGTGGGGTGGAAGGAGGTATTGTTTCATATTCTCTGTGTATATATAAAGTCTGCTGCAGTTTCCACGGTATGCATCCGAAGAAGTGAGCTGTAGCTCACGAAAGCTCATGCTCAAATAAATTCGTTAGTCTCTAAGGTGCCACAAGTACTCCTTTTCTTTTTGCGAATACAGACTAACATGGCTGTTACTCTGAAACCTGAGAGTTGTTTCTGAGGCTGTGGATGGCATTGTGTTCTGCCCGGCTGAGGTTATGGGGCAAGTGATGCTGCTTTTCCACAATTTCAGCCCGTGCATGTCAGTGGAAGCACTCTATGTAGAAGTCCAGTCTGTTGTTTCGACCTTCAGGAGGAGTCCACCCAGAATCCTTCTTTTTGTAGTGTTGGTAGGAAGGTCTCAGTGGATTAGTATGTTGTTCAGAGGTGTGTTGGAAATATTCCTTGAATTGGAGACATCGAAAATAGGATTCTAGGTCACCACAGAACTGTATCATGTTCGTGGGGGTGGAGGGGCAGAAGGAGAGGCCCCGAGATAGGACAGGTTCTTCTGCTGGGCTAAGAGTATAGTTGGATAGATTAACAATATTGCTGGGTGGGTTAAGGGAACCACTGTTGTGGCCCCTTGTGGCATGTAGTAGTTTAGATAGTTTAGTGTCCTTTTTCTTTTGTACAGAAGCAAAGTGTGTGTTGTAAATGGCTTGTCTAGTTTTTGTAAAGTCCAGCCACAAGGAAGTTTGTGTGGAAGGTTGGTTTTTTATGAGAGTATCCAGTTTTGAGAGCTCATTCTTAATCTTTCCCTGTTTGTTGTAGAGAATGTTGATCAGGTGGTTCCGCAGTTTCTTTGAGAGTGTGTGGCACAAGCTGTCAGCATGGTCTGTGTGGTATGTAGATTGTAATGGATGTTTTACCTTCAGTCCTTTTGGTATGATGTCCATCTGTTTGCATTTGGAAAGGAAGATGATGTCTGTCTGTATCTGTACGAGTTTTTTCATGAAGTTGATAGATTTCCACTCCATACGGCTAAATGCAGTGCCTTCCAGGGTAGAGCATCTGAAAATGGATTTGTCTGCTCATACTATCCTCAGCTTGAGGTGCAGAGAGGTAGGGGGCGGGGATTTATCCTAAATTCGATGTGCAGGAAACAGGTTTGATTTAATCTCTCACGGTGTGAGTTTCAGCCACAATTATTTGATCTAACAATATTTTATGTGGACTCAAAATGAGTCATGTGCCCAACTTTACAGTACAAAGATGGTATGTTCACTTACAGCATCTTCCCACCTGCTGCAGCATCGGGGCCAATTGAGGTTTTATGCATTCTGCAAGTTTATTTTTTTACCATCTGTTATTGGTGCCTATTGCTTATTTTATAAATTAAAAGTGCCCAGGAACTAGCACAACTTCAGCCTTTCACCTTCAACTCTGATAGCTACCCCTCCAAATCCCTACTATTATATTAGACCAAAAGAGACTTTTACACAGAAAGCTGGTAGCACAGATACTTTCTACAGCTTTAATTAAGGATGTGACCATATGACGAAGCGGGACTGTTCTTCATGTTTCCTCTGAATATTGTGGAGGTGCCTCAGTTTCCCCTAGGCAGTTCTTAAGTATCTAGGTGGTGGGATAAAGGTGTATGATCATTGCAGAGCCCTAGAGGGCAGGTGTGTGCAGGGGTCTGGACACAGAGAATGGCCAACACCCTGTTTCCTGGCAACTGATGGCCTGGGCCCTGCAAGGTGAGAGCTAAAGGTTTGGAGAACAAAGGAATCCGGTGCCCTCCTGGCCCGGGAAAGGGACAAAGCCCAGAGGAGGAGGGGCTGGAAGGAGTTGCAGTTTGGGTCTGGCTGGGGACATGGAGTGAAGTGCAGATGGGGTTGTCTGGCTCACTGCCCCCCAAAACGGACCTGGCTGAGGGGTCCTGTTCTCTGCACCTACAAGCTCTATGTTAGAACATGTCCCTGTCGTCTAATAAGCCTTCTGTTTTACTGGCTGGCTGAGAGTCACGTCTGACTGCGAAGTTGGGGTGCAGGACCCTCTGGCTTCCCCAGGACCTCACCTGGGCGGACTCGCTGTGGGAAGCGCAAGGACAGGCAGAGGAGGCTGAATGCTCCGAGGTCAGACCCAGGAAGATGGAAGTTGTGTGAGCTGTGAGTCCTGAAGACAGTCTTCTCACAGAAAGGAAACTCCCCCAAAGTCCTGACTGGCTTTGTAGGGAGCAGTTCCAGAGCATCGCCCGGGGACTCCGGGACAGACCATTCCTTGAATCAGAGTCTTCTCACATTGTGAGGATTTGGAGATTGCTTACTGACAGCCCAAAATAAAGTGATTGGATATTAATTTAATAGTGGACTTATCTAAAACAACTTAAAAAGTATACAAATATTAAAGCTGCCAAACAGCTTTTTGATGAGGCTATTCCCTTCCCACCTCCCTCTAAAGGTCTGCATTGTAAGGGAAAGGGATTGTGCAGAAAAAGCAAAGTGGTGCTTCACTGTGAGGCTTTCACAGCAGCCCAACTGGGTGACCCACTTGCTTCAGAGTCAAGATAGATGCCTAGAGCTTCTTCCTTCAATAGCTATTCTTTGCCATGGTCTGGGATGCCAGTTTCCCCAAGAAACCAATACTATATCTGTAGTGCTGTTGGAAGAACTTCTGGCTGCATCTCTTTGTGCCCTGTCTGTTCTGTCAGACCATTTTCCACTCACTCCCCTTTGCAGTCTTTCAGCTGAAGGTGTGTCTCCAGTGGCTGTACAGCATGGAGTATTCAGCTTAGCAAGTCTGTTTGCAGCTCCCTATGCTCTCTCACTACTTCTAGCCACAGTGTTGTAGACATCAAATACAAGAACTTTCAGTAATTTAACAGATTTAGCAATTTATTAATGGCAGTGGACATTTTACCCAATTGCTTCCTTAGCAGGATTTGCTCCACGAGGCCCAGGAGCGACTGATTAGTGATTAGTGCCTGCTAATCATTTGAGTTGCCTCCTCTGCTCTGTTCTGCCTGTTGATTGGTGGAAATGGTTCTTGTATTTTGTGCGAGACACCAGTATGAAATATGCACAAACACGAGATCCATCCACTGGGAAAAGGCAGCTAGGACTTTCCATGGAGTCCCAAAACACAGATGGGTCATATTCCCCTCACCTATCAAGTTTTATGTGACAGGTGGTGCCTTGGTAATAGTGAGGGCTGCTGTACAAATGCCTAAGAGCCATGAGAGAGAACACAATTTATGTGGAGGCCCTGTATTCGGATAGACGGTCATTGACGTCTTTCAAGGGATCGAGATTGATAATATTTACATATAACTAAATGTATATTTAATTGAGATGCCTTTTACATGGATTATTTATTTAATAGGTTTCAGAGTAACAGCCGTGTTAGTCTGTATTCGCAAAAAGAAAAGGAGTCCTTGTGGCACCTTAGAGACTAACCAATTTATTTGAGCATGAGCTTTCGTGAGCTACAGCTCACTTCATCAGATGCATCCACGGAATGCATCTGATGAAGTGAGCTGTAGCTCACGAAAGCTCATGCTCAAATAAATTGGTTAGTCTCTAAGGTGCCACAAGGACTCCTTTTCTTTTTATTTAATAGGATAAGGCAAAAAATGAAAAAAGCTGGGTGCCTCTAGTTAGGTACTTAAGTCCCTATTTGGGTACCTGCATCAGTGGCCTGATTTTCAGAGGGTCTGAGCACTCTCACCTTTAACTGAAATCAATGGGAATCACAGCCACTTGGCACGTCAGGACACTTATTTAGGCACCTGTCTTTGGCCTCCTAACTGAAAAGGTTGGCCTCCACATTGTAGTACTTACTCATTTGTCCACATCCTAAAGGGTTTTCCCTAAACAGAAATTAATTTTAAAAGTACATCACAAAATAGCAGTATCTGGACAAAAGCCCTGTTTTTTTTTTTTTTTTTTTTTATTTACCTGCTTCAGCCATCATTTGTTTGCAAATTAAAACAAGTTATTCATCGGCCTGACCATGAATCCAATGTGTGTAGAGATTGCTGCTGAAGACATTTATCTTTCTGGTGGATTTATGCTTAGATGTGGTATCCCTTTAAGTGGGCTTCACTGTATGCTTTTGCAGTTATGTTCTTACACTTCAGAGTGTTCCTAGAGGGTTTGACCTATCACTATATCATCAGGAAACATCTGGAATAGCAGACTGAGTACTTCCTGGGACATTTTTGGTAAATGTAAAGAAATTGTTGCACCTTGAAGGTTTTCCACAGACTATTTTAGTACCTGGGCATGATGTTGGTATAAATTACAAGTTATTTTTCATAAGTCTATGTTTTTATACACACACCCCCTCAAACCAAGGGAAGTAAATTGTGTTGAAATTAATTGATCTACAGAACAGCCTCAGAGTTACAAACACCTCGGGAATGGAGGTTGGTCATAACTCTGAAATGTTTGTAATTCTGAACAAAATATTATGGTTGTTCTTTCAAAAGTTTACAACTGAACATTGACTTAATAAAGCTTTGAGACTTTACTATGCAGAAGAAAAATGCATTTAATCATCTTAATTTAAATGAAGCAGGCACAGAAACCGTTTCCTTACCTTGTCAAATCTTATTTTAAACTTTCCCTTTATTTTTTAGTAGTTTAAATTTAACACAGTACTGTATAGTATTTGCTTTTTTTTGGGTTTCTGCTGCCTGATTGCATACTTCCAGTTCCAAGTGAGGTGTGTAGTTTGTAACTCTGATGTTCTATTGTACCTATAAAAAAAAAAAAGTCAAAGCATTCCTAGAATCACTGAGTCTCATTCCCTGAACAGATGAAGCTGAAGCTGGGTGCAGAAACCATTTCTAAGAATCAAGGGATTATTCCTAAAACAACAAGGAATGTTCACTGCTCCTGTCTATAAGCTCTTTCTATTGATCTGTGGTCAGGAGGAGCATTAATAGAAGCCTAGGGGCCAGAGGCACAATGTTTCTGACAGCTAACAGACAGAGTTGAGGAAGCACATCATCAGGAAAGGCTACAGCCTCTGCAGTCCTTGAATGCCAGATGCCGTCAGGATTTAAAATTGTTCCTGCGTCTTTGGATTGCACTAAACTATTTCCACACACACAGTGAAAGCTGCATCAAAAGTATGAATGCTCTTAATTTCTTATTCAACAAACATTCATTTGTTTACCTTCCATATCATTTGCCATGAAGATGGTAACTAGCACACGGGGAGTGGCTGCAAACATTTTGTTTTGAAGTGATTGACTCAGAACAATGCCTATTGGCTCGGATGCTCAGTGACTGTCTTCTAACATGCATCCGATGAAGTGAGCTGTAGCTCACGAAAGCTTAGCTATAAAATAAATTTGTTCGTCTCTAAGGTGCCACAAGTCCTCCTTTTCTTTTTGTCTTCTAACAGACTCCTCCTTCATCCATGCACTGCAGCTGCACTGTCACTTTGGTATATGCTGGGAGGAATAAGAGTTAGTGTGGCTTGCAACCACTAAACTACTGGACACCAACTAGGGTTAGGATTAGTGGCAAATCAGTATAGGACCTTCCACACACAATACACCATAGTGTTAGGTTGTGTTTGGGGGGTGGGCAATCAGATTGTGGTGTGTTTTTTATTGAAGTTTGGGAGCTGGTAGGTAGCTTGGGGTTTTTGACACTTAGTGTCCCACTTATCTTTCCCCCTCACCTCCTGAGAGCCCTCTTCCTCACTCCTTTATGTAAAGAAAAAAAAGACCTATCAGTCTCTGTATTGGATCACTAGTACAGCACATCCTATTAGATTGTACATACCCTGAGGAAAGGAGTTTGAGGCATGTAATATGATTTGAAATGTACTTGACTACATTGTACTTCATAGTCCAAATAATTAAATGGAAGGAAGAGAAAGATCTGGACCCCATGCCTGTAAGATTAAGATGGGGCATTACAGGATGAGGGGATGTATAGTGGGGAGGATAGGAAGTTTGTTAAACTAGCTGAGGACATTGAAACTAAGATGAAAATCTTGGCTTCAATAAAATTAGAGAGCTGAATATATTTCTGGGGAGTAGTTTCAAGAATAACAGATGAGACCTGAAATGGTACTCTATTGTTAACACACCACTATGTACAGACACAGAGTACATGAAATATGGCAGAAATAATAAGGAATCAAAGGGATTAAACCTCTTTCAGGCCAGTGCATAAACACACTTCAATGTAAGGGGCTGTCTGAAATGCTCTCACAACTCCTCCCTATGCTAATTCCCTGGAAGGTTTAACATTATGGGACATAGTTTTTGTAGAAGGTGTGGTATAAGATCTTGTGACTGGATGGTATGCGCCAAGTGTGGTTCATGGGAGGGGGAAATAGTGTGGACAGGCCAACAACCAGAAAAAAATATACAACCTAAAAATGTAATTCTAAACAAGATTCACAAATTTGACCCAAGATAGTTTGTGAAATCAGGGACACGGAACTCCAAAAAAAAGTAACTTTACATTTATTATATTAAACAATAACATTTCTCTTCTTGTATTAAACAATAAACACATGGCAAAGATTAAAATTAAAAACACCTTTTCCCAATTTGTTATATGATATTTAAAGGATAAATATAACTACAGTAATGTACATATTTGGATAGACTAGTGAATTTCTGGTAAATGCTGCAGTTTCTACTTTATATTTTCACCTTCTTAGCCTGTAACTTCCATCAGACTAAACAGAGTCATATTAAGAGGGACATTAAGGAACATAGCACTGTCATCATACTAACAGCAGAAGGAACCATTTATATTAAGTTTCCCTTTTAAAGTTATTTAGTTTTAAAGGGAAAAGCAGAAGTTGGAGTAAATGAAAATTCTATTTTAAATGACTGCGGCATTTATAACAATTCAGCCTTTTATTTATACATCTTTCAAGTAAAAAGAACCATAAAATAACAACTGATAAAACAAATGTCAGCAATTATTAAAAGTTAACTTGTTCATCCTAAAAAACCCTTAACGTTTCCATCATGTTCAAAGCAGAATTTGTGACAAAATTTCCTTACTCAGAAAATGTAAATGGATTTGATTGTGAATGGGAGGTCTGTAGAAAAGATGTAAATGCTGGACTGTAAAGATTTAACTATTACTATTTGGTAATTTAATTGCGACTGGGATAGGACAATGCATTTATAATTACACAGTCTATTAGCACAGGTCAAAACAAAACATCTGTTTGACAGAACTTATTTTGGAACATTGGAATTAAATAGAAATGCATTTTCTGAGAGTCAGGAATAAAGACAAATGGAAAATAGGAATGATCCTTATACATGGAGAAAATGATGATTCCTAACACTTAGACCAAAATTCCATAAGTGCTGAATCTTCAGGACAAATACGGAGAAGTATTTCAAAAATAAAATGGTAAACCCCAAAAGGGTTACAAGAACCCTGGAAAAGCTAAAAAGCAAAGCTGAAGTGATGACAAGGTGATTTCTATGAAGTGTCTAACAATAGGATTTCACATAGACCAGGAAAAAAAAAAAGGGCCACACTTTAACAGATAAAGCTTGGAATTTCCTTACATTTAAGAACACACTATATAAAACAAAATACATTACAGACTGATCACTTACCCCACTTAAAAATAATTAGGCCAGAGGTTTCATAAGGAAAACTTTGCTGATCATATGAAGTCTCATACAACAGTACAGAAGTACCAGTACATCCCTTAGTATTATCTGTTGCTATGGTAGAACGGTTGGCAGTCCCTACAACAAGAATATTTTGTAAAAGCCTAGTTTCAATTGGATAAAAGTCTTCTTCCATTTCAGTCTGAAATGCAGTGTAGTGTTGCTGTGTGGTAATCAATGGTTGCCATGAGTCACCCCAGTAGCGACTGTACTTCATAAATGCAGATGTATATACTCAACACACACATACTACTATAGAAATCTAGCACCTTCTTTGAGATTGTTTTACATACTGTGGTCTAATGATTTCTCCCTGTAGAAAACAGAATCATCTTAATTCTTTCATTGAAGAAAAAATGCAATGCATAGTCACTTCTCCTAAGGCAAAAATGTAGGTAGAAACTGAGAAACAAACAAAACACAGTTTGAACCCAGAGAAGAGTGACTGTGCAACCAAAATGACAGACAAGAGATTGAGGAAAAAGGCATCTTCTACCACATTTTTACCTAATGTCCAAATATGAAGATATGTGAAAGATTCTTTAATTCAACAATAAAATATTCAACAAAAAACTAGGAGGCAAAGCTTTGTCTAATGCTGAGAGAAGGGAATGAGATGCCTTCCAACACAGACACATGCCAGCAGATTGGAAATGGACAGCAAGTGCAAGTGGACACAGGTGATAATATCCCAACCACACTGTCAAACGCCACCTTGGCAGATTTGTACTCACCTTTGACAGACAAACCTCTCAGGTGTCTCTGACATCTGGCAACAAACACAGCTTGTCGTGCCAATAACAGCATTATTGAATGAAATGACTGGAAGTTAATTTTTTTCTTTTGCCAGAACTTTGAAATTCTAACCACAAAGGTCTCATTTCCCGTTTCTGTATAGAAAATGCACATATGCATATAGACATATATACACATTTTTACAGTATATAGTAATATACTATATATTTACTGCATATACACTTTATAGCGCACATATATACTTATATACAACATATAGTTTGTGTGAATGTATACACACTATCTTTGTTATATAATTTATTGGGTATTTACATACAGATATACCTTATTTATTGGGTATTTACATACAGATAAACCTTATTTTTGTGTGCGTGCACACCAATCTGCTCAACCTGAAGTGAATCTACTTGTGGTTAAGATTTCAGTGTTTGGTGGAAGAAGGAAAGATTAATGTGTTCTGATAAATTTTTGCTTTAGGAGAAGAAGTGGAGTGATTTCTATAAAAAATGTTGCTTCTAAGGGTAGAGAAGAATGAAGATGACTGCTTTCTACAAGGAGAAACTTAGATATTACAGAAAGAAATCAGAGGGACGTTTCCTAGACTTCAGCCTTCTAAAATTTATCCCTTCTCTTTCCAAATTAAAACCATCTCAGAACAGTTTAGGGTTATTGCATGTTTGCAATTGTAAATGGATTAACTACATATTTTCTTGGATTCCTGTTTGGTTAATTTGCTTGACCTTTTGCTACTGGCTCATTCTCAATATTTGGCCACACAAGGCTATATACCCCAGAAGGTACAATCAAAGTTTATACTTGGTTATAATACTAAATATATATATTAGATAAATTCACTTTTCTGACTTCATACTGAGTTCCAAAAACATTAACTATCACAGAAGTAAGAGAAACAAGGTTGGTGAGGTAATATCTAACTGAATATCACAGAAGTAACACAATTATATTAGAAGATTTCAGAGATATGATAAAGTGGCTGAAATTCTTTCTATGGCACATAAATTTTCTGAGTAATCAGGCTCTTTAGCTCATCCACATGCCCCATTTGTGTGCAGAGATCCAGCAGTAGAATTCCTTTATAAATTGGTTTAAAGATACTGTTTCATTTGAGCAGAAGAGAAACAAATTATGTCACTCCCCCCACCCCCACACTTTACCACACAAAGACCCAAGCTTGAATGCAATCTTGTAACTTTCACTCCTCAGGCCTGGTGTATTCCAGAAGTAATGCTTTTACTCCTTGGGCTGCAGGGGAGGAGAGTGAACCTCCTAATGATAGGTTATGGAACGGCACTGCCAACTTGGAGAAGGTGGCTTGACCCTGCAGTCAGAGGTGAGGGCAATTGATACCATACATTGGAGGAGAGATGAAAGAGGAAATTACTATAAAAGCAGCATTTGCAATAAAAGTAAAATCTTTTAATTGTAAAGGGAGAAAAGCAGTGGCCTAATGTGGCTGTAAAATCAAAGGCATGACCCCTGTGTTCACGCTACACTTCGAAGGGGACTCAGATATTGCAGTTGCTTTGACACAGCACATGAGATTATTCAGCTGCATAAGGAATGAAAAATCCTACAAAGTAGGAACTGTTACTGAAAATGAAAAAAAAAATGAATCTAAAAGCTTTATATGCAGAGATACAGGTTTTTAAATTTCATCCTGCATCCCAACAGCCTATTTTTTCAACTTGGAAGAGCTAGATGTGTAAGAGAGGTACTAAGACAAATGCAAAATATATATGTACACAAGACAGAAAAAATACAAGAGAAGACAAAATAAAATAACAAAACTGCAACAACAGCTCAAAGAACAGGGGCAACTATCTCTCTGAAGCAATATGACTGTAGTAAAAGGTGGACTGAGAAAAGGCACATACTGTCTCATACAGCTGTTTCTGATTTGATCTGACTATATAGTTAGGATTACATCTACAGCCCTGCCATGTAAGTATATACTACAGTCAACCCCCTTTAATGGTAAAAACTTTGTATTGATGTTAGGTACAAGTAGATCTATTTGCTTTCATGAGCTCAGTGTGTCGTGGACCAAAGGAAAAGAGAGTGTTCTGAAACTTGAAATCAGACTTGATAACTTAGGGCTTGTCCATACAGTTAGGTAATGCGCTCTAATGTGCTTTAGAAATCACACCTCTGTAATGTGTATAGCACACTAATCAGTCCATGCAGATCTGTCTAGTGCAGCACTGGTTCAAACAGCACTACATTAATGCTCATTAACATAGTGCTTCTTGAACCAGTACTGTGTTAATTCACACTAGGGGTCAACGTGGACCAACTAATCCATAACACATTAGTGTGATTTAGAAATCACACTCACACAGAGTGCATTATACTATCATGTAGACAAGCCCATAAACTCTCCATAATATACTTTACAGAAAAACAGTTATGGTTGGAAGGGACCACATAGGTCATCAAGTACTGAAAGTATGGCAGGATTATTTCCAACAGTGTTCATGGCAGCTTGTTACATCAAATACAGGACAACACAGAAACATATGCGTTTTGTTAATATTTAGGGGTCTCTTCTCCCCTCATGATTCAAATTTAAAAGCCCATATCATTTGTAATAACATTAAACAGGAGTTACACACACATTCAGGGATCAGCAACTCTGTACAATGTCTTCTGAAATGACAGGCTTCAGTTTTGTCAAATATATTCTGTCAGAAGACCTTAAAATGGATGTTCTCAATTTAGGGTCGATTTTCAATGCAAATGCAGCATTGTCCTGAGACAATCAATGTTTAATTACATTTCTAGGTCTGAAAACTAGTCATCAGAAAAAATAATCCCTACTGGGATTCTTATGTCTGTGTGAGGAAAGTATCCAGAATGAGGCAATTAGAATGTAGGAATTGTTTGACTGGAAAAACAGGCACTAACATCATTGTGAAAGGAAAAATAAAACAAAACAGGGACACACAAAAATGTAAACACATTACAGAAGATGAAGAAATACAATGCTATCCAACAGAGAATGTTTTACAAGCAGAGGGCCACACTTTCGGACATTCAGAATGTTAACTAGCCAAAATGCACATGTACAGAATTGGGGATGCAAATACAGGTATCACAAAGAACATTTTGAAAATTTGGCCCTAAATGCCCACTCCATTTACAAACAAAACCAAAGCACAAGGCAAGGACAAATGAAGTGCTGAGATTCCTGTAATTTACCAGAAAAGGCAGTTTCTATAAATGAATAATTCACAGCAAAAAATACCATAAGTACTCATTTTATATCCGTAACAAGTAAAATACATGTTGTATTACCTCTATAAAATACATGTAACATCCCCCCTGAATTCTGGAAGTCTATAAAAAAGCTGGACATACTGGCCTAATTAGTGCTATCAGTAGATAGGCTGTTTTTTTAAGCCTATCTGTTCTACAAATATTGCTGTAACTTTTGCATGAATATCCATTTATTCTATCTATCTGGCAAATAAATTCTGTGTGAACTTGGGCTAGTTTAAAATAAAGAACTTTCTAGTCTGTACAACAGTTGTATAACTTTTAATGACGGGCAGCGAGATTAATCATCAACCATAATATTTAAAAATGAGAGCACACACTTAATCACTTCCGAGGTAGAGATTGTAACATAGTCAATTGGATCATACAAATAATAGCCCTATATTCTGCCTGTTGGAGCAAATGAAGGGAAAATATGGTTGCAGGGAAGACTGCAGTTCAAAATTAAAATTTAAAAAGTGTGAAATTGTTCAACATTATGTAGAAAAAGCCTCAAACACGATAATTCCTGTCTTCATGCTTGTTCATGGAATTAATCTATATTTCATCCCATGATTTAGAACTGAGTCATCATTTGTCTAATTTACAATATCAGGATCACTCCTTTTAATACCACCATGTACAAATATTAAAAAAAAATTTTATGCAAATAATCATGTTTAAATAAGAAGAAGCTATTAAGTCTCATAGGCTTTGAATTCAAAATATGATTGACTCTACACGAGTTATGTCGCTATGCATCTAATATATAAATAATCAGAGTTTCTTTCATAAGATAAGCCATATCTCACAGATGAAAGGTGAACACCTAAGAAATAATTTGCCCTAAAGTCTTTGAGCTAGGTGGTTTTATGGTCATTGGCCTACTATGAGTAATTAAATAAATGTAACAAAAAGAACTGAAATCTAAGTGATAATTTTATAAACATACCCTTTTTTTTTTTAACAAGTGTCATTTTCTATAATTTTATTATTCATACTGCAGCCTCAAAACAATGACAATGGAATTCAGGTAATAAAAGCCAGATTCACAAATTGCAGCTTATTGTGTGCAACACTGTCTGCATTATAACGAAACTTTGCTTTCAGTACCTTAGGGTCATACGTTACATTTCTTACAAGCAGTAACTTTTATCTAGGAAATATAATACAATTTTTACAGTGTGTTTCCTGTGCATTATGTACTTGAAAAGCCATGGAGAGCCCAGTTTGATATAACCAGCCAATCTTGTTATGCTTTGACTTAAAGGTGACTACAATTACTTAACAACATAAAACAAAAATTTTACAAAACCTTTTTTTAAAGGGTTTGACTTGCATTGGGTGGAGCCCAAAGACTTGTATTTAAGAGTTTGGCATATCAGCCTTACTGAGTGCAATAGCCAATTCAAGGTCTTCCTGTTCTTGTCTTCGCAATCGAGCCAGCCTCTCCTGCTCTGCTTTCTCACTCTCTCGCTTTGCCCAGGCCAGCTGCTGCTCCTCATTTCCAAACTAAAAAATAAAAACGGAAACTTGGTTAATAAACGAAAGAAATATAAACTAAGACAGCAGAAATAGTATGCAACATTAAGAAACGTGCATCAAGTAACAAGACGTATAAAGCTATCACTTTTAGGTTGAAACCAGAAATAAACTCATTGGTTTCCCTACTCCATTCACTGATCTTTTTACTTAATACCTTCCTCCTCCCACCCAAGGCATAAACTTTGCATGTTGATGTTGTCCTGCCTGAATCCAGGTCCCAAATGTATACAAGCGAGTGACCAGAAGATCTGGGGATAGAGAGGAACTCTACATCCATGGGCAAAATTACTTGGAAGAGTTTGAGGGTATAGCAGCCTACAACCATACTATGATGTTAGCCTCAAGCTGACAAAAATTGGAAGCTATTTACTGATATGCCACTACACTGTGAAGTGTTTTCTGTAATAGTTTCTGTAAATGGTGATACATGTTAATAATGAACCTGGAGACTGAAGATTTGTGGGAAGGTTCACCATCCGATCAAAAGTAAAATTCTGCTTTTGCAATTGTCTATAAAATAAATGCAGAGTTTTTCAGGCAGTACAGTAGCAAACAATATAACAGAATCCAAATGATTTTGCAACAAACACTAAAAAAATAAAATACATTTTAATATTCATCTTATTTTTTTTAATATTATCAAATAATTTCAATACATGGAAGCAATGTACAAAATTATTCCAATAATAAGCATCCCTAATATTACACAGAGTTTCACATATTAAAGAAGTGGACATTAAACTGATTGCATTGGATTTTGTATAAAATGTTAGAAATATTATTTTCTTATCAAAATAACATTTTATTTTACCTTTAAATAAAACCAATGATTAGTTTTTACTGTTTAATCTTTAAGGGCCCACTGTCCAGCAAACATGCACACAAATGTTTGCCGGATAGTAAGTATTTGCAAAACTAGTCCTTAGTTTTGTATTATTTCCACTGTTTAAAAAATTGCTCTGATACTTATTTGAATGTTCAGAAAAATGTATTATTTTGATTTTTTTAGAAGGGAAAAGCAGTGCATAGAATTCTAAATTTCACCTTTGGTTGAATCAAATCTGTATAAACTGTGAATACCACCTCCCTGGTCCATGATAGGACATATCTTTGAATGCAGCACAATACATAGTTGCACTAGTTTATTTTGCTACAGCATCCAGTACAAACTTTGTCTTATCCATATAGCCCTCAATTCAAGAAAGCATATGCTTAACTTTAAATAATAAATAATAACAATAATAAACATGCACTTATCTAGTTTATTATATGTATCATGTACATTTTCCCAAGAATCTACCTTTCCATTACACACTATATCCATGCTTCATATTATTTTTAACAAACGTATAAGATTACATTTCTTGCAGGTCCAAATTAATAATGTTAATCTATGCCCAATTCTCTCATCTTTTTAGTTACACTGTATTTTATCTTTATGTTATCCTGGCTGTTGGCAGTTCCTCCTGCTATTACTGCTAAAAAACTGATGTCAGAAAAGCAAAACTAGTAATACAAGTGCATTGCATCTTAGCAACTTGACCTTTGAAACCAAGAAACTGTGCAGTCCATTCCTATTACAACTTATTTCAGTGAATAGTAAATAAGGCTTTAAAAGCTCACTAAATTGTAAATATATGATTTTCAAGACAATGAGTGAAACCCTGACCCCAATGAAGTCAGACTACGTGGGGCCAGAATTTTACCAAAGTTTCCTAACATTTAAAAGAAAATCCTAGGGATGGGATTTAGGGTGAAATTATTGTTACTTTTAAAGTTTTAGAGATATAATGAGCTTCAGCTAATTGCTTTTGGTCTCAGATACTTTTTCAACATTTTGAAAAAGTAAGTTTACCAGTGGTGTTCATTCCTTAGGATAAGATGCATATTTCTAAAGACTTTTCTAAAAACAAACATGTTTATTTCATACATATCTGAAATCATGTTGTGTGGTTAGAAAAGCTTACTAAAAGAGTGACGTGGATTCAAGACAAAGCAAATCTTGATTTCTGACTAGTGTGGAACTCTTGATGATTGACATTTTTACATTATCATAACGTGCTAGCATGATCAAACATCATTTCAAAAGCATACTTTTGTATCAGTATGAAGATCCCTATTTATTATGTAAGTATAATTTATAATCACCACCATATTAAAAGAAGTTATTTGTTTTTAGAATTTAAACAACATAAGAATGACCATACTGGGTCAGACCAAAGGTCCATCTAGCCCAATATCCTGTCTTCTGACAGTGGCCAATGCCAGGTGCCCCAGGGGGAGTGAACAGAACAGGTAATCATCAAGTGATCCATTCCCTGTTGCTCATTCAAATTTTGATTGTACTTCTTAAATGCTCAAGTCACATGGGTTCTGAAAGTTCAGGTCTGTCTAAATGAACCTTAAATGGTCAGTGTTGGAACGTATAACCTAACAATTCAGTATCATCACTGTTCTATGTGCAGATTGTCCATAAAAATCCATTTTACCAAGCTAAAAATAAATCAGTATAACATTATTATTGCAGTCTATTTTTCCACAAAAGCTAATGTTGAAAGACAGATCTCACATGAAGATTTAATATGCATTATCAGAGGTACTTTCATTTGGTACAAGCTATCTGAAAACAACACTCAAATAATAAAGTATTGATATATTTTTCAAAATATTAGAACAAGTACATTAATGGCCTAGTATAAGCGGACGGAAGACAAATCATATGCAGGGAAAATATGTCTAATATGTGACAAAACTTCATATGCATTGAATAAAGAGCAATCTTTGAGCTTAGTTCCGAATGCTCTCTGTTCCTTGAAAATGAAAATGTGCTTTCTATCAATTGTTTGCAGTGGTGTTGTAGCTGTGCTGGTTCCAAGATATGACACACACAAAGTCAGTGAGGTAATATCTTTTATCGGACAAACTTCTTTTGGTGGAACGAAAAGATTGTCCCTTTGACCAGCTTCTGTTGGTGGAAGGGACAAATTTTACCTTCCACCAAAAGGAAGACTCACCTGGCTTGTCTTTTTCTACTGATTGTAAGATTATTGGAATTCTGCAATTTTTTCTACCAGTTATAAACTAGAAATATCTGAAAAATGAACGAACACAATGTTTTGTCAGCTCTCAAGACTCATGTTTTATGTCAATCCAAAAGTCAAGAATGCAATGGAATCACACTCATTAAATCCAATGGATAACAACAACTCAGTAATTCAAACAACAACACTAGAATAACAATTAAAAAACTAAAGGAAATCCTCAGCTTCTCTTTGCTTGTAATCATGCAGAATTCCAACTAACCAACATGGCAATTGCAGATCCTACAGCTCCACACTTCATGTCAGACAACATACTGTAAATGGAGTTGTTTGCAATTTTCATAATCGAGAACAGGTTCCTCCAACCAACAGATAAGCACAATCCTTTCCCAGGTTTATGAGATATCTGGCTTACTTATGACTTCACAAAGCACGAGGTGAAGTATTACTAAGCGTGGAAACGTGATCCTGTGTTGTACACAACCAGAAAGAAAATAATGTTGAACAGAACAGGGAAACAAATAAACCTCTCTTTTTTTAAAGGAGCACTTAGTGAAGAGATTTCTCAGGGCAATAGAGAGCATTTACAAATGCAAGTTTAAATTTGTTTTATCGGACTAAATACTGTCCAGCGACAAGAGTTAACCTAAGCTATGACCAGCTAAATGATAAATGGTTATTCAGATCCTATTTTTTTTCTTCTTTCCAAGGTTGATCCTATCTCCTACAACCCTGATGGCACAGGGGCATAAACACAAACTTAAATGGAAGAAATGACACTGGTTAATCATTTGGTATAAATCATTGATGACTTACTCAAGCCTGCCAGCTAAGAAATATTTGTACTCTGTAAATACAATAATCACCGCTAGGTAACAGTAATTCCATTTTTATGCTTAGACATTACATCCTTGTTCCCCAAAAAAGAAACTAGGTACCATTCCAAAAAATTGCAGATAATGCAAGCTTTGTGTCTGATTTTTATTATGTCACCATTTTGTATACAGTCACAGAATTTAACTGCATACCAACTTTCAACAGACTTTTGCTAATTATGGTAAAGTTTAATAATATTTAGAGCTTTGATATTTTCAGATAAACTAAAGAATTGATGGCAACTAAAAAAATATGCACAGAGGACCTCAGCTAAACATATATCAGGGAGGAGAATGAGACACGTTTTACTGTTAACTGAAATACTGGGGGAAACTGTTTAAAAATTAATACCACTTGAGATTAAACTTTTTAAATAAAAACCAACGCCTACTTAACAGTGAAATACGTCCACCAGATTTAAAAAATAGACTGAGTTGGTAATTTTATTGTGTGGCAGTGCAATCCAGAACAAAAAACTTAAACACATGAAAGAAGGAACAGGATGGAGGCTTTGTATGGAACATATTTTCTATTCACCACCAGTAGCATTTAGAACATCTATTCTCATACTACTTTTGAAGTCATTGTAAATGTATCTGCCAACACTAGAAACAAAGCCAGGCTTTTTGAAAATTTGGTACTTACTCCCGGAAAGGCACTTGGCTTTGCAGTAAGACCTTTTGATCTTTTCTAATGGGGTGCAATATGGATGTTAATATACTGGTTCTATAAAACAGACCTTAGTTTGCTTTGTTTAACAAGGGCTTCTCTATGTAAGAACATAAGAATGGCCCTACTGGGTCAGACCAAAGGTCCATCTAGCCCAGTATCCTGTCTTCCAACAGTGGCCAGTGCCAGGTGCCCTAGAGGGAATGAGCAGAACAGGTAATCATCAAGTGATCCATCCCCTGTCGCTCATTCCCAGCTTCCCAACAAGGATGGCAAACAGAGGCTAGGGACACCATTCCTGCCCATCCTGGCTAATAGCCATTGATGGACCTATCCTCCATTAATTTATCTAGTTCTTTTTTGAACCCTGTTATGGTCTTGGCCTTCACAACATCCTCTGGCAAGGAGTTCCACAGGTTGACTGTGCGTTGTGTGAAGAAATACTTCCTTTTATTTGTTTTAAACCTGCTGCCTATTAATTTCATTTGGTGACCCCTAGTTCTTATGTTATGAGAAATAGTAAACAACACTTCCTTATCTACTTTCTCTACACAGGTCATGATTTTATAGACCTCAATCATATCTCCCCTTAGCCGTCTCTTTTCCAAGCTGAAAAGTCCCAGTCTTATTAATCTCTCCTCATACGGAAGCTGTTCCATTTCCCTAATAATTTTTGTTGCCCTTTGCTGAACCTTTTCCAATTCCAATATATCTTTTTTGAGATGGAGTGACCACATCTGCACACAGTATTCAAGATGTGGGCGTACCATGGATTTATTTAGAGGCAACATGATATTTTCTGTCCTATTATCTATCGCTTTCTTAATTATTCCCTGTATTCTGTTCGCGTTTTTGACTGCTGCTGCGCATTGAGTGGATGTTTTCAGAGACCTATCCAAAATGACTCCAAGATCTCTTTCTTGAGTGGTCACAGCTAATTTAGACCCCATCATTTTATATGTATAGTTGGGATTATGCTTTCCAATGTGCATTACTTTGCATTTATCAACATTAAAGTTCATAAAATACATAATCAGTAATTGAAACAAAATTCCACAGCTAATTCCACTCTCTCTTGTATATGTCTCTTTATGATTCATATTCCAGTGCATACAGAAAACATTGTGACGGGATTGTCAGAACTTTTTCACAAACAGTTACAAATACTATATGGAACCCTTTGTTTTAAGGATTTACTTTTCAGGATATGGTGAAACTGCTATATAAATGTCTTCAACAATTATTTCTGAGGAATGTTTACATCCTGGCTTCCAAAATCAATTACAAAGCAGCCTCCATGCAACAAAAACAGTACATAGATTTTGCTACAAATATCTTGAGAGAAAAGGCACACTGTAGTAAAATAATTTAAAAGAAAACAAATCCTTTTAAAATTGAGTATCAAACTCAAAACTCCTTTATTATTGAGAGAAAATGCCTTTTTACACAGAAATATTAATACAGAACTACAATGGGGACAGCATGAAGGTACTAAGACAGAAGCCAGTGGACAGTAGGTCTGCAAATAAAACAAAAAAACTAAGAGTTTGCGGCAAGCAGAGCAGAAAGTGGTTTGCTCAGAGACAATGAACTTAACTTACAGAGCTGAAGTCTGCAAAACCCAAGGAAGAGTCTTTAGAAGTTTTACTTGAAGAGGAAGGAGCAAATGGATCTTTTCCACTAAACGGGTCCCCAAACCCCTTTTTACTTTGAAACGGGTCACTGCTCTCAGCCCCAAATGGCTGGAATGGATCATGGGGCTTGGTAAAATCTGCAGACCCGAGCTGGCTTACAGGAGTACTTTTACCTGGAAAGTTCAGGAGAAGAAAAAAAAAAAAAAAAAAAAGAAGAAAAAGAGAGGTTACTTACCATGGAAAATGCAAATCCCTAAGTAGGAGATTGTCCTTCATGCACTTTTACTGTAATATCATCCTTTCTTCTTGGAATAATCTAAAAGATAACCTGATATCACAGCACCCATTATCCCTGCAAAAGGTCTCAACAGTTGTTTCTCTCTTCATGGATTTTCATAAATGTTATTTGTAAACACTTGCAATAAGTTTATCTAGATTTATGAAAATACTATTGACAAAATTTAAGAAGATAGAAGACCAATATATAAAGGCATTTGATCAAAAATATTTGTCAATTATGACTTGTAGTTAACTTCGCTTGATTAAAGGTAGAGACATTTTAGTTTGATTTTGGGTCTTTCATTAAATAATAAATAAGAATGAGCACTAAGGGCCAGATTTTTAAAGGTATTTAGGGACCTAATGTCTAACAACTTTAAAAATCTGGCCTTTAACGCTTTACATTTCCAAACACTGAACAACTATGTTAAACAATCAGATTTTCCTAAACAATTACTATTATCTGTATATATATATTTTCTTTTCCAGAACTGGTTCATCCATCCACATTTGCAGTGTACAGTATATGCACAATGAGGAAAATAAGTTGGTGAGGAAACAAAGAATTGTTTAATTGTGTTTGATTGTGTAACCCTTACCCTTGTTAAGCACTTATTCTTATAAGCATTGACACTGACTTTAATGAAGTTAATGGGATTACTTGTGTAAGTACTGACAAGCCTGAATAAAGGTTCCATATTCTAGCCTTGATATTCAAATTCTTGATATTAAATATGCATTAACATTTTTCCAAGGGCATTTTCCTGAGCTAAATAATAAACCAGGTAAGAATAAAAACTGACATGGTCTCCTAAGCTAGCACTCCTCACAGATGTACAAACAACCCTTAACTCAGCTCCCCTAGAAACAAATATCTGACTTGACCCTTCTTGATATAAAAGTCAAATCAGTTACAAAGTACATGGAGAAATTTAAAGAGAACTCCTGGAAGAGATTCCAAAGGATAAAAAACAGCACAAATTAGGGCTCATCAATACAAAACTTAGTTCACAGCAAGCTGGGGTGTAAATCTACCTGGCACTAGCCTGATGTGCACTGTATTCATGTGGAATCTGCTGCTGTGCATTAAAAGTTCAGTACTGCGCTCTGAAACAGGAGCAGACTATGTTCTTGTCTACACAAGGAAAAAGCCTGCGTTAATTCCCTGAGTAGTCCAGGATGGAACTTTTAGTGCATGGTAGAAGGGTCCACATGGATACTTAGGGCTCACCTACACTCTGAAGTTAATGAACAAAAGGAGTGAATTTAACATGAATGAGAGTGTCCCCATAGGGGTTTAATGCAGAGTTTACATTAGAGGACTATATTAATATGAATTAGGAACCTTTTAGTTCGCATCTGTAGCATCCACACAGTGCAGCATTTTAGTCTGAACTGCAGGGCAGTGTAGACAAGCCCCAAGTGTTTGTATAGCCCTTTTTTAATGCCCTTGGTGCATATAAAACTATGAATTCCAGACCTTCCTTATTTTCTTAAAGCTCTTTTATCCAAGGACCACACAGATCAAATTTTCCTTAGTTTATGAAATCCGAAGGGAACAAAGACATTTATTATCAGCTACTGCTAAGAAAGATAAAGAAGACTAGAATACCTGGTATTCTCAGATGGTTTGCCCATTCAAAGTAGTAACCAGGCCCGCAAGATAAGATCTATTTTGACTATTAAAATAATTTGTTTGGAATCATCCAGTCCTTTGATATGTAACTTAATATGAATTCTGTAATACATTCACTCCAGGATGACCTTATATAAAAATAAGAATTGAGTTCAAGCTCCAAGTATTTTAGAGGATATAAAAACATGCTTTATAATAGCTAGGTGAGTCAGTCTTATGTCCTCTCAGAATGCACAGTGAATCAGTAGGAGGTGCTGATGACTATTATTCAGTGCACACAACATTCGGGGAAAATTAATGCAGCTTAAAACAACAGGGGCTGTCTCAGCTAAAAAATTTAATTCCTATATAGTATTGTATGGTTCAGATTAATTTTAGAATCATAGAATCACAGAATATAAGGGTTGGAAGGGACCTCAGGAGGTCATCGAGTCCAACCCCCTGCTCAAAGCAGGACAAACACCAACTAAATCATCCCAGCCAGAGCTTTGTCAATCCTGATCTTAAAAACTTCTAAGGAAGGAGATTCCACCACCTCTCTACCTAACGCATTCCAGTGCTTCACCACCCTCCTAGTGAAAAAGTTTTTCCTAACATCCAACCTAAATCTCCCCCACTGCAACTTGAGACCATTACTCCTTGTTCTGTCATCTGCTACCACCGAGAACAGTCTAGAGCCATCCTCTTTGAAACCCCCTTTCAGGTAGTTGAATGCAGCTATCAAATCCCCCCTCATTCTTCTCTTCTGTAGACTAAACAATCCCAGTTCCCTGAGCCTCTCCTCATAAGTCATGTGTTCCAGTCCCCTAATCATTTTTGTTGCCCTCCGCTGGACACTTTCCAATTTTTCCACATCCTTCTTGTTGTGTGGGGCCCAAAACTGGACACAGTACTCCAGATGAGGCCTCACCAATGTCGAATAGAGGGGAACGATCATGTCCCTCAATCTGCTGGCAATGCCCCTTCTTATACAGCCTAAAATGCCATTAGCCATCTTGGCAACAAGGGCATACTGTTGACTCACATCCAGCTTTTCATCCACTGTAACCCCTAGGTCCTTTTCTGCAGAACTGCTGCCTAGCCATTCGGTCCCTAGTCTGTAGCGGTGCATGGGATTCTTCTGTCCTAAGTGCAGGACTCTGCACTTGTCCTTGTTGAACCTCATCTCATTTCTTTTGGCCCAATCCTCTAATTTGTCTAGGTCCCTCTGTATCCTATCCCTACCCTCCAGCATATCTATCACTTCTCCCAGTTTAGTGTCATCTGCAAACTTGCTGAGGGTGCAGTCCACGCCATCCTCCAGATCATTAATGAAGATGGCCCCAGGACCGACCCTTAGGGCACTCCACTTGATACTGGCTGCCAACTAGACCTGGAGCCATTGATCACTACCCGTTGAGCCCTACGATCTAGCCAGCTTTCTATCCACCTTACAGTCCATTCATCCAGCCCATACTTCTTTAGCTTGCTGGCAAGAATACTGTGGGAGACCGTATCAAAAGCTTTGCCAAAGTCAAGGAATAACACGTCCACTGCTTCCCCCTCATCCACAGAGCAATCTTATTTTCTTTCTACTGTTGACTATGTAAAAAATGTAAAAATATATTGTCAAAGCTTTAAAATTAACACATTCCAATGTTTATTTATATCAAAATCAAATATTTTCTAACCTGTCACAATCACTTGCCCTCATTAGCTGTACAGTAAGTTTAAAACATTTAAAAAGTGAGGTTTTTTTAGTTATGTGAAGGCAACGAAAAATATTATTACAACACTTTTATGCAACCTCCGTGCAACAGCAGAAGTTGCAAAAAACAAAAACCCCACCCCCTAGACATACACACACTATTTCCTTGAAACTTTCCAAACAAATTAATATTAGAATAAGTATGAGAAATTTGATCCAAAAAGGAATTTATAAGATGCTAAAAAACATAGGTTAGGACGTAATAGCTTTTATACCCTTAACTACAGAGCTGCTCCAGCAACAGTACCATTTTATAATGATTCTACATAAAGAGAACCCTTTTGGTTATGTCATTTGAATATCAGAAAGTTACAGCATCAGAAACTAGTTCCAAGAATTGATTGCCCATTGAAATTTTATTAATATTTTGCCTCTGCATTTCCTAGTAAATAGGGTGGAAAAATTATCATCTTGACAAAAGTACTTATCGGTGACTCCTAAATATTCTGAGTTGTTTATAAAGGTATAGAAAGATATTGCTGTTTTAGGTATTCTGAGACCATCAAAAACCCTGTACTGATAAGTGATATCTAATACTGAGCCTTGGTCTACACTACGAGTTTAGGTCGAATTTAGCAGCGTTAGGTTGATTTAACCCTGCACCCATCCACACAACCAAGCCTGTTTAGTCGACCTAAAGGGCTCTTAAAATCGATTTCTGTACTCCTCCCCGGCAAGGGGTTTAGCGCTAAAATCGACCTCGCTGGGTTGAATTTGGGGTAGTGTGGATGCAATTCGACAGTATTGACCTCTGGGAGCTATCCCACAGTGCTCCATTGTGACCGCTCTGGAGAGCACTCTCAAATCAGATGCACTGCCAGGTAGACAGGAAAAGCCCTGGGAACTTATGAATTTCATTTCCTGTTTGGCCAGCGTGGTGAGCTGATCAGCACAGGTGACCATGCAGAGCTCATCAGCACAGGTGACCATGGAGTCTCAGAATCGCAAAAGAGCTCCAGCATGGACTGAATGGGAGGTACTGTATCTTATCGCTGTATAGGGAGAAGAATCTGTGCAGGCAGAACTCTGTTCCAAAAGACGAAATGCCAATATATTTGCCAAAATCTCCAAAGGCATGATGGACAGAGGGTACAGCAGGGACACATAGCAGTGCCACGTGAAAGTTAAGGAGCTGAGGCAAGCCTACCAAGAAACAAAGGATGCAGGCGGTTGCTCTGGGTCAGAGCCCCATACATGCTACTTCTATGATGGGCTGCATGCAATTCTAGGGGGGGCCCCTACCACTACTCCACCACTGTCTGTGGACACCTGCAAGGGGGGAGTCTCACGCAACAGGGATGAGGATTTTGTGGAGGAGGAGGAGGTGGTTGAGGATAGCGCACAGCAGGCAAGCGAAGAATCCCTTCTCCCCAGCAGCCAGGAACTGTTCATCACCCTGGAGCCAATACCCTCCCGAGGTGGGCTCCCAGACCATGAAGCTGGAGAAGGCACCTCTGGTGAGTGTACCTTTGTAAATATAATACAGGGTTTAAAAGCAAGCGTGTTTAATGATTAATTTGCCCTGAAGACTTGGGATGCGTTTGCGGCCAATATAGCTACTGGAAAAATCTGTTAACATGTCTGGGGATGGAGCTACAGGTACCCAGCCACTCCACCCCAGAGGATTGCCCAAGCAACAGAAGGCTGGCATTCAATAAGTTTTGAACTGTAGTGTGGCCTTGTCCTTCCCTCCTGCCCTCATCCACCACCCGACCCGGTGCTTCCCTCCTCACCCACCCCTCCTGGGCTACTTTGCGAGTTTTCCCCCTATTTGTGTGATGAATTAATAAAGAATCCATGATTTTGAAACAATAATGACTTTATTGCCTCTGCAAGCGGTGATCAAAGGGGGGAGGTCCGTTGGCTTACAGGGAAGTAAGAGTCAACCAAGGGGACGTGTTTTCTTTAAAGAGAAACAAACAGAACTGTCACACCATAGCCTGGTCAGTCATGAAACCGGTTTTCAAAGCTTCTCCGATGCGCAGGGCACCCAGCTGTGCTCTTCTAATCTTCTAATTGCCCTGGTGTCTGGCTGAGTGTATCGGCCACCAGGCGATTTGCCTCAACCTCTCACCCCACCAAAAAAGTCTCCCCCTTACTCTCACAGATATTGTGGAGCACACAGCAAGCAGCAATAACAATGGGAATACTGGTTTTGCTGAGGTCTAACCTAGTCAGTAAACTGCACCAGTGAGCTTTTAAATGTCCAAATGCACACTCTACCACTATTCTGCACTTGCTCAGCCTATAGTTGAACTGCTCCTTACTACTGTTCAGGGTCCCTGTGTATGGCTTCATGAGCCATGGCATTAAGGGGTAGGCTGTGTCCTCAAGGATAACTATAGGCATTTCAACATCCCCAACGGTTATTTTCTGGTCTGGGAAGTAAGTTCCTTCCTGTAGCTGTTCAAAAAGACCAGAGTTCCTGAAGAGGTGAGCGTCCTGCACCTTTCCCAGCCATCCCATGTTGATGTTGGTGAAACGTCCCTTATGATCCACGAGTGCTTGCAGAACCATTGAAAAGTACCCCTTGCGGTTTATGTACTGGCTGCCAAGGTGGTCTGGTACCAAGACAGGGATATGCGTTCTGTCTATCACCCCACCACAGTTAGGGAACCCCACTGCAGCAAAGCCATCCACTGTGACCTGCACATTTCCCAGAGTAACTACCCTTGATAGCAGTAGCTCAGTGATTACATTGGCTAATTGGATCACAGCAGCCCCCACAGTAGATTTACCCACTCCAAATTGATTCCCGACTGACCGGTAGCTGTCTGGCATTGCAAGCTTCCAGAGGGCTATAGTCACTCGCTTCTCAGCTGTGAGGGCTGCTCTCATCTTGGTATTCTTGTGCTTCAGGGCAGGGGAAAGCAAGTCAAAGTCCCATGAAAGTGCCCTTACGCATGCGAAATTTTCGCAGCCACTGGGAATCATCCCAGACCTGCAACACTATGCGGTCCCACCAATCTGTGCTTGTTTTCCGGGCCCAGAATCAGCGTTCCACAGCAGGAACCTGCCCCATTACCACCATGATGTCCCAATTGCCAGGGCCCGTGCTTTGAGAGAAGTCTGTGTCCATGTCTTCATCACTATTGTGATCGCACTGTCGTCACCTCCTTGCCTACTTTTACAGGTACTGCACATACTGCAGGATAATGCGCGAGGTGTTTACAACGCTCACAACAGCAGTGGTGAGCTAAGGGGGCTCCATGTTTGCCGTGGTATGTCATCTGCAGGACAGCAGAATTGCAGTGGAAGCGGTGGATGACGACGACAGTAAGCAGTCCTACTGCACCGTCTGCTGACAGCAGTATGGGTTCTGCACGGAAAAAAGGTGGAAACGATTGCCTGCCATTGCTTTCATGGAGGGAGGGGCAACTGACGACATGTACCCAAAACCACCCGTGACAATGTTTTTGCCCCATCAGGCATTGGGAGCTCATGCCAGAATTCCAATGGGCAATAGAGACTGCGGGAACTGTGGGATAGCTTCCCACAGTGCAATGCTCCAAAAGTCGACGCTAGCCACAGTACTGTGGATGCGCTCCGCCGACTTAATGCGCTTAGTAGGGACACACTTTTATAAATTCAACCTAATTTCGTAGTGTCGACACACCCTAAGTGGTGGCCAAAGAAGCTCATCATCTGCACTTAAAAAACCTGGGTACAATCACTGTTCAGAGAGTCCAGACTGAGGCTGAAAAAGAACATGGACTTCCTGCCCTCCAATTCTTTATAAATGCCAAGGTATGGCAGAAAAAAATGGATTTGCTTGCAATTTTGCTAGGTTCTTCCTCTGATTCTGCTCAGCCAGTTGGTCCTCATGATGCACTTGAGGAAGAGTGCTCATGGCAAGTTCTTTATATGCCCTATGTTGCACTTCTAGTTAATACAACAGATACTAGGTACTGTTTATAAATGTCAACTTCAGGTTTCAGCCTCATGGTCAGCCAATATATTTTTAAAAACAAGGCTGATCAAATTAGCAGATTGTCCTCAAGGTAAGGAAATTACACAAAATATACATGAATTAGCAGCAATATTAGCTTTCTTCACTTCTAATATGGACCTTCTTTCATGCCCTTTGCCAGTTTCAGATTGTCTTTGAACTCCCCTAAGCCCCACCTCATTATATTCATAACACATCCCACTCTTGGCCACATCTGATGGGAGATCTCTCTCTCACATACACCCATGCAAGCCTATTCATTAAAAAAATACGGAACTCTGCATTTGGACTATTACTGTTAAAAGATAAAAACTGTCATTTGTTGAGTTCTTCAACAGTCCAGGCTCTACAGGCAAGAGGATCTTATGTGCAAACACAATTTTATTTTTTAAAATAATTAATTTTGGCTACAAGCAAAATTGGAATATTTAGGTTTTCTTGCCTGAAAACCTAATTTGAGATTCAGGCTGTCCTTGAACAAGTCCCCTTAAAAGTGTGGTTTTTAGTGTGCTCTCTAACCCCAAATCAGGCAAATTCTCCTCAGAAGCACTTGTGCATTTCCATTTAAGTCAGAGGGCTGCAAGGGTACACAAGAGGAGAATTTGGCCCTATAGCTTCTAATACCAAACCCCACTGGGCAGATTTGTAAAGAGCGAGCTTGTTCCATTTTAAGTGGTCTTTTCTTAGCTGTTAGATTTTCTGTTGCTGAAATCACTGTTTGGAATCAATAACTGGAATTGTGGTCCCAGGTCTTGCAACTTATTTGCTCATGAAAACTGTTTTTTCTAAACTGTCTACTTTAATGTTTTGCATGAAGCTCCATGGTGGGTTTCGGAGCACATGTGAAGAGCATCGGAGTTTTTTGTGCTTCATATTTAGCTCAGATCACAAAAGAACGAATCTGCTGCAAAAGGAAGTGTCACTATGAATATTATGGAGTTACTGTTAACTTAGAAGTCTTCAATTTCACTTTATGTATACTGTTTTCTTCATTTTTTGTATTAAACAAACTTATCTCAAGACAGTTTTCATTTGGTAATTTATTTTGAAGCAACACATGTCAAAGATGGAAAAGTCCTGCTTCTAACCTGCAACACCTTTTTAGGCAGTGCTCACCTTGGATAAACCAATCCCAGTGACCACTTACAGGTGATGGATTCTCTCCAGTGAAGGCTCTCCTTGTGAAGGCCCTCCACCTGGCAAATATGCTCTGATTCTGAAAGCTGGAAAATGTTTGCTTTACTGAATTAGGTCTTCCAATGTACTAGTTTCCTTCTTACCACTGCCCTCCAATTAATCATCTTATTTATAATCTTATCATTGGCACTCAAATGCTTCCCTTTGTAATGCAGCATGTGCCAAATTCTGTATTGATTTATAGAGAGTTGCACCAGGTACTTAAGTAAATGTACAATGGGGTGCACAGCATGTCTTTGGCCCTACATGTGTGCAATTACAAGAACCCAGGCTGGTATGAGAAGCATGGTACAAGTTATTTTTCATATTGATACAAACAGACCAAAAAAACCCCAAAACCCAAATCAAACCTCAAATTCCCAACAAAATTAACAGAACAAAGCAAACAATGGTAACAGAAAATTGGTAAACATATGTCGTTAATGATGACTGAGTAAAGAGGACAGTTTCAACTTTGATTCCTTGGAGATTAAATAAATGTGCAGTTTTACAATGAAATTCATATAGTAAAATGCCTTTTCAGGTTTGGAAGTAGGAAAATGCAAATAAACATTTGCAGTTCTTTCTTATTATGTCAGTATTTTAGCTAACAGCTTCAGGGAAAAAAGCTTTACAAAAAAGCAAAACAGGTCCTATTCTGAAACCACAGCAGTTTCAGCAGTTACCCAAGTGGTGCACCTAAACCACACAGAGGACTCACTTCAGCAAAAAGATGATGAACAAAATGATTTACCACAGTAAATGCTGTTAACTTAGTAATGAACTCCACCCATACTAAGCGCTTATCTTAATTTCATACCCCAAGACCAGCTTTAAGGCAAGTGACATGGGTGGCTGTTTAGAGGCAGCACTGGAGTTCAGGGTGAATATTTATTCTCAGTATCTCACTGAGGCAGCACTGGTGTAGTGTGCTATTATAGAATTTGGCTTATCAATGAAGCAGTGGGATGGAGTAACAACACATTTACGCAGAAATGAAGACCTTGATCTTTTCTGATAGATTTTGTTAGATTCTCCATTTAGGGTCTGAGCCTAAAATTTCTCTCAGAAATACAAAAACAATAAAAAAGATATTTTACTGTATTACATGATAAAGAGCGTGTGACCATATAATTATAATAATACACACACACAGGGGTAGAGAATTAAGGTTACACATATCACACTAAATTTAGCACAGACTGATTTAAGCGCTTATATATGCAACTTTAAATGTACCCAAAGTAGCTTTTTGAATGGAACTTTCTACGGTGCAAAAAAATAATAAAGAGTAGAAGGTTCACTATCTAGGATTTCAGATTTCTGCTAGTTTGCAGAAAAATTGGCAGTAATGAGTATAAAATCCATAATCTGGACACTACTTGTGACAGTACCTGGATTCCTGTCTCATGCAACTCGGATATGCAAGAGGAAGCCTCATTCATGCAAGCCTTGGGGACTGCAGTGTTTGTAAAGTACTTCACAGCATGGCTCCTCCTTGGCACCTTACCAACTGTTCAGCAGTCAGTCCTAACTTTAATAAACTTGTTTCCAAGCAGCTAAATTATCCACCCAGTCCATAGACGTGGAATGCACCTTTCCTTAGCTGGTCACTTTACAAGCTTATAGAAAAAGGAGTACAAATGTACTGCACATTTTCAGTATGTGATCATAACTCAGTAAAACCAAAACTATTTTTTTTTCAGAATACTCTGATATTTCTCCTCAGCAAGGGCTATTTCCTTGCCGTATTTCAGACTCTCAGCTATTTTGGCTGTAGAGCTGTTCACAAAATAAAAAACGTATATATACACACATTTCCCTCTCTCTCCTTGTACACAAAATTTTTGCAACCACTTTTACTTAAACTTAACAAAACAAAACAGGCACCCCTTTGAAAGACATTAGACCTGAAAAAATGTCTCTGGAAAAGTGAAAATTTCCAAAAGTTAGGAACCTTCTAAAAGAGGAGGTTAGAATAGAAATCATTATGCAACCTTGACTATAAGTTGCTACTGCTGTATCATTTTGTTATGTTGGGGAAAAATGAACAGGTAAATTATCTTCTGAACAACTTGCTTCATCAATTAGTACTGAACTATCATCTTCAGAATAATAGATCATCATAAACAACAGAATCAAAACGTGAATGGAATTTTTAGTTTGTGGCTGGGCCAGCTGCTCCACCCATGAGTCATTTATCCTACACAACAAGGGATGCCTGTATTGTAACCTAACTGTCAGGTCTTCTGGAAGTCATGAAAAAAATACGCCTTCCTGTCAGTCACCAACTCTAAAGCTGAGGTTCCTGCTCACAGCCGCAAAGGAGGAGGAATTGAGATGACTGGGGACTGCACCACCTTTTTATAATCATGGGCATCAACTTACAGAGCCATGAGCAGGCATCCACACTATTCCAAACATGCATCCAGAAGGTTACAAAGCTCTGCAAAACCAGAGGTGCTTAGCCATGAGTGGGAATAAGGTCAATACCTTTTTGGTTGAGGACCTAATTAAATAAAGCCATTTTATATTCTTCCTGCCTCCCAAAGGAAGCCATCCACGTGGTTTGAATTAACACAAGTAAATAAAGTACAGCCCTGAGTAAAGAGGAATATAAAACTTTAAAACTGCAAGGGAAGTTTAGTATTTGCTTTTGTCTTGTTAACCAATTTGCTCAGTGTAAATTCTTTATTTCAACTATACTGCATAATTAATCATTGTTTCACATCAAAAACAAGTATTCTCTTCTTAAAAGTAATCTGAAGAAATACATAGGCCAAATACTGTGCCGAGTGATATTGCACTGGATGCAAGTCAGTAAAGGATTTAGCCTAAATAATAGAAATGTGATAAGAGTTCAGATAAGCCTTTTGTATTAAGTGTTCAGGCAATTAAGATTTTTATTAAAAATATGGCTTTTTAAGAAAATTAGGCTAATGTATCCACAGGACATATAGCGTTCAACCTTGGTTTTCAATATTTTATCAAGAAATTGAACAAAATTTTGTCCTAATTTCCATCCAATTGAGAGAGATAGGAGAGGAAAAAACAAACACTACTAAAAGTGTTCTTGTGCAATGCAAAAGGCAGTGCTGACCTAAGGTCCTTACCCCTTTGTACACTCTGAGAGTACTAAATCCTGAACTATTTTTACAGATCTAAAAGTTTCAGAAGATGTCAAATAGCCAAACCATAAAATACCTTAGATTTAGAGAAGTAACATTTGAAAAATAACTATGTTTATCATTAACATAAAGGAGGAGGAAGCTCCAAATATAGAAGAGAGCAACCGATGTCAGAATGGTCTAGAATGATAAACCTGATATGTATATGAATACATACCTATACATTTCTATGTAGTCATTCATCCACTGTAGCTCCAGAGTCAACCTGTGCTCACATTTTCTGTCAATAGAAATTCACACTTGGGATGTTAAAACTGGGGCCTCTGCCCCCTAAACAGTCCATAAGAGCCATGTAGCATATGAACTGCACAATAATGGAAACAGCTCATCCTAGGGACTGACTACCATTCCCATACCTCTAGCTCTTGGGAGCTCTTTACTGTGGTTGACATAACCCGCTCCAACTAACTTACATGTGTTGAAGCTATGGCAAAGCCCCTGTCTTCAGTGTTAGAGAAGTATCTTTCCTGCAGATGATGGAATAATGTACACAACTGAACTTGGAGTTTGCAGGATAGTCGGATAAAAATATTGTTTAAATTGTATTTAAAAGGTTCTTGACACTTTTACACACATTGCAAGGTTCAGATACCATCTGCATTCATCTGCCAGCTCATGAGGAGAGGAAAAGGTCATATAGGACCTGATCTAGCTGCTACTGAAGTCAATGGGAGACTTTACTGCCTTTATTGGTAGTAGGATAGGGTCTTAATGCTTTGAAATGTAAAGAAATTTAAAAGGGTCTCAGAATCAAATATGTTTAATAAATCTGCTTTGGAAAGGTCAATTATTTATTTTATTGTTCATGTAAGCTCTGATCCTGAAAAGGGATGCGCTTATGCAGACCTTAATGCTGACACTGAATCCTGCTGAAGCCAATAGAGCTCCAACAAGTTGATCCCTTTGAAAGATCAGGGTCATACTTAATTGAAGCCAGCTCAGCGGGAGGTTCACAGTTTTCGTCTTCTCAGGATTTCTTGTGATATTTTGACAGCTCAGAAATAATACCAATTATAAGAACAACGTGGGAACGGAATTAAAGTCCTTCACTCAAAGGCAGAGGTGCTAACCACTAACCTTTGAGATACCAGTTTATAAATTCAGTTTCCATAGTAGACAAGACTCACAGATACAGAATGAAAAAAAAAAAAATCTAAAATCTTGGCTAATTTCTCCAGCTTTGGTGAGAGTCTATAGTTTAAAATTTTACCAAGCATATATAAAAGTAAACATAAAATATATGGCATCAAATAGTCCAGGAGAATGGGAAGTCCTACTTAATATTTATTTAAATATCTAGATTTTTTAAACAAATAATAGCCAAGCAATTTCTATTTAACACTGAGTTTAACACTTACTTCCTTGAATTCTAAAATATTATGTGATTATTTTCCAGCAATTTGTTACTTTGTTAGTGTACCAATAAAACATGGAAGTGCGGCATACTAATGGAGAATGTATTATCGCTGCAGACATCAACAGTTCGTACATACAAAAAATAGATTAGTTATTGAGATATAAGACATTTAATTCAAATTCCAAATTTACAAAGGAGAGAAAACTAGAGCAATCAGAAGTTATTTTTAAAAATTACTATTACAGGCATTAATTTATACTGCATGCTATATCAACAGCCATTTGTAAGCAGAAGGCACATTTATAAGTAGATTACATTTTTATTTCAAAATGTTATGATTTTTATATTCTTTCAAGGTTAAAAAAGTCACAACCACTATAAGCAAGCAATAAAAATGAAGAAGAGGTTGAAGGTTACACACTGGTTAGTGGTGAAGGTTCTTCCACTAATATCACTGGTTAGCAGTACTGTTAAAACCACAATGTGGAATGCATGGTGCTGCATTTAAAGGAAGTGGGTAAGGGTGGGGTAAATGCAGCAGGTCCCACGATCAAAGCACTAGAGTATTGAATTTTACTTATAACCCAATCACTGACACCCACACAGGAACTTCCTGTACTTTAAAAAAATCTGTTTCTCTCTTTTTCGCAATCAACAACTTTTACCTAGAAACTAGTTAGCGGTGAACTCTGACTGATTTTAATCTGCAGTTCATTGCAGAAAACATGTAATTGTTAATCTGTGAGAACCTACAGACAGCACATTTTAACTGACAGGTTTCAGTGGATCAGCTTTTAATTTCCTCCTTTTTTAATTACAGGTAAGTTCTACAGGACGCAATACTAGCATAAGAAATACACAATGCCTTAAAGTTTAGTAACACTGAGTGCTACTATCAAAGAGCTACTTACAACAGGAGAATAAAAGATAAAATTAAGTGTATTTGTAAATCTACAAACAATATCAAGATATTAGAAAGATTTTCTAAAAGCATTTACAATACAATTCAAATCGCTCACATATGGCACTGTTCATCCAAAATATCAATGTAATTTATACTATTACGCAACAATGAACACAACCCTGATTTACACTGAAGAGGCAAAAAACTAACTCTGATAGCTCCTTAAACTAGGCTTAAGGACAGGTCCTCCTTTTATGTTTGTAGGATAAAAATAAGGCTAATAAAGGACAGTCTAAGAAACAGCTTTGGGGAAACAATTTCAAGAGTTTCTTTTAAAATGTGGGGAGGGATGGAATTATATGGATTTCAGGGAGGTACATGACCCGCACTATAGGGCCCACCACTGTATGTTGTGTTTGCCTGCTCTCTTCAGATGCAACAGCAATGACCCCAAACAATGGACTATGTATGAGCAGAAATACCTGCCAGTATAGTACAGTGGGAAGCAGTGAATTTTAAAAAGATTTGGGGGTCATGATGGATAATCAGCTGAACATGAGCTCCCAGTGTGATGCTGTGGCCAAAAAAGCTAGTATGATCCTGGGATGCATAAACTGAACTCAAGGAGGAGGAGAGAGGATATTTGACACTGCTGCCACTGTTGCTGGAATACTGTGTCCAGTTCTGGTGTCCACACTTCAAGAAGGATGTTAATAAATTGGAGAGGGTTCAGAAAAGAGCCTTGAGAATGATTACAGGAGTAGAAAACATGCCTTATAGCGTGGGTTCTCAAACTGGGGATCGGGACCCCTCAGGGGGTCGCGAGGTTATCAAAAGGGGGGTTGCGAGCTGTCAGCCTCCACCCCGAATCCCGCTTTGCCTCCTGCATTAATAATGGTGTTAAATATATTGTAAGTGTTTTTAATTTATAACGGGGGGGGTCGCACTCAGAGGCTTGCTATGTGAAAGGGGTCACCAGTACAAAAGTTTGAGAACCACTGCCTTATAGCAACAGACTCAAAGAGGTCAATCTATTTAGTTTAATAAAGAGAAGGTTAAATGGTGACTTGATTACAGTCTAAGTATCTACACGGGGAACAAATATTTAATAGTGGGCTCTTTAATCTAGCATAGAAAGGCATATCATCCAATGACTGGAAGTTGAAGCTAGACAAATTCAGACTCAAAATAAGGCATAAATTTTTATTGTGTAATAATAAATATGGCCTGTGTTATACAGGACACCATACTAGATGATCATAATGGCCCCTTCTGGTCTTGAAATCTAATTATCCATTTACATGTATAAATATGCCTTTTTACAGGTGCATTTCTGGAGACCCCTTTGAAATCCCTTACCAAAGACAAAGATGATCAAGGATAGCCTAGTGACAGTACTCACATATCACAGTGACAGACAGAATTCCAGTGTCAAAGCAATTTATGTTTAATGAGATATAATAGGAAATTAATACAAGGAGCGCGATTAAATATAACTGGCTGAACCCAGGCTATGGACTCATTACCGCAGAAAGTTCACCAAGAGCAAGAGTGGGTCTGAGGGGCATGTTTCTGCTCCGTCAGGTGATTCTGAGCCAGCCAGTCAGCACAGATCCAAAAGTGGGTATCAGACCAGGCTAGATAATGAATGTGCTGATTCACTGTCTTTCTAGGGCAGCCTCCACAAGATGGGCTCCAACACTACAGAAACCAATGGGGAAGGCAGTGGTGACATTGCTGCTGGCCTCTACTGGGATGAATCACCTTCCTAGTGCAGCTGCCCCTGCAAGGACAGGGGCAAGTCAATGCATATCGTCCTCTGTCCCTGCAGAGGTGGATCTGGCACAAGACCAATAATTTTGCACGAATCAATTCAGATTAAGTAGAAATCATAGTATTAGTGTCCTCTACCTAAGGATAGTTAGAGACCTTTTATTGGTACTTTATGTTTTCTGAATAATGAAGGGGATAAGGTAGATACAAACCACATAAGTACTTTTCACACAATGCTTGTGTATTTTTCTTATCAACTACATGATAAAGGAAGAGTGTAAACTGACAGTAATAAGACCAAGTTTTAGATTTGTCTGATCTGAACTGATATTTGTTCACCTCTTAGAAAGATCTTTACCACATACTTGTTTTTGAATTAAACGGACTAACGAGCAAGGTAAGAAACAACGGAAGTTCCTCTTCTGTTACTTGTTTTGTGAACAGGATTTCCATCATAACACTCATTTGTATCTCTTGCAAGCATCACAGAACATTACTATGTAATTTCTCATGTTTTAAGAAACCACTGATGATTGCTAGTGTGGAAGGAAGGGAGGAGTTTAACTGTGCATTTGTACGTGAGGCTCATTTGCTTTCCAAAAGAACAACTTTGTTTCCTTTATAGTGTCCTTTAACAGAAGAGTATTGCTCCTGGTAAATTTTCTGTCTTCACATAACAGGAGAAATGCAGATACTTAAGATGCTACTCTTTCAAAAAACTAGATAAAAGCAATGTTCTCTTGTCTAAATTAAAAATAAATTCAAATTAATGAACTCCGAATAAATGTAGCCTATTACAGCTAAAAATACAGGCAAAATAGGCAGTACTCTGAGTCAACCACCTTCTAAGACAGTCTGCATAAAAACTTTTTTTGAGGAGGACGAGATACAAATCAAGGTAACATCCATAGGGGAAAGAATGAGGAGTACTCAGAGAAGTCATTCTTTGACTGCCATTCCCTGTCTTTGTTGGTAGAATTACACTGTATTTGCTAGGAATAATCATGTTTAGGCAAGAAAGACACAGAAAGACGGCACACTTAAAAATAATACTAAAATACGCCTCATCAGTATTATTTGTTGGTCTCATTCCACTTTACAGATCCCTTTTAAATTTTGAATTATTTTGTTCAGACCCTTTTCCAGAAAGAAAGACCAAATAAAGTATTCTCTAATCAATAACATACCTCCTATGAAAACTGACAAAAAAATACAACACTTCACCACACGTAGCATTCTAGATGGCAAAGAGATTACCTCTTGCTGCACAGTATATTCTCTCTCAGTGCTCAGTGTCCTGGTGGTCTGTTTTATTGTATATGTAATGTATTATTATTTCTATTTTTAAATCCTTGGAAAGCTCTTAGATACTATGGTGATAGAGACCCTATAAGTAGACAGTTATGGAATTAACTGCATCAAGGACCTTGCTACAATTACAATCCTTTTTTTTGTCAGTATTCATCAATACTCAGACCTGCAATGCTCCAAAATGCCTTATCAATTGGAAACCAATTTTTTAAAGTATCTATCAGATCCTTTCGAGGAGTAAAGCCAGAATGGCAGCTGAAAACTAGTGTTTGAAGATTTAAAGGCTGCAAAAATGCAGGTTCCATAAAGGTGGCAAGACTTAAATTTATTCTGTTTGCACAAAGATTTTGATTTATTAAATAATACGTCCCAAACATTGATTCAGAGATAAAGGCATGATTTACAACAAATGAGAACCTACAGTACCATCCGGAGCATATCCATAAGGGTGCTTCCTCTTTTTGAGTGGGGTGGGAGAGATTAGCTAACCTGCAGTGCCAACCAAATGAGCAATTCTGCTTTATAAGTTGAATAGGTGTGAGAACTGCAAAGCAAAAGTGTCAGACAATACCAAAATGTAACGCAAGGGAACTGGGTGACCCACACTTAAAACGTATGGGGGTTACAGTGGCAGACTAACAATTTCCTGCAATATCCTGAATGAACTTTACTGAATTAAGTTAAACCTTACTGAATTAGGTTTAATACCTCTGGGTTGATTATTTAAAAATGCAGTTGTATATGTGCTATTGTGGAATTATATGTAACTCCTCTTGGAAGAGGGGGATGCTAATATAATTCCTCTGTTTATAAGCCGTTTGAAGTCAGCCTTGGAAAGATATATGCATATACCAATTAAACCGGATTCTCCAGGGACCAACAGACAAAGAAAGGATTTGGGATAAAAAACCTGGTCTTAAACAGGCTCAGGGCCTTCTTCTTGATCCAGCAAACAGACAGAACCTCTCATGGAGGGCCCCAATCCTTATGGAAATATTGGAAGGACTTTGCCTACCAATGCCCCTTACAACTATGTGCTTACTCTGAGCTGAAGCAATGATGAACTTGAAACCATAAATTTCAAGGTGAGGTGTTGAAGGACTAGTCTTGCCAGAGCCCATGTTAGGATTAGTGTGATCTCTGGCATGCAGATAGGATCTTTTATTGTTTTTAATAATGTTTTCTCTGTAGTGCTTTTACCTTAAGAATAATATAGTGTGCTTAAAAAGAGCTGTGTGGTATCTATAATTGTGGGCAATCATACTCTTAACCATCTCTTAAGAGAAAGCAAACTGGTGTGTTTGGGCCGCTGGTCTCTGCTGGGAACAACATAGTGAAGGCAAAGAACAGTGCAGCCTGGAAATACCATGGTCAGAAGGGAGTGAGATGCAGGTCTCCACCGAAGAAAGGCAATGGCTGGGGAGCTGGAATCCTAAGAGTGTGTGCCTTGCTGGACCATTGACTGGAAATACAGGTTTAGTTGTCCTGAACTGTGACAGTTACAATATCTAGCCAGATCTTGTAAAATGCTCATTACCATAGTAAAAAAAAAAGTGTTTCTAGAAATTCTGGATGCTTGGCCTATACATTTTTATGTTACAGAAAATCTGGTGCCAGAGTTTAGAGACCAAACTGGAAGCATGTTTGTGTCAGGATTATGCTTTTTTCTGTGAGCTAACCAAAAATTCACTGTTTAAGTCAACTGAAATATACCACAGCTTGATAAAAGTGGACTTGAAACTAATAGCTTATGAAATGTCTCCCATTTGTAAACAATTTCACCAGCATCTGAACAGCTTAGAAAATGAAATCTTGGGACAGCAAATGACCTGAAGCTGAACAACATATTAAAACAAGGTTTGTATTCTTAGCTCAACCTATACAGCAGATTCATTTGTATATAGGTATCTCTCACAACAGAAACTGACCCATACACTCAGAAGCACCTCTGAGCTGAACTAATGCAAAAACATGTAGACACATCTTGCCATTTACTGAAAATCTGATATTTGGTCCCAAGTACTGCAGGTCTGAATCAGCTGCTGGTCTTCTTAGAATCTGGGCTGACCGAGGTCGACAAGACAGAAAATCGTAAATTCCTCTTTATCTTGACAAAGATGGGAAAACTGGGGGAATTGGCTACTAGGAAAAAAATGTACTTACCACTAGGTGGCTTGGGTCGTGGAGGAACGCTTTTCTTCGGTGGGAGAGCTGGAGTGTCTGGCTTACTTTTAAAAGGGTCATCTGAGAATCCCATCCCTCCAAAAGAGGAGGTGAAAGGGTCTGAAGCTGTGGGCTACGAGATAAAGGAAAGGTAAACATATGCAGATAGTAAAGATGACCTGTTAACTTTATAGAAAGTAAGTGAAAATTATTAACTCCTGTTTGAATTAACTCAGAAAAATGATAAGGAGTAAAATTCACAAAAGCAACTTAGTGACTAGGGAGTCTGAGTTCCATTTTCAAAAGCACCTAAGTCCCTTAGGAGCCTAACTCCTAATAATTTTCATTGGTACTTAGACCTTAAGTCACCTAAGGCACTTTTTACAATTTTTATCCCTGACAAGAAAGGAAGGGCACTTGGGGAATAATAAGGGGAAAGAATGGGAGGTAAAACTGTATTTTATTCCTGTTTTTATCTTACCCTATTGTACAGAAACCGTAACTAATCTGGTATTTGGCCTACTGGACGTAGTAAAATGTACTTAATGTGTACATACCTATTGAAATTTCATATATAAAAAAAGGAGTATTTTATAGCTGTCACATCACAGCTTTTATACACCACTTCTTTTATATTCACACACACACACACACTTGTTCCTTAGGGTTTGTCTATACAGAGTGAGTATATGGCAAGCTGGGGTGTAAATCTAGAGTGCACTAACTGGCCCCATGGACCCTTCGAGCGCACTCTAAAAGATCTGTAGCGTACAACTCGGCCAGAACAAGAGATGCAAAACCTGCAGAAATATTTCCAAAGCTACAATGATCATCCCAAACACACCTCTCAAGATCCATGGACCCTACACATGCCTATCACAACATGTGGTGTACCTCATCCAGTGCACTAAATGCACCAACAACTATGGGGGTGAAACAAGACAATCACTATGCTCTCGAATGAACTCACACAGGAAAATGATAAAAGACAAAGACACCCTATCACCTGTGGGTGAACACTTTTCATGAAGCCATCACTCTATAGCTGACCTATCAGTCCGCATCCTGAAAGGAAACCTGCATTGCAGTTTCAAAAGATGAGCCTGAGAGTTTAAATTCATTACTCTGCTAGACACTAAAAATCAGGGACTAAACAGTGACACTGGATTTATGGCTCATTACAACTATCTGTAACCCACTAACTCCGTCTTTTTGTCCTATGACCGTAGGGGTGTGTTAACAGGCCACTCTACCTTGAACGGTCCCTAATAATATGTGCTAACTACTTATGCTAAACCAGTGGTTCTCAAACTTTTGTACTGGTGACCCCTTTCACATAGCAAGCCTCTGAGTGCGACCCCTTTATAAATTAAAAAGACTTTTTTATATATTTAACACCATTATAAATGCTGGAGGCAAAAAGGAGTTTGGGGTGGAGGCTGACAGTTTGCGACCCCCCCATGTAATAGCCTCGTGACCCCCTGAGGAGTCCTGACCCCCCAGTTTGAGAACCCCTGTGCTAAACAATCTGTTCCACCTTGCAGTTTGCTGTGACCCTGGGAGTACCTTTCCCAGACCCAAAGAAGAGCTCTGTACGTTTGTCTACACAGCAAACGGACACTAGCAGCTGAGCAGTGCCAGCCGACTCTGGGTTGCGGGCAGGGGCAGTGAGTTGTATGGGCCTGTGCTCCACTGAAGTTCGGAGCCGGGTCTCTCCCCTGGCCCTGCCTGCCGCCCCCGGGCAATCTAAAAGGGCCCGGGGCCCCCGCCGCCACCACACTGGGGCTAAGGCGGCTTCTTGCCCGCCCACTCCGCTCTACTTCGCTTCTGGAAGCGGATGGCATATCCCTTCGGCTCCTCCGAAGGGGGATGGGGGGCGGTGTCTCCGTGCGCTGACCCTGCCCTGAGCTGTGGCCAATGGAAACTGCGGGGATGGTGCCTGCAGGCAGCAGTATGTGGAGACCCCTCCGGCCCTCCGCCTAGGAACTGCTGCCAGAAGGGTGTTCATGTTGCTTTCGGGAGCCACTCACGGTAAGTGCTGCACCCCTCACTCTCTCCTGCATCCCAACCACCTGCCCCAGACCCCGCACCCAAACTCCTTCCCAGAGTCTGCCCCCTGCACCCCCTCCCGCACCTCAACCCCCTGCCCCAACCCAGACCCCGCACCCAAACTCCCTCCCAGAGCCCAGCCCCTATAAAGGACCCTGCCAACCATTAAAAAATAAATATATAAAAAGTGATTCCACACTGATTTATCCATTGCTTTACTGCATTTTTATCATGTTTTCAAATGTATGTTAAATTTTGATTCTGCAACAAAAAAGGAGTTCTGTAGGTAAAGCACTAGAAGGCTCAAGCTCCTAGGGAGATCCTTCTGAGAGTTCTGCTAATTAAAACCAAACATCCTGCTATTTGTAGAGGCTGCTGCCACCCAGTGGAGAAAAAAAGCTTTATAAGCAAAACAAGACAGTATTTTATTATTTTGGCCACAAAGACATTCTAATTTTAAAATCCCTGGAAAATATATCTTTAAAGGTTTCCTTTTCTTTCCCAATATATGAAAATCCCTTAAAAAATAAAATCTATTTCCTATCCAATATTTTCTCTAAAGTGCACACACATTCAACTTGTCATTGTAGAGCTGACTGGAAAGGTTGGGCGATGGACATTCATTTTAACTCTCCAAAAAGAATCTTGGAAAAAATGACATGGACTTTGTGAAGTTTTAATCTGTGATGTCTGTTTTAGTACAGGAACCCCCCCAAAAGTTGGGACTTTCTAGAGAAATTTCAAGAAATGTTCACTTTTAAATGTTTCCTCTGAAAAAATGTTAATACATTTTTGACTAAATAAATAACAAAAAGAGTTATGTTATGTTAAAATTTGGAGAGTAAATTCTAATACAGAAAGTCAAATGAAGGGATTTGAATCCTGTTTTCCACGTAAATCTCAATGCAACCTTAACTTAGGAACCACCAGGGTAACTCAATAATAATCATTTGGTCACCTAAATTACACTAGAACACAGATACGCCCCTCTATTGCTCCCCCCCAAAAAATCTAGAGATTTTGGTGAGACAGACAAACAAGTTATTTAAAAGCCTGCTGTGTCCAAAATAATTATATCATTAGTCCCTTTCAGAGGGTTTTTCCAAATGTGACTGCAAGATTTTGCTTGTTTCAATATAATGCTATTCTTTTCTTCACACTCATCAAGAATTATATGAAAAAAAAAAAAAAAAGGAAAAAATGTTTATAGAGAAGGACTGATGCTTCCTTTGGTAACATTTACCTTTGACATCTGGCTAAAATCTGCAAAACCCTCATTGCTATTGAAGGCACCACTTCCAAATGGGTCTAACGTTCCAAAAGGATCTGAAACAAGTATAGAACAAAGCAATATCGTTTTTATTTTGTTTAATATAATACCTAGACAGAGGAAAAATCTACTGTCACTGAAGTAGACCACCAGACAAATTGAAAAAGGACACCAACATAAAGAAGCCCTCTTAATACTAGTGCCAATAGCACAAATTATTTAATAAATTCACAGGAAAGTCATGTTTCTCTCTTTATGATGCAGTCAAATCATGACAAAGTCTCTTTAAATAGGAGCTGACACCTACAACGTGATTTCATAAAACATTTGCTTTAAAATGCTATCAAGTCAGCAATCATGACTTTAGTGAACTAAAAGAATGATCAATTTTTTTCCCTTGGATGAAAAATTTGGCAGTAACAAGGCATACACTGTTACCAAGATGAAAATATATAAGGAGAGAAGCTCAATTAGTTGAACTTCCATCTGTTCACTCCATTCGAGCTCTCTTTTGTAGGCCATAGTTTCTTTTTAATGCTGTTCATTCAGACTTTGTCTGTTACTTAAGGGTTGTTTACATGGAGAATCCAGGAAAATTAATCTGAATTAAGAGAAGGTATGAATTTGAAGCTGATTATTTAAACCACATTAAACCTCTGTGTGAACACCCTCATTCAGAATTAACGTGGCCTTAATTTGGTTTAGTTAAGATAAATCAAATTCAGACTCCTTTAATTCTGAAAGCTGGTGTTCACACAGGGGTTTAAATAATCCATATTAAATTCACAACTTTAATTAATTTGGATTAATTTTCCTGGATTTCCCAATGTAGACAAGCCCAAGACTACTCAGACCACATTCCAACTCTCTCAAAGATTCCTTTCTCAAGCATTGTTTTTCCAAAGATTAGAAAATAGCATCTCTAAATTCCTGTTTATTTCTAGTATCCTAGTTTTTAAATTCTGTTCCCCAATTGAGTTCATAACCAATAAGAACAATTTATCAGCTTCAGCTCTTTCAAACTCTTCCATGATCTTGAAAACTTCTATAAGTCACCCTGAAGTCTTTTTTACCCATGAGAATCAGTCATGCTCAAATGACATATGTTCTTAATGAAGGTAGACCCAGACTGTCATATCCAGAGGAGAAGGGGAGAAAAAGGGGCAGCACATGAAAATTCTCCCCTCATGGAGGATTTCTCCATATTCTGCCACTGGGAGAGGTGTGTGGTTTTCCTACCTGAGGAGGTCCAGGTAGTTTGGTCCTCAGAAGCTAAGGATGTTGAGAGAGCTGCTAGAAGGACAGGGCAATCTGCTGTATCCAGGCCCTCTGCACTAGCTGTACATCTCCTGGCTCCCCAGCAGCATGGTTCCACTGGAGTCACATTGCCAGGCACTGCCCTGGCCGCCCTTGGAATTCCCCACTTAGAGGAATTCCCCCAAAAGAGTTAAGGTTGCCTCAGGCTGGATTAATTTATCTCCTGTTTCATCATTGCTTGCTTAGAAGAAAGGTTGGGAGCAATGCACAGTGCATGTGTGGAGGATCCCTCCATAGTCTGTAATAAGTACACTGTGAGGATGTATCCCATAGAATTGCAGTCTGCTTTTGCTATTTCGAAGCTTGAGGGTGAACTCTGTGCAATTTCCAGTGCCAGCCCATTGGGGGTCCTAAGCAGGAATATTTTGGGGGGCTCCCCACAACACATACTAATAATTAATAGGGGGCCCCCTTGAACTGCTCAGGGCCCTAAGCAATTGTTTAGTCTGCTTACGCCTACGCATTGACTCTGGCAATCTCCAAATTTTAACTGATATACTTGTGTGTCAAAAAGGCAGCAGAGTTTACCTGTGCATGTTACAGAAGAAAATACTTCCCTCTTACCTGGCCCTTTTGAAGAGATACCTGAAGATGTGAAAGGATCGCTACTTTCAAAGGGGTCAGGCTAAATGAGGAGGAAAGAAGAAATGGTACATGTTAATAATTTTAATGTATTCTGCACTTACCTTTCTGTGTATACCAAAATCTTCCCTACACTATGAAAACTGCTATTCTAGGCCAAATAAATCTCTAGTGCAGTGGTTCTCAAATTTTTTTTTTCGCAGACCACTTGAAAATTGCTGTGTGTCTCAGCGGACCACTTAACGATCTTTCCGAATGTTGTTTGTACCATTAGCTAACTATTGTAAAGCACTTTGGATAAAAGCACTATATAAAAAAATCCTTAATAATAAAGGTTTTTTTGTTCTACAAATAAAAGCACACAACTCATATTTTAATATCTGTAGTCTTACCTTTCTAATGCCATGGATGTGCCCTCTCTCCCCCACTGCGGCAGCCCCCGACCTGGGGCTGGGAAGGAGTCGGGTCTTTCCCCCTGCCACAGCAGCCATAGAGCTGGGGCTGGGAAGGAAGGCCATCTCTCCCTGGCAGCCGCAGCCCTGGAGCTGGGGAAAATCACCTCTTTCTCTGTCTGCCGCAGCCCTGCACGTCCCAAATTCCCCCCACCCCCTCTTCTCACCCCAATCACCCCTCCCACCTACTCCCTATTCCCCCCAAGGCCACCACCTCACCTCACCTCACGCCTGCATGGCTCCACTAATTAGGTAAGTGGCCCTTCATTCTTTCATGTGCAGCCACCCAGGCACACACCTTAGAGGGAACTATCCGCGGACCACCTGAATGGAGCTCCGCGGACCACAGTTTGAGAACCTCTGCTCTAGTGTAATTCTAATATAGTCAGCGGACTTTGCATTTGACCAAACACCATGAAATACTCTTCTTGGATAAATACACATTATTAGCGCATGTAGTCTTGATAGCAATGATACAACGTGGGGTTGCTGACTACAAAGGCAAATATCCCATTGAGCAGAACACATTCCAGGCAGGGGATCTTTCAGTAAAATAAAGCTGGTACTAGTCTACAATTCAAAACTCAAGAACGTATTTGTACAGAAGTCTATTGTCAAAATGTTCATACTCGAGTGCCAAAAGTTGGCATTAAATAGACGTGGCTTAATTTCAGAGCTGCTGAGTACCCACAACTTCTCATTAAATAAATAGTAGCTGCAGGTACTCATCAGCTGTGAAAATCTGGCCACTTATGTAGGTGCATATCTTTAGGCACTGAAGTTTGAAAATGTTGCCCTATGCTTGTAAATAGAAAGGAATTATCTGAAACACATTTTCACCATAAGGATACCATTACTCTGCTATAAGTAGGGCCCTACCAAATTCTCGGCTGTGAAAAACGTGTCTCAGACCGTAAAATCTGGTCTCCACCATGAAATCTGGTCTTTTATGTACTTTTACCCTATACTATATACATTTCACAGGGGAGACCAGAGTTTCTCAAACTGGCGGTCCTGACCCAAAAGAGGGTCACGGGGGGGGGTTGGGGGGTGGGTGGGTGGTGGTTTGCAAGCTATTGTAGGGGGGGTCATGGTATGCCACCCTTACTTCTGCACTGCCTTCAGAGCTGGGTGGCCAGAAAGCAGTGTCTGCTTGCCAGGCGCCCAGCTCTGCCAGCACCGCCAGCAGCAGCTCCGAAGTAAGTGTAGCAATGGGAGCCAGAGAGTGGCGGCTGCTGGCTGAGGTCCCAGCTCTGAAGGCAGCAGCACAGAAGTAAGGGTAGCAATACCATACCAGGCCTCCCTTACTTCAGCGCTACTGCTGTCAGTGGCGCTACCTTCAGAGCTGGGCTCCTGGCCAGCAGCTGCTGCTCTCCAGCCGGCCAGCTCTGAAGGCAGCGCCAACTGCCAGTAGCAGCACAAGTAAGGGCGGAAATACTGCGACCCCACTACAATAACTGTGCGATGCCCCCACTAACCCCTTTTGGGTCAGGACTGCTACAATTACAACACCATGAAGTTTCAGATTTAAATATCTGACATAATGAAATTTATGATTTTTTAAATCCCATGACCGTGAAATTGACCAAAATGGACTGTGAATAACAGTAGAAAAGTTTATTATAGTGCAACATACACAAATTTAAAAATTACCTACCTTTGAGGGCAGTGTGGGTTTTTTTGTGAATGGATCTGAGGTAAATGGATCATTCTTCACCTGTTTCTTAAAAAAATCTTCAGAGACAGAACTACGAAATGGGTCACTTTCTTTAAATGGATCCCCTCCAAATGGATCTAGCAAAAGAGTTACGAGAGGTAAACAAAATGTACTGCTTTACTGGTAAAATACTAGACAATGTGCTACAGGGAACAATCACGCATTAGCAAGGAGTCGGAACAAATATGCCTTTATCTCAAACTTATTTATCAAATAATAAATTATTAATATATTCTACTCTAAAAAAGGAGAAAACTATTATGATTATTTAAAATTCTGATTAAATGGATGATGTTTTATGGAGTTTATATTACAGTTACGAACTACATTTAATAAAACTGTATATACCACATATACTTGTTCATTAGCCTGGTCGTTTATAAGCCGACCCCCCAAGATGGATAGGTAAAAATAGTAAAAACTGTATGACCCTTTCATAAACCGACCCTATATTTCAGGGGTTGGCAAACTTTGGCTCCCGGCCCATCAGGGTAAGCCACTGGTGGGTCGAGACGTTTTGTTTACCTGGGGCGTTCACAGGCACGGAGCCCCTCAGCTCCCAGTGGCTGCGGTTTGCTGTTCCCAGCCAATGGGAGGTGCAGGAAGTGGCACAATGCTTTCATGGAGTTTAAAATCATCAAATTTTGGTGCAGACCCGTTTATAAACCGACCTCCGCTCTTTGATGAGTCACATTTTTACCAAAAATATTCGGCTTATGAACGAGTATATATGGTACCTTATTAAACTTCTTAATGAGCTCGCTCATGCACATGCACACTCTGGGCCCCCCAGTTTAAACTGAAAAACAAACACACATACTCTCTCTCTCTCTGGGCTCTGCAGTTTAAACTGAAAATCTGAAGTCTTGGAAGGCCAGCTGTATACTGGGCATATCGATATTTGGCTACAAATTATATCCCACCTGTCTCAAAGGAAAAGCTTTTACCTGTTGAAACAGGTGGCTGTTCTGAAAAAGGATCATTCTGGAATGGATCATCTAGGTAAAAAAAGAAAAATATCTTGTTTTGTCACCTACTTAGAGAATGTCTCCAACTGCCCTACAGTTCGGACTAATGGGGTGTGAACAGCAGTGCACACCAAAGTGCTGCACTATAACTCCCCTGTGTAGATGCTGTGGGAGCAAACTTAAAAGTGTAAACTCTGGACCTTTAAGTTTGTACCCAGGGCATCCACACAGGGAAATTACAGTGCAGCATTTCAGTGCGCATGGCTCTTCACATCCCTTAGTCCAAACTGCAGGCACTGTAGACATACACTCAGTTAATAAGATTAGCACAGTTTGTAAAAATACATTTATAGTACAATATGGTCTTCTGATTCTTATATTAGCCATTAGTTACTTACTGCCTTTGAAAGGGTCTGCTCCTTTAAAAGGATCAGATCTGAATGGATCTTCGGCCTGGAATGGGTCTGTATGTAATTCTTGTGTATTATTACTAAACAATAAAGCTTTATTCTTGAAGGGATCATCCTAGAATTAAGAGAAATATTACAAAGATTTTATCAATATTAAAATGGTTAATCATCCAGTTATATTCTGATGTATCTTATTCCTGTTCAATTTTGTTTTAAATTCAAGAAGCTCCTTATTGAAGCCAGAAGTGCCCTTTAAACTGAAGCAAATGTCATAAATACATTGCTTGAGGCTACACAGAACATCAACACTGCGTACAGCACACAAAATGAAATACCTTCACAAACTTTCTAAAATTCCACCCCTCTAGGTTTTGCAAAAGCCCCACCACCATGTAAAACATCTTAATTTCCAAGATAAATATATCTTTCCACAAATCTTTGGCTATTGATCGCTGTCCAGACTACAGTGGAGCAGGAACAATTATAACAAAACTGTTTTGAATAGATCTACCGCAGTCCACTTGACAAGCAAGAATAAGGATAGATTTCCTTCTAAAAACATGCTACCCTAGCTATGCTGGAAACTAACTCTCCTACACAGATGTCATCCATAGCATAGTTTTCAGGTTAACTATGGTTATTGCTAGCACAGTTCAAGCCAATTTTGATAAACTAAAAAAAACAAGCCACAACCACAACACACGAACTAACAAAGTTGTGTCAATTCTTCATCATATGCATTTGTTTGTATGATATATTCTTATACCCTTGTCTTTGCCTATTTTGTGTCTTTTAGACTGTAAACCCTCTGGAGTAGGGATTGTCGCTTATCTATGTTTGTACAGCACTCAGTACAAAGGAGCGCCAATCCTGACTGATGCCTTTTGACCATAATAAATGTTTACTAACAACAACAGACAAGGCCTTGGAGTTTACAAAGCTAAAAGGATCTCTCCTCAGTACAGAAGACACAAATGAAGAAGTTTAAAATTAAATTTTTCAACAGCAAAAGAAACAAAATACAGAGGAGGAAAGACGGATTAAGAAACAGGAAAGAAACAAATGTTTTACAAACTTTTCTATGAACATAGCGTTTTCTTCCAATAAGTGGTTCTCAGTCTTTACCAATAAAAGCAACATTCCAGAGACTTCCACTTGAAACTGAGTTTGACAATAACCATTCAAGCACAAAGACTGTGCAGCAAAGTATTAAAAAACAACAAGTCTGTGAAAGCATCACTGTTCTGATACAATCCCTTTCTTTCTCAAGTGTTTTCCCTTTGTTGCTTGAGCAGAGACAAAGTAATGCAAGGCAGAAAGGTACAGTACTTTCTAAATGCTTATTAGGCCAGTGTACTAAATATACTATGTACAATATAGTGGTGTTCTATAAGTATTTGCATATTATTAATGCTATCATATTTCACTTAAATGTTTATTTTGAAATAGATCAAAGTGCTTTGGATACCTAAAAAAGGAAACATTCCTTAAGAAAGCTATTCTACTTTCACTTTTATATAATCAAGTCTTCTAAAATAGCAAAATAAAATCTGATTTCTACAAAAAAAATAAAAACAAAACCAATAAATATGGAAAAATAAAATTTTCTTGAAACTCCCTTCAAATTGGGTATTTTGGAGACAGTGTTCACAACTTTTTAATTTTACAAAAGATTTTAAATGACAATTATTTAAAAGAGCAAAAAATGTCAACCTTCCTCTTATGCTGGGATAAATTGTGGTCAGGTACAATAGCAAATGTAGAACAATGAGCTTTGCTCAAACAACATCCAATCCAGTAGCACATCTCTTTGACTTCACTTTTTCCTTAGCTAGGCCTCCAAATTATGAATGGGAGCTCATGGTACAATCAGGCTAACCCTACAGTAAGCATCTTATTTATATTAGGGTTTGCAAGATGGCTTTCCCTGGAGAGGACACACGAACAGCATATGGATGCAACAAGACTTAAATTTGGAGAAATGAACACACAAATTATAAACATTGGTTGTTTGTGTAATTTACTAAGGATTAGTATTAGCAATAGCTGCCTAAAGAAAATCAGTTAAGGAAGTTCTTAAGATCCTGAAGGAATATATGGAGACAAAATACACAGCTAAAATAAATATACTGGATGAGAGAATAGTGATGCTGGGAGTATTTTAGAGGAAGACAAAGACGTCCATACATTATTTTTTGGATAAACTCTTGTGGTTTAGAGTAGCAGCCGTGTTAGTCTGTATCCGCAAAAAAGAAAAGGAGTACTTGTGGCACCTTAGAGACTAACAAATTTATTTGAGCATAAGCTTTCGTGAGCTACAGCTCACTTCATCACATCCGAGTACTCCTTTTCTTCTTGTGGTTTAGGTTGTATTGCTGAAGTGTGTAAGTGTACAGCTCACATCCTACAGAAAAGCAGAAACCCTACATGACTGAAGGACCCCAAGAGAACAGCTGGACTGGAATTTAAAAGAAATGTGTCCCTATTTTGCTCAGGCCAAAAGTCAGACAGGCAACACATTACAGTCTAGTCTACATTTAAAACTTTTACCTGCATAACTATGTCACATAGGAGTAAGGGGAAAAAAAAACATCACAACCTTAACCAATAGCTATGCCAGGACTTTTCCTGCATTCATGCAGTTATACTGGCAACAATTCCTTTGGCCAGTATTGCTTATTTAATTTGAAGAACTGCTATAAGCTATACCAACAAAAAGACCTGTTTTGATGGAATAAGCTGCATCTCCGGTAAGAAAGTTTGATGGCACAGCTATTCCAGCAGACTATTTCTAGCATAGATAAGACATAAGAATTAATCATCACGAGAACTAAAATGTTCTAAGCCTGTGGATGGAGGCTGCCATCTTGCAGAGATTACAGTGCCTGTTAAGATCACACGGTCAACTAAATAAAAATCTTTTTACAATCTGAGTTTAGGTGCAAGTTACAAATCTAATGATTGCAAAATGTATTTTACACTGCATTGAACCATAAATCCACTTGTTACTTTTATTCAGTCTTTACCATAGCTCCAAAATTTCCTCTTTCTTTCTGTGCAATTCCTTCACTTATGTCCGCTAAATTCGTCATACTACCACCATGAATCCCATTCAGAGCATCATTATTTTGTTCAATACTTTTACTGATTTCCTGGTGACTCTCTTGAAGCTGAGAAAGTTTACTTCTTGCCTAAATAATGAAAAATATTTCAGTATCATGCAGGATTAGACATACACTCATATGAGCAAGCAACTAACTACTCTTTGAGAATGAAAACTAGTATTCATTGACAAATCTGAACATTGTATTCTCTCTGGAATTTGGTTACTGCAGGGCTCCAGAGATATGGGAGTAATTCTGCGTGAGGTTAAAAACAATTGTCAAATTGTTACAGAATTGTCCCGACTATATTTTTTACATGAACTGGCAAACAAAGTATTAGTCTACAGTCACAAAACCCTATGAAATTATAGCAGTCTATTTTTCTTCTGCAGGATTCACTTTGTAGGTGCAGTTCACCCCTTCCTAAACTACGGGGCTTTAAAGGAGGGAGAAAGATGTGTATAGACTACAAACAATACCTGATTAATTTCTTCTTGTGTTGATTTTAAAGATTTAATTATTGTTTCAAGTTGCACTTTTCCTGCTTGGATACTCTGTTCTAGCTGAGTCTCTTCTTGCTGGAGACGATTCAGCTCTGCTTTTGCTTTATTCAGATCATCTTCCTGTGATTTTAAATCGGATTCCTGAGACTGAATCTCCATTTTCAATGATGAAATCTGAAAAAAATTGCCATGCAGTGCCAACTTCAGAGTGCAAATAGAAATTAAAGTAACATTATTATTAATTATTTGTGATTAATTCATATTTCATTATATTCAAGATAGTTAAGTCCCAGGCAGACTGCGAAGAGCAACAAAAGGATCTCTCAAAACTTGGTGACTGGGCATGAATGGCAGATGAAATTCAATGTTGATAAATGCAAAGTAATGCACATTGGAAAACATAATTCCAACTATACATATAAAATGATGGGGTCTAAATTAGCTGTTACCACTCAAGAAAGAGATCTTGGAGTCATTGTGGATAGTTCTCTGAAAACATCCACTCACTGTGCAGCGGCAGTAAAAAAAAGCGAACAGAATATTGGGAATCATTAAGAAAGGGATAAATAAGACAGAAAATATCATATTGCCTCGATATAAATCCATGGTATGCCCATATCTTGAATACTGCGTGCAGATGTGGTCGCCCCATCTCAGAAAAAATATATTCGAATTGGAAAAGGTTCAGAAAAAGGCTAACAAAAATGATGAGGGATATGGAACAGCTGTCATATGAGGAGAGATTAATAAGACTGGGACTTTTCAGCTTGGAAAAAGATGACTAAGGGGGGATATGATAGAGGTCTATAAAAATCATGACTGGTGTGGAGAAAGTAAATAAGAAAGTCTTATTTACTCCATCTCATAACACAAGATATAGGGGGGTCACCAAATGAAATTAATAGGCAGCAGGTTTAAAACAAACAAAAGGAAGTATTTTTTCACACAACGCACAGTCAACCTGTGGAACTCTTTTCCAGAGGATGTTGTGAAGGTCACTACTATAACAGGGTTAAAAAAAGAACTAGATAAATTCAACGAGAATAGGTCCATCAATGGCTATTAGCCAGGATGGGCAGGGATGGTGTCACCAGCCTCTGTTTGCCAGAAGCTGGGAATGGATCACTTGATGATTACCTGTTCTGTTCATTCCTTCTGGGGCACCTGGCACTGGCCGCTGTCATTATGCAAGGCACTGAATTTAGCCGTATGGAGTGAAAATCTATCAACTTCATGAAAAAACTCGTACAGATACAGACAGACATCATCTTCCTTTCCAAATGCAAACAGATGGACATCATACCAAAAGGACTGAAGGTAAAACATCCATTACAATCTACATACCACACAGACTATGCTGACAGTTTGTGCCACACACTCTCAAAGAAACTGCGGAACCACCTGATCAACATCCTCTACAGCAAACAGGGAAAGATTAAGAATGAGCTCTCAAAACTGGATACTCTCATAAAAAACCAACCTTCCACACAAACTTCCTCGTGGCTGGACTTTACAAAAACTAGACAAACCATTTACAACACACACTTTGCTTCTGTACAAAAGAAAAAGGACACTAAACTATCTAAACTACTACATGCCACAAGGGGCCACAACAGGGTTCCCTTAACCCACCCAGCATTATTGTTAATCTATCCAACTATACTCTTAGCCCAGCAGAAGAATCTGTCCTATCTCGGGGCCTCTCCTTCTGCCCCTCCACCCCCACAAACATGATACAGTTCTGTGGTGACCTAGAATCCTATTTTCGACATCTCCGACTTAAGGAATATTTCTAACACACCTCTGAGCAACATACTAACCCACAGAGACCTTCCTACCAACACTACAAAAAAAATGATTCTGGGTGGACTCCTCCTGAAGGTCAAAACAACAGACTGGACTTCTACACAGAGTGCTTCTGCCGACATGCACGGGCTGAAATTGTGGAAAAGCAGCATCACTTGCCCCATAACCTCAGCCGTGCAGAACATAATGCCATCCACAGCCTCAGAAACAACTCTGACATCGTAATCAAAAAGGCTGACAGAGGAGGTGCTGTCGTCATCATGAATAGGTCGGAATATGAACAAGAGGCTGCTAGGCAGCTCTCCAACTCCACTTTCTACAAGCCATTACCCTCTGATCCCACTGAGGGTTACCAAAAGAAACTATACCATTTCTTGGGAAAAAGCACAAGAACAAATCCGCACAGACACACCACTGGAACCCCGACCTGGGGTATTCTATCTACTACCCAAGATCCATAAACCTGGAAATCCTGGGCGCCCCATCATCTCAGGCATTGGCACCCTGACAGCAGGATTGTCTGGCTATGTAGACTCCCTCCTCAGGCCCTACGCTACCAGCACTCCCAGCTATCTTCGAGACACCACTGACTTCCTGAGGAAACTACAATCCATCGGTGATCTTCCTGAAAACACCATCCTGGCCACTATGGATGAAGAAGCCCTCTACACCAACATTCTACACAAAGATGGACTACAAGCCGTCAAGAACACTATCCCCGATAATGTCACAGCTAACCTGGTGGCTGAACTTTGTGACTTTGTCCTCACCCATAACTATTTCACCTTTGGGGACAATGTATACCTTCAAATCAGCGGCACTGCTATGGGTACCCATATGGCCCCACAGATGCCAACATTTTCATGGCTGACTTAGAACAACGCTTCCTCAGCTCTCGTCCCCTAACGCCCCTACTCTACTTGCACTATATTGATGACATCTTCATCATCTGGACCCATGGAAAAGAAGCCCTTGAGGAATTCCACCATGATTTCAACAATTTCCATCCCACCATCAACCTCAGCCTGGACCAGTCCACACAAGAGATCCACTTCCTGGACACTACGGTGCTAATAAGCGATGATCACATAAACACCACCCTATACCAGAAACCTACTGACTTCTATGCTTACCTACATGCCTCCAGCTTTCATCCAGACCACTCCACACGATCCATTGTCTACAGTCAAGCTCTACGGTACAACCGCATTTGCTCCAACCCCTCAGACAGAGACAAACACCTACAAGATCTCTATCAAGCCTTCTTACAACTACAATACCCACCTGCTGAAGTGAAGAAACAGATTGACAGAGACAGAAGAGTACCCAGAAATCACCTACTCCAGGACAGGCCCAACAAAGAAAATAACAGAACGCCACTAGCCATCACCTTCAGCCCCCAACTAAAACCTCTCCAACGCATCATCAAGGATCTACAACCTATCCTGAAGGATGACCCATCACTTTCACAGATCTTGGGAGACAGGCAAGTCCTTGCTTACAGACAGCCCCCCAACCTGAAGCAAATACTCACCAGCAACCACACACCACACCACAGAACCGCTAACCCAGGAACCTATCCTTGCAACAAAGCCCGTTGCCAACTGTGTCCACATATCTGTTCAGGGGACACCATCATAGGGCCTAATCACATCAGCCACACTGTCAGAGACTCGTTCACCTGCACATCTACCAGTGTGATATATGCCATCATGTGTCAGCAATGCCCCTCTGCCATGTACATTGGTCAAACTGGACAGTCTCTACGTAAAATAATAAATGGACACAAATCAGAAGTCAAGAATTATAACATTCAAAAACCAGTTGGAGAACACTTCAATCTCTCTGGTCACTCAATTACAGACCTAAAAGTTGCAATTCTTCAACAAAAAATCTTCAAAAACAGACTCCAACGAGAGACTGCTGAATTGGAATTAAGTTGCAAACTGGATACAATTAACTTAGGCTTGAACAAAGACTGGCAGTGGATGGGTCATTACACAAAGTAAAACTATTTCCCCATGTTTATTCCCCCCCTCCCCAGCACTGTTCCTCAGATGTTCTTCTCAACTGCTGGAAATGGCCCACCTTGATTATCACTACAAAAGGTCTCTCCCCACCCCCCCGGCTCTCCTGCTGGTAACAGCTCATCTTACTTGATCACTCTCCTTACAGTGTGTATGGTAACACCCATTGTTTCATGTTCTCTATGTATATAAATCTCCCCACTGTATTTTCCACTGAATGCATCCGATGAAGTGAGCTGTAGCTCACGAAAGCTTATGCTCAAATAAATGTGTTAGTTTCTAAGGTGCCACAAGTACTCCTTTTCTTTTTACTCCTTTGCCTGTGACTCTTTTTTTTTAAATACAATGAGCACATTTATTAAAGTGGTCAGCTTTCAGCAGAACCAAATTTACAAGGGTTATACCAATTTCCTGTTTCCTATGTACCCATACGACCGGTGTGATGGGATCCTCAGGGTGCATCCTGGAAACGTAGGACCACTGTGCCCCCTTAACTCTTCAGCCTGGGCTGTCTCCCACAATGCTTTGCTAGTGACAAGCAGCAAACCCATCTAGGCGCTGTTATTACTCAGCACAACTGCATGTGGAGCCCTACACCCAGCTAGATTGCATGAATGTTCATAGAGCCACTCATGAATCACACAGAATAAGGCACCAGCCAAATCCCCCCACCTTGTACCTCAGGAATATACAGTCTTGCATTGCTCAAGACAATCAGTGAAAGTTTGTTAATTGGTTCCCCACTTCAACAATGGAAAGTGGATATACACCAGCCTTTGTAAATCTGAGCAGATTTACCAAACACTTCCGGCAAACTCACTGGTAAAGATAAACATTAAAACAAGTTTATTGATTACAAAGGATAGATTTTAAATGATTATAAGTGATAAATCAGAGTTAGTTACCAAAAGAAAAGAAAATATAAGCATGCAGTCTACACTCTCAACCTTATTAGACTGGGCAACATCTAGATTAAGCAGTTTCTCACCCCACTGGATATTGAATTCATAGTACACAGGTTTCACCTATTTTATACCCTTAGTCCATGTGCTTGGAGAACAAAAGTCTAGTCATGTCTGGTGGGCATTGCTGAGTCCCCAGGCAAGGTTGAGCAATTCCCCTGGGATGGCCTTATGCAGGTGGGTCGTTAAATTGTAACTCCCTTGCTGGACAGTGGCTGTTGATGGTTGTTTGACACCCACCCGGGCATTGGTTACTTTCCTTGCTGTTTTCCATGGAGAACTAATATCTGGCGGATTCCGCAACTTACAGCATGATCATAACCTTTCCCCTGATGTCTTACATGGCGTGCTTTATATGCAATAACACAATTATATATAAATGAGGAATATGGGGGTCACAGGGTGCTCCCCTGTCGTGTAGTGTCACAATCGATCATATTGAGTTTCTATAAAAAGACAACATGTTGACTATACTGAAATAATGTTAGAAATGAACAAGCAAAATGCATCCGATGAAGTGAGCTGTAGCTCACGAAAGCTCATGCTCAAATAAATTAGTTAGTCTCTAAGGTGCCACAAGTACTCCTTTTCTTTTTGCAAACTTAAAGTGTTGGTCATTACAATAATGTACCTTAAACATTTTCTGTATTGAAACTTTAAAAAGACTCAAAATCAAACTTCCCAGCTTTGAGCCTGGTTCCTCTAAAACTGGCATTTTCACCTCTAACATGAATAATATCTAGTTGGGCAACTTGTAAATGTTGACAGAGTCCACAAGAGAAGAGGAATATTATTGCATAATCCTACTTCCCATTTTTTATTAACCTTTTCCTGTTTGTCAGGATATTAAAGAAGTTCACTTATCTGTATTTTCATCAGACTAACATAGAACTGAAACACAAATTCTGATGTTTGAAACTACTGACTGAGTCAAATAAATACTTCCTGCAATTTTAAGTTACCAGTAAAACAAAGTTACCCAACTGAACAAGAGCACCAGAGCATTATTTATCTTGCTGTATTTCTTTTCTTCTCCATTTATTTATCCATCACAAGTAAAAGAATAACAAAATAGATGTATACGCGCTAACACCTTCCAGCAGCACCCAAGAACAATACGAATGACTAGGCAAAGAGTTAAATAAGCTACTAAAATGGAAATAAAGGCCTCAAGTGACTACTACATAAACTGATGGGAAAGTGATAGGGAGGTGTGCACCATGAATCAGTACATATTTAGGGTTTTGTTTTGTTTTTTAAAACTGTTATCATTAAAAGATCAGCATGTTCACGTTTACCTAAAGGACCCTAAAACTTTAGACATTAATGAGAGTTAATTGGAAGGGTCTCTTCTCCCAGAATATGGAGATAGAGTATGCTGGACTCCTCAGATAGGCAGATACTTGATCCAGATATTTTAAAAAAATAATCAACACAACATTATCAGCCAAAAAGATATTGAATAGGCATATGATGACACTGCCTCAATGGAACAGCCAGCCTGTTTTAAGAAGAGATAAAACTAATTTTTTAAAGTAATTCCTACAGTGCACAGAACAAGGTGGTCAACCCTGGATTACCCACTTCCACAGACTAATGTCATCTCTGTGTTGATGACATCCTAATCCGCTTCTCTACCACAATCTATACCCATCACCTGTGCCATTCAAACAGCTCCGCTTGCAGATGGACTGCCACATCTCGAGCTCAACATGGCAAAAACTGATCTAGTCAACTTGTCTGATATTCTTCATTTGTCTACATCTTGGTCACTGCCTTGACTTCTCCTCCTCTTTGGCTTCCTAGCACCTTGTCTCAGCCACTCATCCTCCAGACTATTCAAAATGCTTCTGCTAAAATATTCATTCTCCTGATCACAGACTAGATCACTCACCACTTTCAGTCTCTTCAATGGCTTCCTCTAGTCTTAGGGCTTAACTGTGAATTAACTGTCCATGGGGACCCTGGGGACCTGTTAGTGCACGTCTTCCAACACTGGCTAGTGCCAGACACTTCAGAAGAAATGAAAAGAACAGGACAATTATAGTGATCCATACTATGTCATCCAGTCCCACCTTCTGGCAGTCAGAGATTTAGGGACACCCAGAGCATGGGGTTTTGTCCCTGACCATTTTGGCTAACTGCCATGGATGGACCTAGCTTCTATGCACTGATCTAATTCTTTTTTAACCCAGTTATACTTTTGGCTTTCACAACACCCCCAGCAATGAGTTCCACAGGTTGATTGTGTGTTATGTGAAGAAGTACTTCCTCATGTTTGTATTAAACCTGCTGCCTGTTAATTTCCTTTGGTGCCCCCTGGTTTTTGTATTTTGTGAAGGGGTGAATAATACTTCATTATTCACTTTCTCCAAAACGTTCATGATTTTAAACACCTCTCTCATATCCTCCTTTCAGTCATCTCTTTTCCAAGCTGAACAGTCCCATATCAGGAGAGATTAAAAAGCTGGAAGCTTCTCCATACCACTGATCGTTTTTGTTTCCTTTCTCTGTACTTTTTCCATTTCTAATACATATTTTTTGAGAAGGGGTGACCAGAACTGCACCCAGTTTTCAAGGCGTGGGCATACCATGGATTTATTAAGTGGCATTATGATATTTTCGGCTTTATTATCTATCCCCTGCCTAATGGTTCCTAACATTCTGTTAGCTCTTTAGTCTGTTGCTGGACATTGAGTAGATCCACAATGAGTCCAAGATCTCTTTCTTGAGTGGTAACAGCTAATGTAGAACCCATCATTTGGAATGTATAGTTTGGATTACGTTTCCCAATGTGCATTTCTTTGCATTTATCAAAGTTGAATTTCCTCTGCCATTTTCTTGCCCAGTCACCCAGTTTAGTGAGATCCCTTTGTCATTCTCTGCAGTCATCTTTGGGCATAACTATCTTGAGTAATTTTGTATCATCTGCAAACTTTGTGAATTCACTGTTTTTCCAGATCATTTATGAATATGTGGAACAGCACCAGTCCCAGTACAGATCCCTTCCCTCCCTTTGTTTCCTTCCTATCTTTTAGTGATCATAAGAGGGTCTTTCCTCTTATTCCAGGATTGCTTTCTTTGCTTAAGAGCCTGCAGTGAGGGACCTTGTCAAAGGCTTTCTGAAAATCCAAGCACACTATATTCACTGGATCACCCTTATCCATATGCTTGTTGACACTGTGATGCTGACAAATCAGCTCAAATCAAAACCACAGGATAATTGTGTGTGGATATCAAAAAAAAAAGTTAATGTTATTGTCTTCACATACTTGTAACCTGTAGTTTACTATCACATTACATTAAGCATACCTCATATTTAATTAACTCTAGATCAAAAGTGTATGTTTGTGAGAATTTACTTGATGTGTAAACTGCATGAAAACTAATGAAAGATTGTTTGGATTGTTGTAACTAAATGCACTGTGTATATCTTTGTAATTGGATTGCCCATCAAACAGGACTGGGACCTTGGAACTGTAAATGAAGAAGCTTCAAAGCATGGGTCATTGTGTTCAACAATGGGAAATCCACAGACTCAGTCTGCATTTAGTCAACAAAGAAAAAGCCTATGCTGTGATGGAGACACTTGCCAGATTCCTTTCTGGGAAAAAGAGCTATAAGAATGGATTCAGGGAATAATCAGGTATCTCTGAACTGCTTTGGATTCTAATGGGGTGGAATACTGAATAAGGGGACAGAGTTCCCCAGAATTACACTTAGTATGCCTGAGGAACTTTTGGAAATCTAGCAGATTACAACAACTCTGTTAACATTTTGGATTTACAAACTTGGACTCACCTGTTAATGTACTTTACCTGCTTAACCTCTCAATAACTCTCATCCCTTTTTCGTAGCTAATAAACCCTTTAGTTAGTTTACTAGAGAAATTGACTTCAGCTTTGTTTTTGGTCAGATCCAGAATACCAATTTGATCTGAGGTAAGTGACCAATTCTTTTGGATTAGGAGTAACCTAATCTGAGGTAATTTTTGGTTTTAATAACCTTCCATCACAAAGTGCAGTTTGTCTGGATGGCAAGACTGGCAGGAGAGCCTAAGGGGACTGTCTGTGACTCCATGGTAAGACTAATATATTGATCAGGATTTCACATTTGTTACTGGAGCGGTGAAATCTAATTATAGAATATACCACCAGTTTGAGGTGTCTGCCCTGTTTTTTGACAGTCTGACCTGAGTTCGGCACTCACAGTGGTAAGCCATTTAAGACAGCATGACAGAGGCCCTCAGAGAATTCTAATAGATTGATGAGGCATGACACTTCCCCAACATATTGCATTCATCTACCTGTCTGAGAATACTGGTTTTTACTATAGTTACAACCAATTTGCTTGGTACTGAAGTTAGGCTTACCAGCCTGTACTTGCCAGGATTGCCTCTGAAGCCTTTTTAAAAAATAGACGGTACATTAACTACCTCCAGTCATCTGGTCCAAAAGCTGACTTAAGCAATAGGTTACATACCACAGTTAGTAGTTCTGCAATTTCATGTTTGAGTTCCTTTAGAACTCTTGAGTGAATACTATCTGGGCCTGGCAATTTATTTCTGTTTATCAATTTAATTTAATCAAAGCCACCTCTACTGACACCTCAATCTGGGACAGTTCCTCAGATGGGTCACCTAAAAAGAATGGTTCAGGTATGGGAATCTCCCCCACATCCTCTGCAGTGAAGATGGACGCAAAGAACTCAATTAGCATCTCTCATTCCCTTAAATTCCCCCTCCCTTTGCTCCACCCTACCCTTTCTCCTAATCCCTCCCTTTGAACCATCTTCCTCTCACCTCAACTTTTTGTACCTTCTCCATGCTGCTCCCCCATGTTGGAACTCCAACCCCACACACCTCTTTCATGCACCAAAAAAGTAACTTCTCTTTACTGTATCTCTCCTCAAAACATATTTCTCTCCTGAAACACTGGTATGATAATCTTTCATAAACATTGCCACTACCTGCATCAGTGCCCGACGACGGTAGTTCTTGTGGAGAGGGACCATGCTTTTCACGTATTGTATGGTGCTCAATAAATATTCATGACTGTTAGAAAAGCTATTCAAGTTAATAAAGCCCTTTTCTGGACCTGCGTGTATTCGTATGGTATAGGTGATTAAGAGCAAAATCCCCCAATAAAAGATGCAATATGCATGATCACCTCCAGAATTAATACACACTCACCATCTGTGTTTCTTCCTGGCATTTCTGCCTCACATCATTTAGCATATCTTTCAGTTTGGCTTTCTGCTGGTCCATTTCATCTAGACGGTCTTGAGCATCTTGTTTCTGAGCTTCCAGTTCTTGCAAGTTACTTGTTTCTCTGTCTAAATCATTCTGCAGTTCCTGAAAAAAGATCCACAACATTATAGACTACACTTAACTGATGTCCTGTGACAAGCAGTTAAGCTTAAAGAGACATACTGAAGTAGGCAAACCCCAAAGTCAACCTGCCTGTGTTGCCTATAGCATTTCCCCCACTCAAAGGTTTCAGTGCTTTTTGTAAACAGATCAAAAAAACCCCAAACCTGCCAGCACTTCAGCACTCAGGAGTAATCTACTATAACAAATCAAAGTCCAGGCGATGGGAGAAGAGTCTCAAAAGACAAGAATTTCAGCTATTCTAAACCTATTATATATCATTTTGAGAACATGAATTTCAGTATTTAGATGGATACCTTCACAATGTTGTTTAAACCGTATTAATGAAGCATTAAAAAAGAGAAACATTTTCTATTATATTCTATACTATCTGAATTTTACACTAACCAGCATCAAAACAAAATATTTTCTACAGTGCACAGAAAAATGAAATCATTGCTACAAGTTATTCCCCAAGTGTCAGAATAAACATTACCCATATGAATTCATAAAGGAAGTAGTGGGGAGGGAAGGGGGGCGGGGGGGGACAAAAAAAAGAACTGTTTAAAACGTGGATGGTGCATCCTGTAGAATTTTAAAGAAATGTCATTAATAATAATCCAGAGTTTTTACCTGAACTTCATTGGTTTTCTGTCTAATTGATTCTTCCTTTTCTCTAATGTCCTGCTCTAGTGAATATTTTTCTCTGTAGGGAAAACATTCACATGACTGATACAATTAAAATAAGACAGTATTTTACAAAAAATCAATTAAACGTTCTTTTGTAAACAACGCACAGATGAAAAAGCAATCCTACATACTTTCAAGAAGTAATTAAGAAATATTCTTTTTCATACTGAAAGACTGATTTGCCCCACAATCAGTCTTCTCACTTGATGTGCTAGACTCCAAGTAAACTTTCTAGGCACTGCTCCTGCTCTCAGTGTAATCAGTGGGAGTTACCATTAACGTCAATGACAGCCAGATAAGGCGCCTGAACTGTTAACATTCAAGAGACAATATAGGACCAATGGGAGTAATAATCACCAGTAACCAAAAGGGAAGTAATACTGAAACTGTTCTACTAATCAGGGATTCAGTGGTTCCATTTAAATGAAAAGGAAGGTTTTAGTTTGTGCAAAATTTACTTTACTTACCTCAGAGTGACATTTCAGAATGAACTACTCTGGCTATAAATAAAAAAATACAGTGAACAATTGGGTTCAGCTATATAAAAAGTGATGGGATCCTATTTTTGATTGTACCAGATATACACACACATTTTTTAAAAAACAAGAATCTATGGAACCAATAAATGCAAGGTTTCCTCTTTTTTGGAGGGCGCAGCGGTTAGAAACTCTTATGCAATTTGTTAAGAGCCATCATTAGTGAGGAAAATCCTCCATTTCCCAGGTTCAGAATACTAAACTTTAACAGTCCACTATATTTACCTCTGCAGATGTGCAATCTCTTGACTAATATCATCGAGTTCTTTCACCCCTGTAAATTCTCCTGAGCCAACAGAACTTGAACTATCCTGTAAGAAATCAAAGTATTCCATTATAAAGCAAGCCAAATTAAGAACAGGAATGCATTCTGGGCAAAGACTGAGGACACAGGATCCACCCCTCACTTTACACTTCTCCAGCACCTTCCATCAGAGAACACAAAGTATTTTGCAACAGCAAATGAGCAAGCCTCACAATTCTCTGTGGGGTAGAAGAGTATCATTTATCCCCTTTAGCAGATGAGTTAACTGAGGCACAGAGAAGTTAAGGGACTTGCTCAAGAAGTAGGATTAAAACTCATGGGTGAAACCCTGGCCCCACTGAAGTCAGCAGGAGTTTTTGTGTTGATTTCAATGGCCAGGATTATAGAAGCTACAGTGTCAGGCATTCATCACCAAACACAGAGTATACTGGAAATTAAGAGGCCAGATTCAAAAGTTTTCTCTCACTTCTTAAGCTCATTAAGTGTTCACTGAGGAAGGACCTCAAGATTTGGCCTTAAGTGGAATTAAAATCAGCATTTCTATTCCTCTGAAAAGTGACAGTATTTGAGAGAGAACTGTAAACCAAATCCTCTCAGCTTTCATTGTCTGTTTGACAATCAGGACATCTACAGTATTTAACTATATTTTTAAACAATACACTGCAAAAGGCTTCTAACTACTATGATGAGAAAAATGGGCTTTTTTTCTTTTTAAACAGAAAATATGTGGTATTTTTTTTAGCAGAAACTAGCAACTCAGAATGAAGGAATAGGTGACCTGAGTTCCCAACTTACATGATTTAACATCTTAAGACCCTACTTTGGGAAGATGAGGGATCCTTTGGCATGTATGTTTAGTTGGGGTCAGGTGAGCGTAAGGAAAACCTAGATACAAAGTCTTAGAGTTACTAGACAACAGCTCCCTGTTCTCTAACACTACTCATATTTTCTAAGTACAAACATGCATGGAGACTGCCACTTTACAGCACTGAAACTTGCATTGCTCAGGGGTTTTTTCACACCCCTGAGCGAAGAAAGTTTCAGCACTGTAAGTGGCCATGTAGAGACAAGGCCTTAGACAAATACAACCCACTAATCAACATGAACAAAAAGTTAATACACTACACTCAGATAAGGTGCAGTTTTTTTCATGCTACATTTAACTACAAACATAGCAAATCAAAAATATGAACCAATGAATTAAAGAATGAGTGGGAAGTTTTAAGGTTCTTGCACCAGGGTATATTTATTGGCAGCAATTTAATATAAATTACAGACCTAGTAATTTAATATGCCAACATTGAGCTACCTGTCAAAACAAGTGCTTGAAAAATTAATGGATCTCAGATTGCTGAAGGAGCTCCTACCACTGGGTAAACAGCCAGAAGTGGCAGGTTCAGATTGTAATGACATCACCACACTGTTAGGTGTCATAGGGCACTAGTGCTGAAGAGATGGGGAAAGAGACAGAAATAAAGAACTCAAAGTTACAACTGGACTACACAAACAAATTTACATTCTTTGGGGTGTTGAATTACTCACACGACGCATTTCTGTTAGCGCTGAGATCTCAGTTCCTAAAGGGGTCAAGTAACCTGACAGAGTCTACAGAAAAAGGATATAGGAGAAATAGAAGAGCTTCAGAGAATGGCAACAAAAATGGTCACAGGCCTGGAAAGATTTCCATTTGGGGAGAGAATGAAAAGATTAAGACTATTTCATTTACAGAAAAAATTGTAAGTGGTGACATGACAAGTGCATTGTATGCATTGGACAAGGGCAATGTGAGTGTCAAGGAGGCCCATAGATGAAGGGTGAAATACATTTGAAACAGATAAAAGGAAATTCTCCCCCTACAATCCCAGAAACACACAATGCTTTGACCACCTGTAGAATTCACTGCTACAAGCTATTGAGATAAAAAGCATAATAGGATTTAGAAAATAATTAGACATTTATGTGAATAATGTAGAGTATTATTAATACAGCTCATTCCACTAATATTTAAAAGGCATAAGGGTTACCCTCATGCTTCAGGGAATAAACCATTAATTGCCAGGAATTAGGAAATAATTTCTCCCATTAACAGGATTTTATACGTTCAAGGAAAGCATCTAGTACTGCCACATTCAGAGACAGGACACCAGACTAACTCAATCATTGATCTGATCGGCTTTGGCAATTCCTATGTTATTTTCATTGTCTTGCACAGGTCCATCTATTTCATATCGGTTCTAATATCAACTTCTCAAATTCCCTTATTTTCTTTAGTGATCTTCTAATTTCTTAAAACAGGACTTAACATTTTTCTGGTTTCTCCATCCCAGCTGTTTCTATGATAGTTTTCTGTTCATCTTGTAGGACTTCTTTTGTGGCATCTGTGTAAAATTCTTAATCTCAGACTTCATTCAGAGCTATAATTCATGTTTAGATTATTAGCTCTACACGACCTTCAAATTCAGTATTTAGTCCTCCTTTCTAAGTTTGCTGAGTTTTTCCCTTTCTGTCTCAATGCTCAGCACGGCCACTTCCTACATTTCAGGTCAACTCATTAGGAAGTCCATTTCATTCAAACCAGTTAAAAAAGGGAAAGGGTTTCAAATAAATAAAAAAAATAAATATTTAAACAAGAAAGCTTAAACTATTATGCTGTAAGATGAGCACGCAGACAGAAAAATATACCCTATTTCAGAGCTCTTCTGTTTAGCTGTACTATAATGCAAAAAAGTGAGCTGCCGTCTGTTTATTTGATGCCTAGTCATCATTTATGATTTCCTAAAGATGCGTGTCAGTCATATCTTCCTGACACCTTGTCCTCTTATAGTGTCTGCGATGCTGACCTCTCCTCATACACCAAGAAAGATCCAGAGAAGGAAAAGGAGGATCTCTTTTGGGATCCTTCTCTCATTTCCCATTTTCTGTAGGACTCCCAGAAGCAATGTTCACTGTACTTTTTTTTTTCTAAACTAAGCAAGCTACCATCTTCACGAAGCACTATATTTTTGGCCTTGGGCAAGCTTATACTTTTTTTATTTTTAAAGTGAGTAGTGTGTATGAGGGGGGAGGGGAATTGTGTGTGTGTGTGTGTGTGTGTAAAGGTGTGTTGGGGGAGTGAAGGGTGTTCAGGGGGGGCTACTCCTTGGTGGCTCATCCCCAGTAGCACACACTAGCAGTTCCTGTCCCTTGGATTCACTCTGAAGCAGCCTTAGGAGCCTGGCCAGGCATGTGGGGTGGGCAGGAAGTGATGTCAGACACACCTCCCCTGGGTTGGGGGTTTCAGACACCCCCTCCCCCTCCCTCACCCCCGGGCACTCGCATAAAAGGGCCCAGTCTGCAGCTCCTTCCTCTGCTGCCTTTTGGCAGCAGGAATGACTGCATTCCTGGAAATCAACTGCCAGGCAAGGTGTGTGTGTGCATGCATGCTTTGACCACATCAGACCACAGCTCCAGAAACTCCACTGACCTGGGCTGGCGCTGCAGAGCCTGGCCAGGCCCCTCACCTGAGCTCATACGTAATGGGTGTCCTGAAGTGTACCCCAAAGACCTGAAGGGCTTCCACTCCCCTTGTATGGAATAAATTGGACTGTATGCACCCTGTCATCAAAACAGGGGGAACGAGCAAAGTGGGTTCTTAAAGGGCCGCACCACATCCCTGCTGAAGCTGCACAGAGGAGATGTGAGCAGCATGGCTGCACAGCTTACATACAGAACACTGCCACAAGGTTCTGTCCTTGCCTCACCCTTTATTCCCTACTTCTGAGTGACCTCATCCACTCACATGGATTTCATAGACATTCATTTCAATTACAGTACAACCCCTATTTTACAAACTTAACTGTGGATTGAGGAGTTCACAATTTTGAAAAATTCATAAAATTTAACATCTGAAAATTACAGTAGATATGGTGCACAAGTACACTATGATACGGTGCATTGCCCTCTTTTCATCTTTCAAACCATAGCAAAATGATTTCCAGTCCACTGAAGGCACTGGAATGTGAAGGGCTGTCAACTTGTTCTTCATTGACATTCATTTACATTATGTGGGATTTTTTTCCCCTCTCTAGGGAAAAATGGTTTATATCACTGGTGCTGGTATGATTAGTGTTCATAAAATTGAAGTTCTACTGTACCATCTTTTCGCCAGTCACTCCCCTCCCCTCCACTTGTTTATTTTTTCCACCTATTGCCTCTCACTGTATGCTAAGATTGTAAGCTCTTTTGGGAAGGGACTCTTTATATTGTGTGTGGTACAGTGCTTAGCAAAACTGGGCCAAGGTCCCTGGCTGGCGCTTGAAGGTGCTACTGCAACACAAATAATAAATAAATCTACCTCCACTTCACACTTGCCTTCCTCCAATCCCATCTCTCAGTTTCTTTCTATCTCATGACACCTGCCAGATGTCTCACTGTTAAATTTTATGTGGCCAAAATTGAATTTGATTTCACTCCAAAGCACTTCCCCCAGTCCTCTGTTCTCTCTCACTGTTTGACAATACCTCTATCATTCCTGTGCTCAGGCTCGCAATCTGGTAGACATCTTTAATTTCTCCTCTTTCTCTGAGTCTGCAAAATCTAGGGTGTCCAAATCATGCCACTTCTTCCTCCACAAGGTCTACAAGATATACTCTTTCCTCTCTGTCCTGACAGAAAAACCTTTGCCCTTGTCTATTTGCTTGACTGTGTCTTTCATTTTGCTCCCACTCCCTCTCCCCTTCTTCCTATCACCACCACTTTTGTGATGAAAGATATATTTTTTAATAAAAATTTTAAACTGGAATTTTTCCAGTCACAAGGTATGATTCCCTCTGGTAACTGAAACTGGCCTCATATTTTTGAAAGCTACCAAGGTAACGGACAACTCATTTAGTAAGAATTTTTACAATTTATAACCAATTCATGAAGCATTTTTTGAAATCTGGAACTCAGTTATAAACAGAAGATAGACAAACATTCTTGCAAGCTAAAGATTCAACAATCCCATGTGTTACAAAATATAAATAAAAAATTAACAGCTCTCAAAGCTAGTTACTTTCAAAGCACATATTGGTCCAGTAGAGCAATATATTTATTAATAACCAATTACTTACTTGTATGGGAGTATTCCTCTCTGCAGGAGGGATCATATCTGGGGACAACACCTGTGGAGGATCAATCCCTTTACTGACCTTCTGTTGAATGAAATACATGGCTAGTGCAAACTGATCTTTGCTTAGCTTTCCCATCTGTCTTGTGTCTGCCAAAGCCCTGTTAGAAATTGGTTATTCTTATCATAAGTCAAAATGTGTTATAAACCAAACAACTATTATTAATACAATGAAATCTGAGATACATATAATTTTATTGTTGTTTCAGCCTCATCAGAGCCCATTTCCTCAGTGGAAAAGTCCTACACGCTGAGCTATGAATGTTTTATTAGATGCACTTAGCTGAATGAAACATCGTTTTCTTGGAAAAAATGCCTTTGACTTTTTAGCCAGTTGAGTGATAGGACTGCTAAAATGTTCCCCATTCATGGAATAGCCTATATGAGTACTAACTGCACTTATGCCACCATTACAGAGACATGATAAGGAGGGTTATGTTTTCAAAGTTTCATAGATCTCTCTGAATGCCTTCCAAGTAGCATCATAGTATCATAGAAATGTAGGACTGGAAGGGACCTTCATAGGTCACCTAGTCCAGGCAGGACTAAGTATTATCTAGATCATCCCTGATAGGTGTTTGTCTAACCAGTTCTTCAAAACCTCCAAAAACAGAGAGTCCATAACCTTCCTGGATAATTTGCTCCAGCGTTTAACTACCCTTACAGTTAGGAAGTTTTTCCTAAAGTCTAGCCTAAATCTCTTTTGCTGCAATTTAAGCCCATTAATTCTTGTCCTGTCCTCAGTGGTTAAGAACAATTTATCACCCTCCTCTTATAACAACCTTTTATACGTGAAGACTGTTATGTCATAAGAACATAAGAATGGCCATACTGGGTCAGACCAAAGGTCCATCCAGCCCAGTATCCTGTCTACCGACAGTGGTCAATGTCAGGTGCCCCAAAGGGAGTGAACCTAACAGGTAATGATCAAGTGATCTCTCTCCTGCCATCCATCTCCACCCTCTGACAAACAGGCTAGGGACACCATTCCTTACCCATCCTGGCTAATAGGATAACTAATGTCCTTCGTCAATCTTCTCTTCTCCAGACTAAACAAACTCAATTTTATAAATCTTTCCTCGTACATCATGTTTTCTAAACCCTTAATAATTTTTGTCGCTCTCCTCAGGACTTTCTCCAATCTGTCCACATCCTTCCCAAAGTGTTGTTTTTAGAACTGGCCACAATACTCCAGTTGAAGCCTTATCAATGCTAAGTAGCATGGAAGAATTACTTCTCATGTCTTGCTTATATCACTCCTACTAATACATCTCAGAATTACTTTTGCTTTTTTTGCAACAGTATTTCATTGTTGACTCATATTAGTTTGTGACCCACTATAACCCCACATCTTTTTCTGCAGTACTCCTTCCTAGCCAGTCATTTTCCATTTTGTGTTTGTTCAGTTGATTATTCCTTCCTAAGTGTAGTAGTTTGTATTTCTCCTTATTGAATTTCATCCTCTTTAATTCAGACCATATCTCCAGTTTGTTAAAATCATTTTTAATTCTAATCCTGTCCTCCAAAGCATTTGGAACCCCTCCCAGCTTGGTAGTGTTCACAAATTTAAGAAGTGTACTCTCTTTGCCATTATTCAAATCCTTTATGAAGATATTGAATAGAACTGAATACAGAACAGATCCCTCTGGGACCCCACTCAGTATGCTTTTCCAACTTGATTGTGAACCACTGATAACTACTCTGAGTATGGTTTTCCAGCCACTTGTGCACTCACCTTATAATAGGTTCATCCAAGCCACATTTATCTAGTTTGTTTATGAGAAGGTTATGTAAGGTTTAGTAAGGTCAAAAGCCTTACTAAAGTCAAGATATATCATATTTGATTCCACCCATCCATAAAGCTTGTTACCCCATCAAATAAGAAGCTTTAATCTCAATATGAGAGGAAGGGAAGAAAATTGATTTGGTTGTTCTCCTTGAGAGAATTTATCCTTACTTATAAATGTATGAAATGTTGTTGAGATAGTATGGTAAAAGAAGCCCTATGAAGAAGAATAGCAGTGGCAGTCAACAAGGGGATTGCTAGTATCACATTTCTGGATGAAAAATGCTATTTCCTAGAGTCAACTAGCTGAAAAAAAATCAAATGAAAGCAAAATCAAAACAACTGATGATGAATTCTTACCATATATGTGCTAGAAGATTCTGAGACAACCCTGAGTGTATAAAAATATCCTTCACTTCTTGGCCGCTCACATAGCCATCCATGTCCATATCAGTTTTTAAGAAAATTTCATCATATCGCACCTTATCAGACAGTGGTACCACCCAATTCACAGATGGCTGAAAAACAAAAAGGTTTTTTTTACTTTAGCCAAAACCAAACACAACCTTTATTAATACACTGAGGGCTCACCTGTGCATAATGCTGAGTACCCTCAAAGCCCACAGTAATTGAGAGGTGCACAACATATTGTAGGATCAAGCCTATAGAGTCCACTGACATTTCCCTTCACTTCAGTAATGTATCAAGATTAATATTGTATGTGACCACCTCACAAATACTGAGAAACAGAATGTTCATAAACTGGATACATTCTTCCTACTTATAAAAATCATAGAATCATAGAATATCAGGGTTGGAAGGGATCTCAGGAGGTCATCTAGTCTAACCCCCTGCTCAAAGCAGGACCGATCCCCAATTAAATCATCCCAGCCAGGGCTTTGTCTAACTTACTAACTTAGAGACTTACTAACACTCCAGACAGGCGTGCTTATTGACAGTACTCTTCACTGCAACTCAGGAGATCCATACTGGAGTCCTGGGCGCACATCCATCCCTACACTGCTGCTAGGGCTGATGCAGGGACAAGCTCCCACTTTTGTGAGCCCAACCTACTGGTCATGCCAGTAAGATTCATACTAAAAGAGAATTCACCCTTTAACATTCAGCTCTCCCCACATCCTGTGACATCATTTGTTTTCAAAACATAAAATACTTTCTCTCAAAAAAGTGTTTTCCTTGGAAAGAAAAGTGATCCAGCAAAAAGTCATTTCACTGTTTTGCACAGTTCATCGCAAAGGATATAAAAATTAACGTGAGATGTGTACCTGTGTTTGCTTGATGCTGTGTTTGGGTGACAAACTTCCTGTGCTATTCAGGCTGTTTACACTGCCATGGGATGGGGTAGAACGAAGGCTATCTTTAGGTGGAGGACTTGCAGGAAGAACAGGAACTGCACCAGGAAAAACTGGTGTCTTCTTTCTTTTGGAAGGTGGTATAAGTGGGGGGGGTAATACTGAGGGAACTGGCTCCTTCTCAAGAGCTCTATATACCAAATGCATTGCCTGCAAAGGCAAAAGGTAAAAATATCTGTAATACACCAATGAAGAGAGGAACACACAACAAAAAGTTTCCAATGGTAAGTGTCCAAAATACTAGAGAGAAGGAGATAAACATGATAAGAGAAAAGATCAGAAATACAGGTCAGAGCAGAGATGTACAGGACTTTGAACGCAGGACAAAACATTTAAACTTGATACTCTGGGCAAGGGAGAGCCAGAGGAGGGTTTCAAGGAAGAAGGCCATTTTAGTGGCTGTAATTTGAATGATCTGGAGTAGGGCACAGTGTGAATAATGAGCAGCCAGAAAGGAGGAGTTTGCAATGCTCAAGACTAAGTTCAAGGAAGCAATAACACCTATACATTGCTTTGTCAAACTTTTAATGAATTCAGAATTTAAAACCTACCACAGCAAATTCATCCTTGTCCAGGTGTCCATCTTTGTCAATATCACTGAGATCCCAGACCTACAGTGTTTGACAAAAATTAAAGTTGAAGAACATGTTACAACCAATTTTATTAAAGTATAAGTTAATAAGTAGGTTAGAAAACATTAAACGTTTTAAGAATGTTAATGCCCTTTAGAAATTTGAGGTGCGTTTTCTGAAGATCATATTAGTTATGGTAATATACATAGAAGTATATGTTTGGGGCTGACAAGAGGCATAAAGGGATACAAAGTCTCATCTGCTCTAGCACTTATACTTCAGCCTATGTCATCATAACTAATATGATTATGATGGAGAGGCTGTGTGGTACCGTGGAGAGGAGACAGGATGGGGATGCAGGAGACGTGGGCTCTATTTCCCAGCTCTGGCAGAGATTGCTGTGTGACTTTAAGCAAGTCTCTTTATCTTCTTGTGGCTGTTTCCTTTCCCACACCTTATCTGTCTTGTCTATTTAAACTGTAAGCTACCTGGGGCAGGACTGTTTCATTTATATAGAGCCTAGACATCACCAAAAAAGAAATAATAATACTAAGTCTGAAGCCTTTTAACACCAAGTGCAGCATAATGTTCAAGTGCAAGATTAAGCAATTCACTTATCATTCACATCAAGGCAAAGAAGGAAGTGGTCTTTCATGGTCAGAATGAAAGCATATTTCAGGAGAGATGGGGCTCAGGCTGAACTAGTTGGAACCCAAACTTGGCCCTGGCACAGAACACTTCTCTGTGGACTAGTGTATATAATTAAGAATATGGCTGAAAAGAAAAAAAAAAGAAAAATTGTTTAGGGATGTTTACTGCATGTATTACATATTTGTGAGGGGAGCCCCAGAAGTTCAAAGCTATTGCTCAAAAATAGTACAGAATGTGTAACAAAAGTACAATGCAACACTATTTAAAACCCTTGGTTTACTGATGCTTTCACAGAACAACCTGTTCCAGAGTACATGCATGATAGCTGGAGTTTATATTTACAGTTGGTTTAATAGCTCCTAGTTAGGAAAAAAAAGCTAGTAGGATATAATGCACTAAAAGGCATTATTGCTTAGGTGAGGACAGCTTTTCTAACCAAGAGGCATTCACTTTCCTTTTAAACTGACTTGCTTTTCAATGTAATAATTTTTAAATTCAAGTTCTTGGTCTTGAAAGAATACAAGACAAATTAAGCTGGTCTAGCCTAGGGCCAAGTTTTTTTGTTGTTTTGCTTTTAAATGGAGTATTTATTTAAGTGTCTAAATAATGGTTTAGAGAGCATAACTTTAGGCAGCCATTTTTTAAAAATCTTGGCCTAGATCTGAACTATTGCTTCCATTTAAAGTAATGCTGTTATGAAGAGTTATATTACATATTTAATTTCACTAGAAAGAGAAGTTACATTAAAAAATGGTTAGGAAAATTTGCTGCACACTTACCCTTCCTAGGATATCAAGAGGTAGCTTTGAGTTCATCAGTACTGGTTTTACTTTGTCTCCTGAAAGTAAACCATTTACTGGCAAAAGGCTTTCAAAAATACCATCAAATTTTGCTTTTTCTTCCACCTAGTTGGTAAGAAATAGCCTGAATAAGTAAAAAAGTGTGCCTGTGTGAGTGTCGAAAATTAAATCTTGCAAGAAACTAAGTGACTGGTCAGTAATTTATCATTTTAACTTCCTAGTTTCCCAGCACACACCTGTATGCTATATCCTAAACACTGTGCTGTATTTTGATGTAAAACTCATGGGACAGGCTTTAGGACCTTATTTTTCTCAGTATGAAAACAAGCTTTCTGGAAATTACAGGACTGGGTTACAATATGCATCTCTCTAGTGTTCTAGAAAGACAAAGCATTTTGATTCACATATTGGTGCCCAGATTTTAAGTTATGAAACTTTCAGAGATCATTTACACTACTAAGAAGTGTTACTTCCAAAGATTTTGCTTTCTACATTATAATATAATATACAAACTAGAAACCTTTATTTAAATGATTTGATAATTTAAATTTTCTACAAGCAGAAATTTTATTCTACATTTATAACATAAAATTAGAAAATTAAGTTATAAATATAGGATATGTAGCAAAAATTACTGTTTTCATTAGACCATACAACAGGCACCAAAGAAATCATAATCTTAGAAGGTTGTGGGTTCAAGTTCCAAACTAATACTTGGGGATGGGATTGGTGAAGTGCTTCATTGTTCTTTAGACCAGTGGTTCTCAAAGCTGGTCTGCTGCTTGTTCAGGGAAAGCCCCTGATGGGCCGGACCGGTTTGTTTACCTGCCACGTCCGCAGGTTCGGCCGATCGTGGCTCCCACTGGCCATGGTTCGCCGCTCCAGGCCAATGGGGGCTGCAGGAAGCGGCGTGGGCCAAGGGACGTGCTGGCCGACCTTCCTGCAGCCCCCATTGGCCTGGAGCGGCGAACCGCAGCCAGTGGGAGCTGCGATCGGCCGAACCTGTGGATGCGGCTGGTAAACAAACCGGTCCGGCCCGCCAGGGTCTTTCCCTGAACAAGCAGGGGGACCGGCTTTGAGAACCACTGCTTTAGATCAAACATTAACTCAAAGTGCCTTCTGCTCTGACTCTGGCAGATAGGCATAAAATAAAAATCTTAGCGCATAACCCTCATGTCCTGGACAATGCTTCTTACAAATATTATACCAAATGCTGACAGAGACTTGTAACAATACTTATATTAAATATAGAAGTATATAAAAATCCATATTCAGTACTGTGTAATGTTCACACGTCTACTTCAATAAAGGAAGGTGTTCCAAAATAGGAAGTATGTTCTCTTGGTAAAATTAATCTATCAAACACAGCTGCCAGAAACAGAATTTACATTTAAAGAATGGATTCAAATGTACTATCTTGCACACTTACCCTAACGGCCCAGTGAGCCTCTGTTGAAGGAGGTGTGATCAATAAGGGACTGCTAGTGTCATGCTAAAATGAAAAACATAAATATGTTTATGCACATGTAGCTTTCTCTTTAATATTTAAATGTTTTACATATGGATATTGATATGAAGTATTTCACTTGTTATACTGAAAAGAAAAACGAACTCTTGCATATCTTAACCAAATAACAAAAACTTGAAATGTCATATTATTATTATTATTTATTTGTATTATTGTAGCACCTAAAAGCCTAGTCACTAACCAGGACCTCATTGTAGTAGGCGCAGTACAAACACAGAACAAAAAGACAATCCCTGACCCAAAGAGTTTACAATTTATGTCCTGTAACTATTATGAGACTAATTTGTAAAGTAGAAAAGATTTCCCAAGTTTTCATTTTAAGTTTCAGTTCTAAACTTAAAATATCACTTACAAATTTAGGAGGTGGTATAGTCAAGTTTAGATTGCTCAAGTTAACATCATGGCCATTCTGTGCACATGCTACGAGTCGCAATGCAACATAGAAACCCTACAAATTCAAACACAACAAGTAAATGCAGGGCATTCTGTTAATAAAAACAAGCAATCTAACTCACTGTTTTTAAGCAGGATAATTGGTATATTGTTTTTAATGATACTATGCAGATACCATTGCTTAAATGATGAAACCACATTTGAGGAAATGTTGAATTAGTTGCTCTCACACTCCCACCCCTTCCATTCATTTCTACCTTTATATATTTCTACAGATGGGTTTTTAAAGAAAAGAAAAGGAGACTTTGCAACAACTTTATGTACAGCCTTTTTGGCTTAAGGAAAGAAACCCAGTCAATTGTATACATTCTAAAAAATGCTTTCCCACAATTAAACCATTGTTGCCAAACACTTTTTCTTAAAAATGAACTAAGTTTTTGTTTAACAATCCCAAACCCCACAACCTGCAAAAGCTATTTAATATCCCAAATCATTAACAATATATGGATAGACTTAGCCATTACATTTTAAAACGAAATTTGAAAAGCCGTTCTTCATTCATTTATTTGTCAAATCCTGAGTTCACGTTTTGTATCTTTCTTCCAAAAACTGATGCCATTACAAACACCCATAGGAGCTGCCAGCATACGGTTGCATTCCCTGTTCTGCCTTTGCAATGGAAGCATACAATCCTGAACTCAAGATCTGGCAAGTAAGTGATAGAAATTGCTTTTTAAATATATTTTAATGAATGTATTTGTCATTTAAGCTTAAATGGTCTGTTGGTGATTTGTGATATTAAATAATTTTTAAAATGTTTTCTTAATACTTTGAAGTTCACCTTCAATTCTTTTTTAAATTTCTTGGACTTTAATCATATCAAAATATTGTCAAATGCCCATATTTGCTACAGTATTTGATTAGTTTATTTTCATAATTTTTGTTAACCACAAATATCTAGAGTATTTTTAATAAATTGTGACAGAGTGCTGAGAATCAGCAGCCAAACCAGCACTCTAGTCACTGTAAGTCCAATCTGTTTTTCCCAGTGAAGGGCCTGATTGAGGGAAGCAGGGGCTAATTACTAGATCAGTCTAAGCTCACGGAGCTAAGGAGCTATTTATTCACTAACTGGAAGAGTAGAAAGGCACAGGAAAGAAGTGTAAGGGAGAAATGAGAGAAAGAGAAAGGGTTGGAGAGGATAGGCAGGGCCAGGGTAAAGGGAGATCTCTGCGTGGATGATGTTTGTATGTCACTGTAAACAAGAGTTGCTGCATGGGACTGTAAATGGGTGGTTGTTGAGATAAACACCAATAAACTACATGTTGATGTTTACAAACTGGAGGTATTAGAGCCATTTGAATGAGAAGACAGTAGAAAAGGACTGCGCCCTGTCACGCGTGCATTTATTTTTTCAGATAATAAATGACAGAAAAATATAATAAATAATTAATAGAAATATCTCCAGATTATCCATATTAAATCATTTTAATTAAATTAGTTTAGAATAGTAGATACATATCTGGGTATGAGGAGCACTGAAAAAGGCCTTTAGGCAGTAAAGCATGTAAGCACATGTGTAACGTCAATGGAACTTAAGTACTATCCTGAATCAGGATGCTTTCCTGAATCAGGGCCAAAGTGTGTATGGTTATATGATAGATTTATGTTCATGTTCACTGCACATTTTATATACCTGTTTATCCAAGTACCCTTTACCCTCTGGGTCAGCCAAATCCCATATCTGTGGAAATAAAAATCATGATAACATGTATTTTTGTAAGTAATTTATCTTGGAAAGCTCAAATAGAAAACATTAGTACTTGAACTGTTTGTTTTATATTTCAACATTTGAACTGCAAATTTGCTTTAAAAATTTTAAACCTCAAATTGTTGTATATGTAAAAAAGAAAGTGCTCTTTATTTTAAAGTCAAATCCTTCTTCACATAAAACCACATGCAAATTCCATTGAAGTAAATGGGAGTCTGTCCATTACCTTTAATGACCTTTGGATCAGGCCCTTATGTCCTACAGTCTGAATTTCTCTTCCATTAGAGATCACATCATAACCAACATACACAGAACATTGTATGATCTACAATGATCAAATGATCTAGCATTTTCCTGCACTCCCTAGCCTGCAGTTGTAGAGAGGAGCCCCCACTCCCTTCCAATAATCCTGAACTCATGACAGATAAGTCATGGAGGTAAGTGAAGGAGAAACAGATTTGCTAATATTTTGTTTTAAAATTAGTAATTTAAAATCTTATTGTGTAATCTCTAATCAATCACTGTCATCTTTAATTCATTCCTCATCACAGCTAGTCTCTTTCTCTCTCAATAGGTTCTTATATCACCCTTATCACCACGGTATCTAAGCGCCTTCCAGTAGTCCAATAAATGATGTGATTAACTGGTTACTTCTCTTTTACATATCTTCAGAATCTACACTTTCTTCATAGCCTCCACCATTAAAACTTTTATTCAATCCCTGGCCATCTCCCACTTTGATTACTGTAACAATCTCTTGTCTGGCTTCACAGAATCACACCTCTCCCAGCTCCTCTCTGTCCACATTTTCCTCCTCCACTGCTTCCTACACAATTCCCCCTCTTTGGATCCCTGCATTGGTGGATTCCTGTCTCTTCCCTTCATTTTCAGTTTCCTTTTCCTCATCCATATATCTCAATATCTCTGTTCCCAGTTCCCCCTACTGCTACTTACATTCTTCTCAGTCATCTTGTCTGACTGCTTACTCCCTTTGTCTCCTGTTCCCACTCTAACCTTTGTGCCTTCTCAGATGCTGTCTCATGTGCACAGAACAGTCTCATTGACAAGGCGCTCGCTCTTCAAGCAATTCTTTATATGACCTTATTATTAAGGTCATCTTCCTTATACTGAACTGTTTTATCTTGTGTGTTATAAACTTTTTGGGGCTCTTAAAATATCCACAGAAGCAGAGCTTTAGTCAGTGCAACCAAGGGAGTAACAACCAATCTACAGGTACCTGGAGTTCAGAAAAATCAGAGGTGCACTGTATTGCACACTCTCTCTAGCAAACCACATCCACATTCACTCAATACCAGCTGTGATCATAATGCACAGAAAAATACTGTATAATGTATATGTATCCCCATATAAACACACACATACTTAACTTACTTTTCCAAGGATAATGTCTGGAAGACCTGATTTTTTAAGGAACAGTGCAGCTTCACTAGCCCCAACTCTCCCTGTGTATGTTGGATCTACCTGGAAAACAAAAATTAACTGACTTAAGTATGTCAGCTACAAAAGCAAAAGTGGAGAATGGAGATTCTCCTGTCCCTTAACCACCCAATAATAGAGCAATATTACCACACAGCAGAGGGAACACTGCAAGAAACTAGACTTACAAAGGGGGAAAACAATTAAAAAAAAAAAAGTATTAAAAACATACCTGTTTGTAATAAGTCTCATACAATGGATTCCCAGTGGAAAGCTAAAAAACAAAAAGGGTTGGTGGGTGGGATAAAAAATGAGAAAAGCAAAAATGGACCATGATCAAACATATTCCACTTTCAGGGAATGTCAAAAAAGCACATCCTGATATGAAACAAATTAATTTAAATTATTATTTCAGTATCACTAATATTACATATTTAAAATAAAAAAAACATATATTATGATATTGTTACAAATTTAACACCTTAAAGTTCTGAATCTAAAAATTAGGGTTCTGACTGTATTGTTAATTGGACACACAACATGCTTACAGAAAGCTCTCAACAATAAAGTTTAATATTCATATTTAACCCTGATCCTGAGTTACAGAAGTCTGCCTGCATGAACCCATTTTGCAGAATTGGGATACAGAAACATAAGTTTGAGATAAACATATGCAATGTAACCAAATTAACATTACCATGAGAACTGTAACACCAGTGACTTGAGAGTTTAGATTTTTTTTTAACATTAATGTTCTGTTATTCAAAAGCAGCAAACAGTATTAAACCGTGTATAGCTTGTCCCCCCCTCCACAGCCTTCCCAACACTTAAAGTCATTGTGATGGGGTGGACGAGGCCTTATGGGCCTGCCACACCCTGGCCCAGAAAAGGGCAGTAGAAAGGTCTACATCGGCTGTGTGGGAAGTAGCCAATCAGGGCCAAGCAGGTCAGTATAAGGAGAGCTGCAGGTCTAGCATGAGTTTAGTTCCCTGTTAGAACTGGAGGAGAGTGGATAGTGCTCTAGCTTGGCTGCTAGGACTCCATAAAGACAAGGCCCTGAGGTAAGGATAAAGAATGTATGGCAACCATGGGAAAGTGGCCCAGAGAATTATAGCAGTAACCTAGTTTATTTAAAGGGACATTGTGATTGGCTGCTATCTATAGGGCCCCTGGGTGGGACCTGGTGTAGAGGCTGGTGTTGGTCTCTACCCACCCTCCACTCCCCCCCACACAAAAAAAGTAGCCTGGACTTTGAGGCACCCCAGAAGGGGAACTGAACTGTAGTAGCCCAGCTGAAGAACTAGGCCAGAAAGGCCCTGAGAGGGTGAAGATGCTGCCTCCAGGGAAGGAGCCCTAGGGTGCTGTTCTAGTCTGGAGCAGGGACAAAGAGAAACATTAAAAATATGAAGTCAAACACTCAAAAGTTAGGAAAAGCCAGAATTAAATTACCTCTGAAATCTTAATTCAGCCCTCCTGTGTGTTTGTAATTATGTAGGTGTTTAAAAAAAGCAAACTGAAAAAAACAGAAATTCCATCATGTGGAATCATAGGTAGCACCCTCACTGGTCATCAGTAGGGCTGAAACTTTGCACACTACAGACCTCTTAAGCTAGAGGTTCTTGTCAACTGCTGGAAATAGCCCACTTTGATTATCACTACAAAAATTCCCCTCCTGCTGGTAATAGCTCACCTGATCTCTGTGTGTATATAATGTCTTCTGCAGTTTCCACAGTATGCATCCGATGAAGTGAGCTGTAGCTCATGAAAGCTCATGCTCAAATAAATTGGTTAGTCTCTAAGGTGCCACAAGTACTCCTTTTCTTTTTGTGAATACAGACTAACACGGCTGTTACTCTGAAATCTGATCACTCTCGTTACAGTGTGTATGGTAACACCCATTGTTTCATGTTCTCTGTGTATGTAAATCTCCCCACTGTATTTTGCACTGAATGCATCCGATGAAGTGAGCTATAGCTCACTTCAAGCTTATGCTAAAATAAATTTGTTAGTCTAAGGTACCACAAGTACTCCTTTTCTTTTTGCGGATACAGACTAACACAGTTGCTAATCTGAAAAGAGTAAGTGATAGCATTAATAAATTGACATCCTCTTCATGGATCTTCACTAGTGGAGGATGAGACCCATTTTGCAAAAGGGTTTCCACAAAAATTTATGACTACAGAGAATCAGTGAGATTCAATCTTTGGCTCATTCCAAATTTTGGAGGGGACTGACCCTTCTGTTCCTGTTCCCCCACACCTAACACATTCTGTCACATCCCCTCCACCCTGTCCCTGTACTGTCTCTCTCCCACCAGCTTCTTGTCCTAGTCTCCTCACCTAGTCCATTCCAGTCTCCACCTCTGAGGGTCTTCATGCTAGTCCATGTCTCCCCTCTGGGCTGTCCTAGTGAGTCTTCCCTCCCCAGGCTCATTGCCCAGCCAGCGTCTGTCCAACTCAGCTCCCAGATCTCCTCCCCTTAGGTCACAATCCTAAATCTTCTCCTTGCCAGACTCTTTGTCCCAATCTGCTCCCTCTGCCACACCTGCCCCTCCTCCGTAGGTCTGGCTTATTCTCTCTCTATTCTAACCAAACTGTTTCCTCCTCAATGCTGCCTGAGTGCCTGTTCCCCAGAGGGAACATTGAGAGAACAAGAGTGAGTCTCCATAGTCTCAGTTCTGGTCTGTGACATAGTGACTTGCAACAATTGGCAGGAAAGTCCTGCTCAGCCCATGTAGTCCTGGGTTGGCACAAGCCTGGTACAGACAGAATATTCAAAGAATCTAGAGGCCAATCTCTACTGCGCATATGCAAACTTAGATTCCCCCCCCCCCCCCGAGTCTTATAAGATGGCTAAACTTGGGCTTTTATTTTTCCCCATGGGAATAGCAAAGAGTTCATCCCTGACACAAAGGCAACCCCTTGCCAAAATTTCAAGCTCCTGGAGGCACACTAGCACTACAGCTTCTCAAGAAAACAGTAAGGTTGTGCAGTTTTTTGTTTTATAATCATGGGCAAAATGACATTTTTCCCCTACCCTCTAAATTTCCTCAGAAATGGCTGAACCATTTTTGTTGAAAATTTCTTAAAATATGCAGGCTGAGGCAGATACTTGACATGGGAAATTCTAAGCCAAATATTTAAAAATTGGCAAAGATATAGGCAATTGAAAACAGGGTCTTATATGGGGAAATGTCAGGTAACCTGAAGTACAGGCGGAGCTGGAAGCACTGCCTGTAATTACGCACATGGGTGTGCACACACATCTTGTGTCTTAACAGAATCAGAAGCAAGTGCTTGATGTGCAATTAGGAAGGGAAGAATTCTGGCTTTCCAACAGTATACAGTTCCCATTCTGAGTTATGATCGGTGCACAGCTGAATATTGCTCATCCTTCACTTTGACCATTTTTGGAGGTGTCTGTGCATATTTGTGGAAAGATGGAAATGGTCTGTATCAATTTTTCTTTGGCAAGCTAATAGAAATCTATGGGGAGATGAAATAGTTGGCAGAGTGCTGGTGAGGTAAGAAATACATAATTAAATTTGTCAGAGGGTATCACCACCACTTTCTGTTTTGATATAGCATTGAGATTTGATTTTATATGCATGCTTTTAGGCACTGATCCTGTGAACACTCATGTACATGCTTAACTTTAAACACCAGAAAGCCCTACTGATTTAAAATTAATGCAACTATTCACGTGCTGAAAATTAAGCACATGCTGCTTTGCAGAACTGGAACCTTAGACTGTATAAAACAGAAGGTACAATGTAACAAACCTTCATTTACTGGGAACATTACTGATATATTATAAGCACCTCACATTTTTGCATTCTATATAAACAACAAAAATAATTCAGCTCATTTGAGTCAACATTTAAATGTTGACAATCACTTATGTCTAGTCTTATTCTGGATGCCTCCATGTAAGGATACTTAAATTATATTACATTCCCCACTCCCCATTCTTTTGTATTCCATTTTGGTGGGTTTTTACTTAATGACTTGCCAGAATATTTTGAAGTAAATGTAAAAATTCAAGGTGGTTCTTTCATTTCCTCTACAATTATATGTATTCCCTTAAATAAAATTGTAATGCATTGACAGTTCTGTATAGGCAAAACATCTTTTCCAAGGAAACGAAACAACACTGTTAACTAATTAGAAAATGTATTAATGTTGAAAGAACTACATCCTGTCCATAGTAAGAAGACTTATTATTTCAGTAACATATACAAATTGCATTAAAAAGAGAATACCAAAAGAACTTGGAACAACAATTTCCCAAACATCAAAGGAGACGTGTGCAACTAACCATATAAAAGCAGGATTTCTAGTATGGTAAATATCTGAGACTTGCCATATGGGGTACATTTTATGAATCCACTTTAAAACTGTTTTACCTACTTTATTAGATGAGTCTTTAGCAAGTACTATATCTACCAAGTTCTAAGAAAGAAAAGTTCCCCTCTGAAGCCTAAGATATCACAAATGGTAGCTTGATATGAAAGGCCAGAGTCTAATCAGATTTAAATTGTAAACATCCATACAGATCAAACTTCTAGTATGGTATTTACACACTAGTGGGTTTTCTTTTAGATGTTTGTCAGCCATATTGTTGATCAGATCAGAAATGCTTTATCACAATTAGGGTGATTAGGGTAGAATTTTTTCCCTATAAAGTTTAAGCAAAATCATGAAAGCAAAGTGCCTCCACAAGGACAGTCCTTTGCTTCCTTTGTATATTTTTGTTTAGCATTAATTAATAGACGGAATGCTTGCCATCTTTCACTTAAAAATTCTGTCTTATCCATCTGGGGTATGTGTGATTACAGCCTTGTTGCAACCACAGCCAACTTTAGAATTTTCTTTGCTAGCAACTTAGCAAGAATACAAATTAGCAACAGTGACAAACATATTTGGGGCCAATCAGGGCTCTGATCTGTACCCAAAAAAGGCTAGAAAGCAACACACTCTCCCATAATAAGGCACTTGATAAATTGTGTTGTACAACCAATTATGTTTCCACAATGTTTTGTCACACTTTGAGGAATTATGTCAACCATTTTCTCTTTAAAAAGACCCACGTTATTTCTTCAGAGCGCTAAAATGTGTCTAAAGTAATTATTCTGAGCATGCTGATTGATACCTACTGTTTGAAGACTTAAGTCCACTGGAGTTTCACTCTGCTATTCTTAAAAGCAGTGCAAAATATGGTTTCTTTTAACTTATTACTCATGGCCAGTACATGGAACACTTGAGTTTGTATGGCACAGTAAGTTGTGTAAACAATATCAAACAACTATTTTGCAAAAGTCTGACTTCTGAACAGATTCATCAAGGTAACTAGTCCTGTTTCTCCCACAATGATCGTTACACACAACTTGTCAGACTTCAAGAGCAAGAGTTACTTGACTTTATATCAGAAACCCAATTCAGCAAGTTGCTTGAGCTTTTAAAGCTTTATACAAGAGAACATGGATTTCAGGGGTGAAATTTAAAAGTGAAATGGAAACATTTTAGAAAATATTAAAAGTTATGTGAAGCCAGAGAGGATTATGTTGCAAAGACCGCATGGATCTATGTATCCAAGTAAAGTCCCACAAACTGCAAGAGAAGATAGAACCCTGAGCATGGGACTTGGGGGGAGGGAAGACTTAATAAATAACTATCAAGTGGAAACATTTTATTAGTTACTTATTTGGGTTCTGGAGCTCCCAGTTAACTGTAAACCTTCTTGCTGACAAATACCAGGAATGTGTAATGCCATTAGTAATATCTAGTGCCTTCCTCACTTGAAATCTAGATCAGATTTGCCTATAAATATTCAAATACACTTGGAAGATTAATGACAGTTGTCATCCTAAATACATGACTGATCTAATGCAAGTGGTGAAGACAGGGTTTCACTTCCTAGGAAATCACTTAAGTAATGTCTGCAAAGTGCTTTGCAGACAGAAAGGACTATGTAAGCACCAAATATTGCTGCCATGATTAAGAATTTAGGTAAGCATATAATGGCAAGTGGCTATTACAGACCATCAAATCAACAAGAGGAGCTGGATGAGGCATTTATAAAACCAATCTCCAAAGCACAAGACCAGGAAGTAATGGGAGCCTTTAATTACGCAGACATCTGCTAGAAAAGTAATGCAGTTGTTGGAATGTGTTGGACACTTTATTGTTCCAGAAAGAGGTGGAGGTAACCAGGGGACAGTTCTTTTAGACTTGATTCTGACCAACAGAGAAACTGGTAGCAAATCTGAAGGTGAAAGGCAATTTGGGTGAAAGTGATCATGAAATAAACTTCAGGATCCTAAGGAAAGGAAGGAGTGAGCAGTGGAATAAGGTCATGGGACTTAAACTCCACCCCACTTTAACAAACTCAGAGAACTGGTAGGTAAGGCCCATGGCGGGGGAGAGAATTCAGGATGGCTGGCAATTTCTCAAGGAGAAAATATTAAAGGCATAACTGCAAATTATTCTGAGGCAAAGGAAAGCTGGGAAGACTAGTGAGAGGCCAATATGGGTCTCAGGAGCTCTTTATGTAGGATTCCTTTTTGAGTGTCAAGTCATTAAAGTGGAAACATAGACAACTTGCTAAGGAGGAGTACAAAGGAATAGTACAAGCATGTATGAACAAAATGAGTTACCTGTAGCAAGGGACATAAAAGGCAGTCAGAGGGTTATTTAAATAGGAGCAAGAGATGAATAAAAGCATAGGTTCTCTATTTTGCAGGAAAGGAGAGCTAATAAGTTAAAACTGATATCAAAGCTAAGGTGTTTAATGCCTATCTTGCCTTTATCTGTACTAAAAGCTAAGGGGGACCAAATACTCAGCACAATTAATGTTAACAATAAGGGGGAAGGAAATGCAAGCCAAAATAGAGAAACAGGCTAAAGAATATTTAGATGTGAGATGTAATCAAGTCAGCAGGGCCCAATGAAATTCATCTTAGGGTACTTAAGCAACCAGCTGATACAACATTGGAACTGTTACCAGCTATCTTTGAGAACTCCAGGAGGATGGGTGAGACTCTGGAGTCTTAGTGGATCACAAAGAAGATGAATCAACTATGATGCAGTTTCCAAAAAGGATAACTATTCTTGGATGTATTTACAGGAGTGTCACGTAAGACCTGAGGCAACTGTCCCACCCTATTGGGCCTCAGTGGAGTACTGTATCCAATTCTAGGTACTGCACCTTAGAGACATGAATGAAACTGAGTGAGTCCAGAGCAGAAAGCAACAACAATTATAAAAGGCTGAGAACCTGTCCTATGAGGAAAGGTGTAGAGGTTTAATGTTTTCTGGTTTCTTTTTTTAAACAAAACTGGGCATGGTTAGCCTCTAGAAAGGGGTCGGGGGGGGAAAGGAAACTAAATGGGCTTTAAATATGTTAAGGGCTGTTAGAAAACAGTTGATCACCATCCTCTTCATATGCCCACCAGAAGTAGGGACAAAAGTAATGGACTTAATTTGCAGCAACAGATTTTTTTTAGATATTAGGAAAACTTTTCTAACTATAAATGGAGTTAAGCTCTGGAATAGCCTTCTATGGGAGTTTGTGGCATTCCCATCGCTGGAAGTTTTTAAAAACAGGTTGGACAAACATGTCAGGGATTGTCTAGGTTTACTTGATCCTGCCACAGCACAGGGGGTTGTACTTCTAGAGGTCCCTTCTGGCTATACATTTCTATGATAATAAGATTTAAAAATAAAATGTGTCCCATCTGTTAAACTATACCCTGTAACACAACCCTGCCTTTCACAAGGGCTCAGGGTCTTTTCTCTCCACTGCAGAATCCTGATTATCCCACTCCCCTCACTCACTCTTTGCTAATAAGGAGTGAGAAGAAATGAGCTTTTCAAGCATGTGTCATTAACTACCATACTGTAGAACCTCAGTTATGGAACACCTTAGGAATAGAGATTGCTGGTGGTTCTGAAACGGTTTCCACAGTATGCATCCGATGAAGTGAGCTGTAGCTCACGAAAACTTATGCTCAAATAAATTGGTTAGTCTCTAAGGTGCCACAAGTACTCCTTTTCTTTTTGCGAATACAGACTAACATGACTGTTACTCTGAAACCTGAAATGTTAGTAACTCTGAACAAAACATTACGGTGGTTCTTTCAGAAGTTTACAAGTGAACATTGATTTAATATATCTTTGAAGCTTTACTATGCAGAAGAAAAAAGCTACTTTCCCTTTATTTTTTAGTAGTTTACATTTAACCCAGTACTGGGGAGGTTTGTGCCTCTGCTACTGCCTGAGGGTGTATGTTGAGTTCCAAATGAAGCATGTGGTTGATTGTCAGCTCATAACTCAGACGTTCTACTGTACTTATAACCCCCACATTTCCATCACAACAGGATGCAAGCACCTTTCAAGATTTAAAAAAAAAAATCCAAAACCAAAACTTCGCACAACATCCCTGTGCACTAGGCACTGCTAGCTCCATTTTACAATGGGGGAAACTAACCCCCAGAGAAATGAACTGACTTAAGTAAGGTTACACCAGGAGTCTACAGCAGAGCTGAATCAAAGCGTCCCCAGGCCTCGTCTCATGCCTTCACCACACGCTTAGGCTGCCCCTTCCCCTACCGTGGTTCAATACCAGGCCCTATTGCTTGGGGGGCGGAACAACAACGATCTTCATCCCAACGAGGCAGCGAGCATCCTCCCTCTCTGAGATTCCACCTCAGAGCCTGCTGCTGGGCAAGGGGCTCAAAGACCCCCCCAGCGACCGGCTGCCTCCCCCAAGGCTCATCCCTGCTCCGGCTGCTGAGGGTAGCTGGGGGCCTGCCCTGCTCCGAGCACTGACCCGCCGGCGCCGGATGGGGCCCAGCTTCTCCCCCGCCCCCGCCATAAGCCGGTTTAACTCGCCAGCTGCAGGCCGCCGCCTAGAGGCCTGTCCCCCTGGCCCGGGTTTTCCCCTGGCGGGGTCCGACCACCATGAGTGGGGCGTCTGGCCCGGGCCAGGCCGGTTACCTGCTGGCTGTGGGGAATGAGCGCCGCCATCTTCCTCCCACTGACTGACTGCGGCGGGGCGGGGGGAAGGCGGAGCGAGCGCCGCCGAAGGGAGGGGGAAGGGATCAGCAGGCACCGCAGGGAACTGGCCGGGCCTGTTCTTGCTTCAGCAGGGGGCTGAGGGCACGTGTGGCTGGACTCACTGTGCGGTGAGGGGACTAGGAGGTCCCGCTACGATGCTGTGCAACTTCGTAACAATGAGACCGTAGCTGCTTTTAACTGTGGGTGTCAAAACATTTTACAGAATCCCCCTTTGTACAGACCATTGGGGAACAGGCTTGCCCAAGGTCAGTTGCAGAGCCAAGCGTAACAGGCAGGAATCCTGATTTCCAGTTTCCACTTTCAGTCCCCAGAGAATGTATTTACTCCATGGAATATACTAGGACAGAGTTAAGCTTAACTAAATAAACAGGTGTTTGTTCTAACAGTAAATTGGCATGTTTGTTAAAATATATTTCCACTGATAACATGAAATTCACACCCAAGGCACTTTTCAAAAATATGTTAGGGTAGGTTAAGCCTCCTTATACTTCTAAATTTTAGCTTAATCAGGTTCTACTAATCACATAAAACTGTGGCATTAGTAACTGTTTGTTCATATATTAACTGATGATTTTTTTAATTCAAGGGTTTTTATGTACTAGAGATTCCTTTCTGTCAGCTCTTTCTTCTCCAGTCACTTTTAAACACCTTAAACCTTTAAAAGGCAATGTAGTCTAATGTACAGAACAGGTGACTGGGTGTTATGACTCCTTACTCTGGGAGAGACTCCAGCATTTGTGGCTGAAGACACTTGTCACTATTCAAAGTATAGTAAAACAAGTTAATGGTCACTACAGAAACTTCTGGTTTTCTGGTTGTGTCAGCAACATACTGCAGGCAAAAAAAAAAAAAAAAAAAAACCCCACAAAAGAGACAGCCAAACATCCTTGGGTTATTTTATCTCTATCTGTCTCTCTAAAAGAACATTAAGATTGCATCTACTCCCGCCTAGCAACTTGTCGAAGTGCTGCTGTCTCATTCCCATGATTGTCTCCTTGCCTAGCCAGTCCCCATGTCCATTCCTCAGTCACCTCATCATAGTCCCTTGGCCAGCTAGACCTAGTCCCCTACTCTGCTCTCCTTATCGAAATCAGTCATCCCCCACACCCCGCTTCTCAATCCTAGTCTTCTTGCTCAGCCAGATCATCTTCTATCACTAGGCTCCACATCTGATCTGTCTTCCCGCAACCCACTCTCACTCCCATGCTTCTTTGCTGGTTCCAGGTTCAATCTGTCTGCATTCCTTCCCCATTGGTTCCCAGGTTCATTGCCTCACCAGTCCCCCTTCAAGCTCCTTGTCCAAATCTACCATCCTCTGTTATTTTCTGTACCTCCCATCAGTCCAGTACTGCTCTTGTCACTTCTGTATTAGAACCAGGCAACTTTCTCCTTCATGGTGCTTGGGCACAAGCAGGTGGAGCATTGAGTAAACAGAAGAGAATCTCTCTGTTCCTGTGTCATAGCAGCCTACAAAGTCAGGAGCAGCAATTATAGAAGTCCTGCTCAACCCTGGGCTGGAGCATGCTCAATAGTACTGGAATGTTTGGATAATAAGTCTCTACTGAGTAAGTCAAAGATTTATAACTTGGCTACGTGTAGCTATTTTTTCCATAGAAACAGCAAAAGACAGATCCTGCTATGTTTGCCTGGTTATTGGGGTGTTTTCAGTAGGACGGTATAGGTTTAACTTGACAGGAGTCTGTCAAGAAAAACAAGCAGAGAGGAAAAGAATGGCTCAAGATACTATTCAGCTCTTATATAGAACTTTTCATCAATAGATTTCAAAGTACTTTATAAAGGTCAGTATTATTATCCCCATTTTACAAATGGGGAAAACTGAGGCACAGAGCAGTGACATGGCTTGCCGAAGGTTACTCAGAGGCTAGTAGCAGAGCCAAGAAGAGAATCCTGCTCTATACATGAAGCAATATTGCCTTTACTTAGTCACTCCTCAGCAAACACTTGAGGGCTGCTAAGAGACAATATCAAAACCACTGGCTCCGAGGACCCTGGCTTGATTGCTAGCTGAGCCTAACATTACTGGTTTTGACCAGAAGAGTCAAAGTCTAGAAATGCAGGAGAATAAAATGCCTATAACTGGGCTTAAAAGGGTCACTCTTCAGGAGAGGGTTGTTCAGGAGAGCTAGGACTGAGACAAAGGAACCACTTTGAAGAAGTTAAACCTGCCTACATTACCATCAGGCAATAGTAAGCCTTTAAGTTAGACAGATTTGCATGTAGACTTTTTGCTATTTTAAAACTCTTTTCTCCTAAAAGGTTTGTTCTTTCAACAAAATAAATACATTTTTTTGCTTTAAGAAAGGTGTTTCGTCATTGTATATCACTGGTCACAGACTCCAAAAGGGAAGAGCTGCAGGCTGAACTCAGTTGGACCTCCAGGGGAAGAACAGTACATACACAGGGTTCTATAGCCCAAGGCCTGGTCTAGGAGTAGAAGAATTGTGAAATTCCACACCCAGAAGACATGAGGCCTGGCATGTCCAAAGGTGCACATAGAGATACTACAAAGGGGCCAGGGAAGCAGCTAGCCCTATAACTATGACAAGCATAATTACTACGGAAGTACTTCAAGTCTTCTTTAAGCCTTTGTAAAATGTTATGTAGAAACATACAGCATTCCTGATCTGTGAAATATCTTTGAAAAAAGTAATTTCTGAAAAATCTTTTGTGATGGAGACAAGGTGGGTGAGGTAATATTTTTAATTGGACCAACTTCTGTTGGTGAGAGAGACAAGCTTTCAAGCTCTGTGTAAGCTTGAAAGCTTGTCTCTCTCACCAACAGAAGTTGGTCCAATTAAAAATATTGCCTCACCCCCCTTGACTCTCTAATATCCTGGGACCGACATGGCTACAACCCTGGATACAAATTTTGTGATGAAGGGAGAATTTAACAAACACAATTTGCAAGTATTTTACATTAATATTAATGAAAGTATCAAAACAGTTTAGCTCCAAAGAGGTTCGTTACAAGACTTTTCACTGCAGAGGAACATACTGTATGCCAACAGCATCAAGAGAAATATAATGGCCCTTCTTTTAGAGGTAATTTACCAAATCCTAACTCAAATACAAAATATGTAATTTAATATATTTTAGTAAGGTTTTTTTATTGAATTATTTCAATTCCATGTTCTATTTACAGGAAACATGTTTTCTTAATGTCTTCCTGTGCTAAAATATATATATTTAAATCTCATAAAAATGAATAGTTCTAGCAAAGTTTTATTAGAGGAAGTTTTAAATATTTTCAGTTAGTTATTAAGAAAACATCTGAATCTCTATACAACAAATTAGAGAAAAGCCAAACTTTAAATATTTCTTTGAAGTCTTTTAAAATAAGAATTAAAGCTCCTCCTTCTTCAGAGTTATCCTGTTTGATTTATCCTTTCCAGATTCTTTTGGCTTTTCTACCTTCTTGTTAAACCTTTCCTTAAAACGCTTTTCTTCTTTTGCCCTTTCCCTTTTCTTTTCTTCTTCAGTCTGTTTTATGTTCATTTTCTTTTCAGGGTCCTGAAGAAATAATGAAAAGGTCAGTTCACAGTAAATATCATTTTGGGTCCAGTTCTGCCAGCTCTCTGTGTACTGAATTTACACTGAAGTCAATAGGAGGGAGTTTGCCAATAGAGGAATTGCAAGGGCCTTTATTTAGAATTGGCATCTAAACTTACTTACAGAATCATCTTTCCAAACTACGCACATAGATTATACTTTAGCAGCAAATGGTTGTTGAACTATTGGTTGTCGTCTTAAAATGGAAGATCTGCTACAAGAATACAGGGGGTCAGATTCTGTCCCTGGCCCCTATACAGCCCTCCAGCAGCAACAGGGGCTTCAACAGCCAGAGGGAAAACTGTCCCCAGGGCAGAAGTTGCATAGGGCTGACATGCTCTATGCTGCCACCATAGCGGGCATGCTGGAAGCAGGAATAAATGTGTGGAGGAGTGACTGTAGTGTTCAGCATTATGGCTTTTCTAGGCTGCAGAGCAATCCATTTGCAGCCATAGGGAGGCTGATGTAAGGATGCGCTGGCCACGGGAGGTGGCAGAATCAGGACATTTATTCCAGAAATAACAAACCTTAAATTATTAATAACTTAGGGATAAAATCTGACCTCAGTACAACCCTATAAAAGTCAATGGGATTGCAGGAGTTTACATGAATAATCTAATTATTATTTTGTAATTATTGAATCATAGATTACATGCCTGGCACTATTCTAAAAAAAAATATCCAAGTAAGTTCCTTGGGGCTTTAAGCAACCTTTGTGGTCTCTTGACCCTAGGCTGCTCCAAGGGCCAGAGAGGCTCCTAGCAACAAACTATTGGTGTTACTTTATTGCAGCAATGCTGTCTTGATTATCTGCAGCACTATGTGCTCTGTGACCCTTTCCCCAGCATATTCACTTCACCAGGGCTTTTGAGGGGGTCCACAGGAGGCACCCTTATGGCTGTCTTCCACAGTGTCTGCAGCAGGGGAATCCTTGCCTTGACTAGATACAGAGATTTTTAGGACCCCTTTGTACTATTCCAGCCTTTTTACCTGCAAAAAGGGGCCTGGGTGGGAGGAAGAGCTCATTCATTACCTTTGTTTCACCCCAGGTGTCGTCTCCAAAGTCTTCTGCATATTGTTCATCATCTGTGATCAAGAAGTTATCAAAAATTGTTCCAGCTCTCACCTGCAATGGAAAACAAAATCACATTTTTATTTATGTTCCCTATTCATAATTTTAATTTCATTCCTTTTTATTGGTTGTTACTTAATCAGGATGATATTACTGAATATTTTCCTGTACTCAGGGCCCCCCATGTATTCCTCAAAGTCGCTGCAGAATTTGCTAAGGAATTCACCCTTGTTACAGAATCCAAAACCTTGTCTTCACTTGTTTAAACAAAATTTGTTGGTTTAGACAGCAATTCTATTTAGAGCTGGCAAGCGATTAAAAAAAATCAATCAAGATTAATCGCGACTAATCACGCTGTTAAACAACAATAGAATACCATTTATTTTAAATATTTTTGGATGTTTACATTTTCAAATATATTAATTTCAATTACAACACAGAATACAAAGTGTATAGTGCTCACTTTATACTTTTTTATTACAAATATTTGTACTGTAAAAAAACAAAATTAATTTACCTCATACAAGTACTGTAGTGCAATCTCTTTATCATGAAAGTTGAACTTACAAATGTAGAATTATGTACAAAAAAACTGCATTAAAAAGTAACACAATGTAAAACTTTAGAGCCTACAAGTCCATTCAGTCCTACTTCTTGATCAGCCAATCATTCAGACAAACAAGGTTGGTTACAATTTGCAGGACATAATACTGCTTGCTTGCTTGTTTATGTCACCTGAAAGTGAGAACAGGCGTTCACAAGGCACTGTTGTAGCTGGCGTTGCAAGATATTTACGTGCCAGATCTGCTAAAGATTCATATGTCCTTTCATGCTTCAACCACCTTTCCAGAGGACATGCTTCCATGCTGATGATGGGTTCTGCTTGATAATGATCCAAAGCAGTGCAGACTGACGCATGTTCATTTTCATCAAGTCAGATACCACCAGCAGAAGGTTCATTTTCTTTTTTGGTGGTTTGGGTTCTGTAGTTTCCCCATCAAAGTGTTCTCTTTTAAGACTTCTAAAAGCATATGCCACACCTCGTCCCTCTCAGATTTTGGACTGCACTTCAGATTCTTAAACCTTGGGTCAAGTACTGTAGCTATTTTTAGAAATCTCACATTGATACCTTCATTGCATTTTGTCAAATCTGCTGTGAAAGTGTTTTTAAAGCGATCATGTGCTGCGTCATCATCCAAGGCTGCTATAACATGAAATATATCCAGGATGTGGGTAAAACAGAGCAGGAGACATACAATTCCTCCCCCAAGGAGTACAGTCACAAATTTAATTTATCCATTTTTTTTAAAACAAGGATCATCAGCACGTCCTCTGGAATGGTGGCTGAAGCATGAAGGGGCATACGAATGTTTAGCATATCTGGCATGTAAATACCTTGCAATGCCAGCTACAAAAGTGCCATGCGAATGCCTGCTCTCACTTTCAGGTGACATGGTAAATAAGAAGCTGGCAGCAGTATCTCACGTCAATGTAAACAAACTTGTCTGTCTTAGTGATTGACAGAATAAGAAGTAGAACTGAGTGGACTTGTAGGATCTAAAGTTTTACACTGTTTTGTTTTTGAGTGCAGTTATGTAACCAAAAAAATCTGCATTTGTAAGTTACACTTTCATGATAAAGAGATTGCACTTCAGTACTTGTATGAGGTGAATTGCAAAATAGTTCATTTTGATTATCATTTTTACAGTGCATATATTTGTAATGAAAAATATAAAGTGAGCACTGTGCACTTTGTATTCTGTGTTGTAATTGAAAATAATATTGAAAATGTAGAAAAACATTCAAAAATATTTAATACATTTCAATTGGTATTCTAAGGTTATAAGTGTGATTAATTGTGATTAATTTGAGTTAATTGCATGAGTTAACTGTGATTGACAGCCCTAATTCTATTACTTGACTTGTCCACAATAGCTTAAGCCATGTTCAAGCATAGTTGTTAAAGTGGATTAATTATACCGTCTATGTAGAAGAGGTCCTCCTTGCTCCTGCCCTCCCCCTCTAGACTTTGCTTCTCAAATCTTTTGTATATGAATATCCTAATTTTCAAATGTACATTGCAAATAGAGCACCTGCAGCTTCTACTGTGTTCAGCGGGAATTGAGGTTGCTTAATACCTCTGAAAATCAGGGCAATAATTTATACACCTCACCTATCTTTGTTGTTTATCCTTCTCTTCTCCCTGCACTGTTTACATTAACTTTTTTTAAATGAATATAGTAATCAAAAAAAGCCTATATATTGTTTCTGCCTTGACATCTGTATAAAAAAGGTACTATATTCAATCAATTTTTTTTTAAAATCAGACAATCTACTTAGAAAAAGTTCTCATATACAAAAATGACTTGGCTGAGACGGTGCAGTCACTGAAATACATAGTATAGCTATATAAATAAACTCAATTATGTTAAAATGCTTCCACTTTGTCTTTCTCTTAATCAGTTTATAATACCAGATCTACAAGTTATTTTACTTATATAAAAATTAAATGAAGTGAATAAACAGCTGAGAAACAGAATGCTTAAAGTTAACTCAGACAAAAATGTTTTTAAGCAATGTCATGAACTGATAGCAAACTATCACTTTGATAGAGGTGAAAAAAAACACCCAGAAAATCAGAACAAGTACTTTGGATTGTGTAAGGCAAGAGGCTCAGTGATCAGTAGGAATTCCAATGGAAATTTTATTTCAGGGGTGGCTGAACTGCAGTTTGCGAGACCTATGTGGCTCTTTTACAGTTAGAGTGCAGCTTGCGGAGATCCACCCCTTCCTCTCCCCCTACCAGACAGGGTGGGGCAGAAGGGCCCTCAGGGCTTCTGTCTTGCTGTGGGGTGGTGGGGCTAGGAGCTTCTTCCCAATGGGGAGGGGCGTCTCAGGGCTTCAGCCCTGTGGGAGATGCCTGCCAGGGCTTAAGACCCCACTCCCCAAAGGGCTAAAGCCCTTAGGCCCACCACCCCACTGCAGGGCAGAAGCCCCGAGTCCTGGTAAACACATCCGATTCTCGAACTTCTGAAGATTATCGTATGCAGCTCAGAGGGTCAGTAAGTTTGGCCACCCCTGTTGTATTTAAAAGAATGGAGCTCTTGAATAAAATATTGAACTGTTTTTAACAAAAATATTCTGATTTCTTTTACCACTATCTATAGGTTTAAAAGACATTTGTGACCAACTATGCTCCCAGGCTAAAACCAAGTTATAAATCCTCAAAATTAGTTTTAATACAAAAAACTTAATAAAACTTTTGCTTTGTGAATGTGTAAACACATACTTCATAAGTGTTTATAAAATTATAAATTGAGAAGAACAGTTTATGTCCCTCATTTGTTAGTACATCTGGAGATAATTATGATTCAAACAAATGGCTAAAAATACCTATTGAAATGAGGGCATGTTGAAAATATAGGCATGATCTAACTCCCAACTCACTAGATGATGTGTATATGCAAGGGCAGAACATACTGTTGCATAGTTAAGGATAGGAAGCTCTTTCATTTCCAGTTTCTGTAATAATTAAAAACAACTCACCTGCCAAAGGTCTAGTCCAATGATGCTAATGTTTTCATAGCTATAGATATTGAAGTCTGGTGAGTAGTTTGGGTTTTCAATCTGTGGACAGGGCCAAACTCCTTTATAATTTGGGTTATCAATCTTCCTTGGTTTCCATTCACCCTGTAACAAACCACATGTTCTGAATACTATCACCAAAAGAATAGTCAACTGGAACATGTTATGCATAAATAGAATGATTTATACTCTGTATAATGGATTCTTGATCAGAGGAGGTTGCCATTCTCCATTTGTTGCATTATCCCAATCTTCAGGTTTCTCAGCAGTAGTATCCAGAATGTATTCAGGTTCATCCCAATCCTTTAAAAATATCCAGAAGATAAAGGAAGTAAAATTATCTGGGCTTTATATTCGTACCATGAGGCAAGATGCCATATTGGTTCCCCAACCAATTCAGCTGTGAAAGATTTTTTTTATCATATAATTTTAATAAACAGATCTTTTCAGGAAAAGGAAACCCTCACATACTGACCAATTCAGTAAATATCGAGGTGCTCTTTGCATAATCTGGACAGAAAGGGAAAACTAGAAAATGAATATTAAAATTTATATTTAGAACCTTGATTTATTGTTAAAGCTTGGGGTGGCCTAGTGTAGTGTTAGGCAATGCCAAATCAGAGATTTGGCTTCAATCTCTTGTCCTGGTCATTTGTGTCCTGAATTGTCAGAAGTTGGGCTTGCTGGAAGGGGCTTTTGATTAAATCCTAACCTCATTATGCATGTTTACCCAATCAGAACCTATGAAGATTGCTCATATAAGCAGGCTAACAGAGGGTTAATTGTTTGGGGCTGTAATTAACATGATAAGGCAACTCACTGTAGGTCTAATCCAAAACACATTAAAGGCAATCTGATCCTCTCCTCATATAAGCAACCCTCATCATCTTGTCATGTAATTTTTCAAATGACAAGAAAATTTCAGTTACTAACATAGTGTATATATCTAAGGAATGGATGGGGCACTTTCTGTTAGCCTTGATAACAGGCCAACTTTGGTACAGAGATGTGCAGCAGTGGAGCTGGGTATCTCCAAATTTAGGGTCCTTGCAAAGCACTTCTGAGTTAAATAATCGTATTTTCATGACATGCAGCTGCTATGCACAGAGAACACCTTGGCCCAGAGAAGTTTCTCCAGGTTCAATTTCACTGTGTACTGGAAGTAGCTCTACCTGATGATATGAACAGTAGTAACAAATCTGTGTTCAATTATAATGAAATAATTAGATATTTCTGACATTTATGTGCTTCCTCAAAAATGCAGGACAGAGGAATATTCAGGAAAAAGAAACCACCTCAGGCTTGACATCATTGGGATCAGCAATTTGGGGTACATCATCCCAATCCTTGGGTTTCTTTGCTGTAGGATCATTTATTTTCCTTGGTGGCAAGAAATCCCAATCATCTTCTAAGGTGCCTGATTCAATTATTTCATTATCAATTTTTACTTCATAAGTCTGATCTGGTCTTAAAATCAGTGTATACAAATGAGTGAATCCATCAACCTATAAATTTTAAAGAAAGGAAGTTAAATGTTTTCTGCGCCATTTAGAAGTATCACTAAAACATGTAGGTTTTAGAACCAGTTTTGCATCAGAATCACACTACTGCAGAAAATCCATTATAAACAGGCTCAAACAAAAAAAACTCGCAAGGACTTTTATACTGGCTAAACATGAAAAGTTATTTATACAAAAAGCAATCTACTTTGCCAGCAATCTTGTATGTTTCCTCTGCTATTTTTGAACATATATATGTTTGAATAACAGCTTTCTCCCTTTTTAGCCATTTTCTCATGCTTAGACTTGCAGTAAAGACATAACACTTTGTGAATGGCATCTTAAATCTTGCCTTTGAAATGCCTGTCATAAATTTGGCATTAAGAGTTGTTTGCAGGATTATGCAAGATAAAAAAGTTTAAGTCAAATATGTCTGATCATTTTGAAAAAGCAGCAAGAGAAAAAAGGTAACTGAGTCTACATTTTAAATGTGAAACATCTGAACTTTTTCCCCTTTGTGAAAGTCTCTGTCTTGACTCTAAACTAAATGGCATGAAGGGGCAGGAGGGAAAGCTTTGAACTGTTACTGGCTTACTCTTCTGTGTGGCAGTCAGAGCAGCATTGATGGAGTCCAAAGTAAGCACTGTCTATCCCGGCTTGGCCATAGGAAGAGTTATAATATAGAGAGCATAAGATGGATAGTGATGGAAAGGGTATATAAAACAACCACAATCCAAAAATACCTTACTAATTTATGACAGGTTTCAGAGTAACAGCCGTGTTAGTCTGTATTCGCAAAAAGAAAAGGAGTACTTGTGGCACCTTAGAGACTAACCAATTTATTTGAGCATGAGCTTTCGTGAGCTACAGCTCACTTCATCGGATGCATACCGTGGAAACTGCAGCAGACTTTATATACACACAGAGAATATGAAACAAAACCTCCTCCCACCCCACTGTCCTGCTGGTAATAGCTTATCTAAAGTGATCATCAAGTTGGGCCATTTCCAGCACAAATCCAGGTTTTCTCACCCTCCACCCCCCCACACAAATTCACTCTCCTGCTGGTGATAGCCCATCCAAAGTGACAACTCCCTACAATGTGCATGGTAATCAAGGTGGGCCATTTCCAGCACAAATCCAGGCTCTCTCACCCCCCCCCCCTTTCCCAGGGGGACACACACACACACACACACACAAACTCACTCTCCTGCTGGCAATAGCTCATCCAAACTGACCACTCTCCAAGTTTAAATCCAAGTATAACCAGAACGTCTGGGGGGGAGGGGGTAGGAAAAAACAAGGGGAAATAGGCTACCTTGCATAATGACTTAGCCACTCCCAGTCTCTATTTAAGCCTAAATTAAGAGTATCCAATTTGCAAATGAATTCCAATTTCCACGGTATGCATCCGATGAAGTGAGCTGTAGCTCACGAAAGCTCATGCTCAAATAAATTGGTTAGTCTCTAAGGTGCCACAAGTACTCCTTTTCTTTTTACTAATTTATATCCCAGACAAAGACAAAGATGTACTTTCAACTTTAACTCTTATCAGTAAGTTAAGGGTGAAAAACATTACAGGGATGTTGTAACTATACCAAAAGAAAGCATTACAAATCCAGGAAATTCAGTTAAGGTTACACTTAGAAATTCAAACGTTAAACTAAGAAATGCACAATATAAGGTTCTAAAGCAACCTGAAGTCTGCCCTGTAGTGATGCCATGTGATAACCATACAACAAGAGTAAATCATTTTAATGTTTGTAGTCCAAAATTAGATTAAATTAATTTTTTTTAAGACTTTAGATTTTTTTTCCCCCCAATATAAAAGTCAGTGGTTCTCAATCTTTCCAGACTACTGTACCCCTTTCAGGAGTCTGATTTGTCCTGCATACCCCAAGTTTCACCTCACTTAAAAGCTACAGGGGGCCATGCGAAGCTAAAATACATGCTTCAGCCTCCGCTGGGGCTTGGGTTGAAGAATATAATTTAGCTTTGCAGGGCTGCCTGTGGCATTGTCCTGCACTTGCAACCCCCCTAAGCCCCATCCTATGACACTGCTGGGGAGGGGGGTCACAATCCCCCAGGTTGCGAAACATTGATCTAGATGAGTTGGTGTACCCCTTGGAAGACCTCTGTGTACTCCCAGGGGTAAGCTCACCTGTCATAAATATAAAGGGAAGGGTAAACACCTTTAAAATCCCTCCTGGCCAGAGGAAAAATCCTTTCGCCTGTAAAGGGTTAAGAAGCTAGGGTAACCTCGCTGGCACCTGACCAAAATGACCAATGAGGAGACAAGATCCTTTCAAAAGCTGGAAGGGGGAAGAAACAAAGGCTCTCTCTGTCTGTGTGATGCTTTTGCGGGTTCAGAACAGGAATGGAGTCTTAGAACTTAGTAAGTAATCTAGCGAGATATGCGTTAGAGAGAACAGGAATCTACATTCCATTCAGCACAGCTTATTTTCTCAGTCATTTAAAGAAAACAGAATCTAACGCATATCTTTTGAAAGGATCTTGTCTCCTCATTGGTCATTGTGGTCAGGTGCCAGCGAGGTTATCCTAGCTTCTTAACCCTTTACAGGCTAAAGGGTTTTTCCTCTGGCCAGGAGGGATTTTAAAGGTGTTTACCCTTCCCTTTATATTCATGACAGCACACCTGGTTGAGACCCACTGATATAAGTGATGTAAGCTTGGAGGAGCATATGCTGTATTTTTCAAACACAAGAATGAGGTTGAAGCCCTGCTTTAAATGCAAAATGGAACTCAAACTTAACTAAAGGAGTACCTGTGGCACCTTAGAGACTAACCAATTAATTTGAGCATAAGCTTTCGTGAGCTACAGCTGTAGCTCACGAAAGCTTATGCTCAAATTAATTGGTTAGTCTCTAAGGTGCCACAAGTACTCCTTTTCTTTTTGCGAATACAGACTAACACGGCTGTTACTCTGAAACTTAACTACTGAGTTGTAACTAGTGCCTCCATAATGTGTTTAATATGACAGATCTTTAAATTATTATTTAGTGAGAGTGCCTCTTTAAAGTTATCTAAATGCAGCTATTAGGTGAATTTTAACATAACTAATTTCAGGAATTTCAACAATCTTTAAAACTTTTATATTCTAGCATTTACCTTGCATCGGATTCGTTTCTTCATTGGATAAGGTTTACTCTTATAATTTAAAATAACATGGACTTTCTTTGTTTCAGATCCACAAATATCTGGTCCTACAAAAAATTTCATACTGTCTATTCTTAACTTCTTTATACATACACAGTTTGCTTATCTCATGGTTTTTTTGTTTTTTTTTTTTTTAATGCCAGTAGACAGCCCTCAATTCCACATGCCGCTGGATGGATTCCCATTTTTGCTTGTATTGCTTCTCTTCCAATCTCTAGACCTGCCTCAAAATTATATTCTGATTTTACTAACCAAACACTGTTTTAGGGTTTGATTCTCCTGCAGTCCTAATACAGGCAAAAAATCATATAGAAATCCACTACCAACTGCAGTTACCCATGGCCTATATCATAATACATATTTATAGAACTATCTGTGTGACAGACTGGCTATTCATCTGATAAGTCTTTGGACTAAAGCTTACTCTGAGATACACAAGTCCAATTCCCAATTAATGGGAGTTACATGTGAATATATGAGGTGTAGCGGGATGGTCACCCGCTCCTGCCCTGAAGGGCTTGAAATCAGCCCTGGGAGAGGGCTTAGGCTGTAAGCTGGCTGCTGCTAGGGAAAGCAGCAAGCCTCAGCTGATTGGGGAAACAGCCACAGCTATGGCCGTGCCCCAATCAGGGACCAGCCGGCCTTTATAAGAGGGCAGTGGGCCAGGAGGCCACAGTCTGTCTGTCTGTTGAGAGGGAAGGGCCTGACTGCTGGGAGCTGAGCAGGGTACCTAAAGTGGAGCAGGGCTAGGGAAATGCCAGAGGAACTGGAGAGCTCTGGCCCGAGAAACCCCCAGGCTGCAGGCCTTGATGAAGGCTTAGGAAAAGGGTACTGGGGTTTCAGAGGGCAGCCCAAGGGTAGGCCGAAGCAGCAGCTCTAGCCCCTCCTTGCCGATGATGAGTGGCAAGTATACTGCAGTCTGCCCCAGGGAGCAGGGGCTAGATGGTGACTGACAGTAGCAAAGACTGAGGTGAGGTGGGGATAGAGAGTGGGGATTCCCCGGGGGGGGGGGGCCCAGATCTGTGGAGGTACTGCCAGGGGGCAGCATCCCGGTGTGGAAGGGGCACCGGGGTCCAGGAGGGACTTGGGGCCTAGTGGCAAGTGGGACACCAACCTGCAGAGGGCACTCCGGAGGCTGGAAACGCTAATTCCCTGGACAACCAGCAGGAGGTGCCGCAGGGGTGAATCCCGCCCTGTCACATGAGGGCAAATTTTGGACCATCATTGGGATTACCAAAAGCCCTATGACTGAAATAATCTTACTGGACATTTGGTTTAATTCTAAAAACACTCATTTGTGTCCCTTAATCAGTTAAGAATGTTAAATCATTTCTAATTTCAATTTGTATTTTGACAATTTATGCTTAAAAATATCTGAACCACAGAGGTGCTGAATTGCTGACCAGTCACAGGATTTTAATCTTATTAGGGAAGTCTTGTATTAAATCTTTTGCTGTACCAGTTCTAGATCTGTCTTTGAAGAACTGTGCAGCTATTGTGACAATATTTTAGCAATGCACATGTAACTAAACTCACCAAACATAATGTAATACTGTGAATCTCCACTCATATTTTTCTGATCCAAGTTTGAAGAAAAGATCTTAACATATCCACCACCACAATCTATCTTCTGCTCATGTTTTACTGTGTACTGAATGACCAGAGATCTTCCTTTATTGCTAAACGGTTTAAATCGTGATGAAATGGCATAAAATTTAGAATTTTCACTAGTTTGCAGACCTATAAAGACATTAATATTTGCATATGGTAACACAATACTTATGTTTTGTTTTCATCTGCTATTAATAAAATCATAAGTTTTAATTACATTAGAATAAGAATACAGGACCTCTCTTAAGGCAAATAAATTAACATTGATTTAAAAAAAAATCTATCAACTGGATGTTTGCAAAAAACTCATGGATTCAGCTTTCTTCATTTAAATTGAATGTAGGGGACAAGTCCTCCTGTCATTTACACTGTTATACATTTAGAGTAATTCTGTGGCACTAAACTTACTTTGGCTTTACAACAGTGTAATCAACAGTAGAATTTAGCCTTATCATATTCCTCACCAAACTAATGCTAGACGTACTAAAATCAGCCAATTTTAAACATTGACAAAACATCACATGCAAAAAAATGACTTAACCAGACAGTTTTAAATGAAATCACAAAAAACAGTTAGCACTTAATATATGTGAATTAATAATTTGTGTAAAAAAACAAACAGCAAAACATGTTTTTAATTTGTATCATAAGTGATCCATAAACATGAGGAAATCTGTGAGGGGGGTAAACAAATGGGGGGAGAAGGGTGATCCAGTGGACATAGTGTACTTGGACTTTCAGAAAGCCATTGACAAGGTCCCTCCCTCACCAAAGGCTCTTAAGCAAACTAAAAAAAGAAAAGGAGGACTTGTGGCACCTTAGAGACTAACAAATTTATTTGAGCATAAGCTTTCGTGAGCTACAGCTCACTTCATCAGATGCATTCAGTGGAAAAAGCAAACTAAGTAGTCATGAGATAAGAGGGAAGGTTCTCTCATTGAAAAGTGGTAAATAGCAGGGTCCCCCCCAGGGATCTGAACTGGGACCACTGCTGTTCAATGTATTCGTAAGTGATCTGGAGAAAGGGGCAAACAGTGAGGTGGCAAAATTTGCAGACGATACAAAATGACTCAAGAGTTAGGTCCAAAGCTGACTGTGAAGAATTAGAGAGGAATCTCACAAAACTGGTTGACTAGGCCACAAAATGGCAGATGAAATTCAATGTTGATAAATGGAAAGTAATGCACATGGAGAAAAAAATAATCCTAACTGTACAGTACATACAAAATGATGGGGTCTAAATTAGCTGTTACCACTGAAGAAAGAGAGATCATGGAATCATTGTGGATTGTTTGCTGACAATGGCTCAACATGCAGCGGCCGTTGAAAAAGCTAACTGACTATTAGGAACCATTAGAAAAGAGAGAGAAAATATCAATCTTAACACCACTAATATAGATATTAAAAAAAATTCATGGTATGCTTACACCTTGAATACTGTATGTGCAGTTTTGGTCACCCAATCTCAAAAAAGATATTTGAATTGGAAAAAGTAAAAGAATAGCAACAAAAATGCTTAGGGGTATGGAACAGCTTCCATATGAGGAGAGATTAAAAAAGACTGGGACTGTTTATCTTAGAAAAGAGATGACAAAGGAGGGATGTGATAGAGGTCTATAAAGTCACAAATGGTATGGAAAAAGTGAATAAGGAAGTGTTTACCCCTTCCCATAACACAAGAACCAGGGGTCACCCTATTAAATTAATAGGCAACAGGTTTAAAACAAACGAGGAAGTACTGCTTCACACAATGCAGAGTCAACCTGTGGAACTCAATGTCCGTGGATGTTGTGAAGGCCAAAACTATAACTGGGTTCAAAAAAGAATTAGGTAAATTCATGGAGGATAGGTACATTAATGGCAATTAGCCAAGATGATCAGGGATACAACACCATATTTTGGTGTTCCTAGGGTGACCAGATGTCCCAATTTTGGGGGGTTGCTTTTTTTTTTTTTAAATATAGGCGCTTATTACCCGCCCCACCTCCTATCCTGATTTTTTTTTTTACACTGGCTATCTGGTCACCCTAGGTGTTCCTAAACCTGTGACTGCCAGACAGAGGATGGATCATTCAATAAATTGTCCTGTTCATTCCCTCTGAAGCATCTGGCACCGTCCACTGTCAGAAAACATGATACTGGGCTAGGTGGACCCTTGTTCTGACCCAGTATGGCCATTCTTATGTTTTCCTTCTATGGTACCTATCTTAGATGTTTCTGTCATTCTAGTATGTAAGCACTTTATGGATTTCACGTAAGCCTTATAATGGCTTATATGCAACTCCTCAGTTTTATTTATGAGCTCTCTAAATGTGCTGAGAATGCACGTGGGTTTATATTACTTATTTTTATATATTTATATTACCAGAAGACCTACATACCCTAGTCATGGACCAGGACCCCATTGTGCTAGGTGCTATATAAACACAGAGCAAAAAAGATGGTCCATGCCCCAAAAAGCTTACAATCTAAATCTAAGAGGAGAGACAACAGATGGCCACAAACAGAGGAATACAAGGAGACAATATTGGTCAGCATGATAGGCAGTGGTATCGGCACACCAGCAGCCTAACCATTGTCAAGTTTTTTGTAGGCATCACTGGGTTGAGTTCAGGATCCTGACGCAGGGAAGAAAGATAAGCAGCAGGATACGGACCCTGGACTTCAGGAAAGCAGACTTCGACTCCCTCAGGGAACGGATGGCCAGGATCCCCTGGGGGACTAATACGAAGGGGAAAGGAGTCCAGGAGAGCTGGCTGTATTTCAAGGAATCCCTGTTGAGGTTACAGGGACAAACCATCCCGATGAGTCGAAAGAATAGTAAATATGGCAGGCGACCAGCTTGGCTTAATGGTGAAATCCTAGCAGATCTTAAACATAAAAAAGAAGCTTACAAGAAGTGGAAGGTTGGACATATGACCAGGGAAGAGTACAAAAATATTGCTCGGGCATGTAGGAATGATATCAGGAGGGCCAAATCGCACCTGGAGCTGCAGCTAGCAAGAGATGTCAAGAGTAACAAGAAGGGTTTCTTCAGGTATGCTGGCAACAAGAAGAAAGCCAAGGAAAGTGTGGGCCCCTTACTGAATGAGGGAGGCAACCTAGTGACAGAGGATGTGGAAAAAGCTAATGTACTCAATGCTTTTTTTGCCTCTGTCTTCACTAACAAGGTCAGCTCCCAGACTGCTGCGCTGGGCATCACAAAATGGGGAAGAGATGGCCAGCCCTCTGTGGAGATAGAGGTGGTTAGGGACTATTTAGAAAAGCTGGACGTGCACAAGTCCATGGGGCTGGACGAGTTGCATCCGAGAGTGCTGAAGGAATTGGCGGCTATGATTGCAGAGCCATTAGCCATTATCTTTGAAAACTCGTGGCGAACGGGGGAAGTCCCGGATGACTGGAAAAGGCTAATGTAGTGCCAATCTTTAAAAAAGGGAAGAAGGAGGATCCTGGGAACTACAGGCCAGTCAGCCTCACCTCAGTCCCTGGAAAAATCATGGAGCAGGTCCTCAAAGAATCAATCCTGAAGCACTTGCATGAGAGGAAAGTGATCAGGAACAGCCAGCATGGATTCACCAAGGGAAGGTCATGCCTGACTAATCTAATCGCCTTTTATGATGAGATTACTGGTTCTGTGGATGAAGGGAAAGCAGTGGATGTATTGTTTCTTGACTTTAGCAAAGCTTTTGACACGGTCTCCCACAGTATTCTTGTCAGCAAGTTAAGGAAGTATGGGCTGGATGAATGCACTATAAGGTGGGTAGAAAGCTGGCTAGATTGTCGGGCTCAACGGGTAGTGATCAATGGCTCCATGTCTAGTTGGCAGCCGGTGTCAAGTGGAGTGCCCCAGGGGTCGGTCCTGGGGCCGGTTTTGTTCAATATCTTCATAAATGATCTGGAGGATGGTGTAGATTGCACTCTCAGCAAATTTGCAGATGATACTAAACTGGGAGGAGTGGTAGATACGCTGGAGGGCAGGGATAGGATACAGAAGGACCTAGACAAATTGGAGGATTGGGCCAAAAGAAATCTGATGAGGTTCAATAAGGATAAGTGCAGGGTCCTGCACTTAGGACGGAAGAATCCAATGCACCGCTACAGATTAGGGGCCGAATGGCTAGGCAGCAGTTCTGCGGAAAAGGACCTAGGGGTGACAGTGGATGAGAAGCTGGATATGAGTCAGCAGTGTGCCCTTGTTGCCAAGAAGGCCAATGGCATTTTCGGATGTATAAGTAGGGGCATAGCGAGCAGATCGAGGGACGTGATCGTTCCCCTCTATTCGACATTGGTGAGGCCTCATCTGGAGTACTGTGTCCAGTTTTGGGCCCCACACTACAAGAAGGATGTGGATAAATTGGAGAGAGTCCAGCGAAGGGCAACAAAAATGATTAGGGGTCTAGAACACATGACTTATGAGGAGAGGCTGAGGGAGCTGGGATTGTTTAGTCTGCAGAAGAGAAGAATGAGGGGGGATTTGATAGCTGCTTTCAACTACCTGAAAGGGGGTTCCAAAGAGGATGGCTCTAGACTGTTCTCAATGGTAGCAGATGACAGAACGAGGAGTAATGGTCTCAAGTTGCAGTGGGGGAGGTTTAGATTGGATATTAGGAAAAACTTTTTCACTATGAGGGTGGTGAAACACTGGAATGCGTTACCTAGGGAGGTGGTAGAATCTCCTTCCTTAGAGGTTTTTAAGGTCAGGCTTGACAAAGCCCTGGCTGGGATGATTTAACTGGGAATTGGTCCTGCTTCGAGCAGGGGGTTGGACTAGATGACCTTCAGGGGTCCCTTCCAACCCTGATATTCTATGATTTGATCACAGCAAAGGAGAGTTTTGAGGAGGGTTTTTAAAGTGGATAATGAGGTGGCTTTGCAGATGTTTATACAAGTACTTCCCAAGCGTGAGGGGGAGCATGGGATAAAACCCCAATGTGCTTATTTAAAAATTTAACAAGTGGGTGATGAAGGCTGGCATCATGGGCCAATCAGAAGTGAGAGTCAACAGCTTGATAGTGAATGAGATGATAGGTAGAGCTGATACAGAATATACAGGGCCTGAAAAGTGAAAATAAGCAACTTATATTTGATGTGACTGAGATGGGGAGCCAGTGGAGGGTTGACATGATCAAAACAATGGGGTAAATAACATTATCTTTATTGCAGCTTTCTGAATGGAGATGAGCAGGGCAACACTGCATTTGTTAAGGAAATTGCAGTAAACAAGACGCAAGATGAGAGCTTAGACAAGAGTTTTAGCTGTGTGGATGTATCTTAGCTATATTATGCAGAAAAAAATCAGTAAGATTTAGCTTGGATGTGAAGACCTACAGAGAGATCCATACAGAAGATGATCTCCAGGCTAAGGGCCTGAGTGAGTGACAGACAGGATATTGTCACCATCCACAGTGATCAAGAAAGGAGATAGAAGGAATGGCATGGATGAAAGATTAGGAGCTTTGCTTTAGCCATGTTGAGCTTGATCTGATATCTAGACATCAACAAGGAAATGTCAGAGAAACAGATTGAGATTTTAGTTTGTACAGGAGATAAAGATGGAGTAGAGAAGTAGATCTGAGAGTCACCAGATGGAGTTGAATTTATGTTTGCAGATAAGATTACTCAAAGATCAGGTGTAGAGGGAGAAGTGAAGGAGACCAAGGGCAGAGCCCTCTGGAAACCCCGCATAAAGTTGGAAGGTGAATGAGGAGAATCATCTGAAGGACACAATGAATAGAGATTAGAGAGGTAGGAAGAGAACCAGGAGAAGACAGTCATGGAAGCCAAGGGAGGACAAGATTTCAAGAACAACATGTCAATTATTAACAATGTATGCAGTCCTAATAACACATTTTAAATGAAATGCACAAACCTTTATCTCTGACTGCATCTCCATAAAACTTTCCAGCTGTTAGTCTAAATTTCCCATAATTGGATTTATATTGAGAATTTATCCATCTGTCTTGCCATTTAACTGTTAAATGATAATTAAATATTAGTAATCTGATACCAATAGAAACATTTAGGCCACTAAATAAATTAAAACGACACAGACAAGGTCTCTCAAATTTTAAAACTTTTTGAAACATACTTTTATATACAAAAACTCCTCAGAAGTTTGAAAATGAAATCTGTTCCGTTACTCATTATTACCTTTTGTTATAGAGTAAATGAATCATAGAATTATAGGCCTGGAAGGGACCTCAGGTGGTCATCTAATCCAGTCCCCTGCACTCGTGGCAGAAGAGTAATGGACTGTTCACACTAACTTTTTTTTAAAGCATTTATTTCAGGGGAAGAAAGGTGAAACTACTTATAAAGAATTGAGTGAAATTTCTAAAGCAAAAAAAGTGGGGGCAAATCTTGATAGGCCCCAACTATCAAGGCATAAAAGTGTCTTCAGCAACTTCTCAAAGGGCCAGAAGTGACAGATCTGGTCTTCCAGTGAAGTGGATCTGAACTGAACAAAGCAGAACACGATGAGGTGTATTCAAGACAGGAGGCTGCTTAATAGGGTGGTGTGGAACACAAGTTTGCTGCCTCTAATCTGCAGCCAGTACATCCTGTACAATAACTGCTTCAGACTCAGTGTGCTGAGAAGGGCTGAACTAAGTTACCTATTTATCCAGGACCTCTCTGAGTCCCAGACTCTTCCCATATTCCCTAGGGATCACTCCTTTCTAAAAACTTCTCCCCAACCTGGGGTTCTCCGCTCACCCAGCAGGAATTGCACCCCCAACTCTCATGGCCTTAGAAATTCCTCAACCCTTTAATTAGGGTTGGCAGGTGTCCAGTTTTTGAGCGGAACGCCTGGTCAAAAAGGGACCCTGGCAGCTCTGGTCAGTACCGCTGACCAGGCCGCTAAAAGTCCAGTCAGCAGTGCAGCGGGGCTAAGGCAGGCTCCCTGCCTGCCCTGGCTCCACAGAGTTCCCGGAAGTGGCCGGCATGTCCCTGCAGCCCCTAGGTGAAGGGGCGATCATAGGCGCTGACTCTGTGGGTGCTCTGGGGCTGGAGCACCCACAGGGAAAAATTAGTGGGTGCTCTGCATCCTCCCCTGAGCGTGCTGCATCCCTGCTCCTCCACCTACATCCCAACGCTTACTGCGGCCAAACAGCTGTAGCAAGCTCTGGGAGGGAGGGGGAGGAGCGCAAACATGGCACGCTCAGGAGAGGAGGCGGGGAAGAGGTTGGGCCGGGGCAGAGATGGAATAGAAGTCAGCACTTATGGGGGCGATCAGGGAAGCTCCGTGCACTGCCCCCACCCTGCGTACTGGCTCCGCACCTCCCATTGGCTGGGAATCCCGGCCAATGGGAGCTGCAGGGGTGGCACCTACAGGCACGGGCAGCACACACCGTGCAGAGCCTCCCACTTGCCCCATGCCTAGGAATCAGACATGCCATCCGCTTCCGGGGGCAGCGCAGAGCCAGGGCAGGCAGGGAGCCTGCCTTAGCCCCGCTACTCCGCCGACTGGGAGGCACCTGAGGTAAGCACTGCGTGGCTGGAGCCCAAACCCCCACCCCACCCCACCCCTGGCCCAGATTGGAACCCCGTCCCCAAGCCCAGCCCTGAGCCCACTCCCACACACCAAACCCCTTGGCCCCAGCCCAGAGACCCCTTCTGCCCCCCTAATCCCTGGCTCCACACCAGAGTCTACACCCCCAGCCAGAGCCCTCATCCTCTCCTGCACCCCAACCCCCTGCCCCAGTCTGAAGCCCCCTCACGCACACCTAACCCCTCATTTCTAGCCCCACACCGGAGCCCTCACTCCCTCCCACACCAGCCCCAGCCCAGTGAAAGTGAGTGAGGATAGGGGAGAGTGGGTGATGGACAGGGGGAATGCAGTGAGGTGGAGGGTGGGGCCTCAGGGGTGAGGCAGGGCAAAGGTGTTCAGTTTTGTGTGATTAGAAAGTTGGCAACCCTACCCTTAATCGCTCTCGGAAATTCCCTTTCCCCTCAGGACTCGCATACCACAGTGAGCTGGGGGGCGTCAATGGGCACTTTCCCACTGCCCCTACCCCACCCAGGTTCATCTCCACCTATCAACCCAACCTCTTGGACACACTCCCCTTTCCTCAGAGGACTCCCCCAGGCTCGCCCCATCCTCTCGCCGATCTCCACCGGACTCCCTCCTGGGTCACCTCCATCCATAAACTGCTCCCGGAAATACACGACGGCGTGGGCAGCGCTGAGCGCTGCCCAGAAGAGCAGGGCGAGGCCCAAGGGCCCCATTTCTCGGCCGATCCCGCTTTCCCCCCGCAGGGAAGCCGTCTTCGCCCGAGCAGCCCGGGAACCACGGTAACCGAACCGAACGCCGTCGCCAGCTAATCTGCCGGTGCCCGTCCGCCCGACCTCCCTCGCGCCTCAGGCCGAAGTCACAGTTGATTAGTCCTTGCCCTCGCGCCAGTTTGGCGCTGTTTGATTCGTATTCTCGCGCCTCCTGGTGGAGAGGGCTCTGATTGGTTTAGAGCCGTGAAGGAGCGCGGACTGTCCGGCACCACCTGCCGGTCCGGCCCGCCCACTTCCGGCCGTAATGTGTGCCGGAACTGGTAGTCTGCGCTGAGCCGCGCGCCGGCGCCCCGGAGAGAAGGCTTTGTGATTGGTTCGCGTTAGGTGATGAAAGGTCGTCGCTACGGTAGCGGCGCCCGTGGGCGGGCTGGCCAATCAGGGGTCGGTGCACCGCGGGCCGGTGTTGCCGGGATGCCGAAGGAATACGGACAAGGCTGGAGTGCGGAGCTGTGGCCCTGGCCGGGCCGCTGGCGGGCGCGGAGCCCACCCCTTCCTCTCTAGGCCAGGGACGCAGGCCGCGGGAGCCGGGAGACTCGGTGCCGCCTCCAGCAGCCTGGGCCCGCGGGGCAGCCGCCGGGATGCGGAGGGAAGCGCTGCGCTCACCCGACCTCAGCCCCTGGGCGGGGCGGCAGGTGGGGTCCGAGCTCCCGTCACGGGCTTTGCTGGGGCATCGGCCCCGGCGCTGGGTGGCCTGTGCGGGGTGCAGGGGAGGGGCTGGGTCGCGGTCGCTTCAGGCTTGGTCGTGCCTGTTGTGTGTACTAGGGAAGCGCCTGGAGGCCCACGAGGGCACGGACCCGTTGCACGAGGCAGTTGTCGTAGGTCCACGTAGTAAGAGACCAGTCCCTGCCTTGAGAAGATTATAGTTGAAATAGAGAAGACAGGCACAGGGTAGAGGAAGGAAATATTGCTATCCCCATTTTACCCATGGAGAATGGGAGCTGAGGAAGATTAAATGTCTTGCTAAGATCATGCGGGAAATCAGCAGTAGATCTCCCATGGTTCAGTAGTGTCTGATCAACAAGGGATCGTAAGAACGGCCACACTGGATCAGACCAAAGGTCCATCCAGCCCAGTGTCCTGTCTGCCGACAGTGGCCAATGCCAGGTAATGATCGAGTGATCTCTCTCCTGCCATCCATCTCCACCCTCTGACTACAGAGGATAGGGACACCATTCCTTACCCATCCTGGCTAAAAGCCATTAATGGACTTAACCTCCATGAATTTATCCAGTTCTCTTTTAAACCCTGTTACAGTCCTAGTCTTCACAACCTCCTCAGGCAAGGAGTTCCACAGGTTGACTGTGCGTGGTGTGAAGAAGAACTTCCTTTTATTTGTTTTAAACCAGCTGCCCATTAATTTCATTTGGTGGCCCCTAGTTCTTATATTTTGGGAACAAGTAAATAACTTTTCCTTATTCACTTTCTCCACACCACTCATGATTTTATATACCTCTATCATATCCCCCCCTTAGTTTCCTCTTTTCCAAACTGAAAAGTCTTAGCCTCTTTAATCTCTCCTCATATGGGACCCATTCCAAACCCCTAATTATTTTAGTTGGCCTTCTCTGAACCTTTTCTCATGCCAGTATATTTTTTTTGAGATGAGGCGACCACATCTCTACACAGTATGCAGGGTGAGGGCATACCATGAATTTATATAAGGGCTATTAGATATTCTCCCTCTTTTTCTCTATCCCTTTTTTAATGATCCTAACATCCTGTTTGCTTTTTTGACAGAGCGGCACACTGCATGGATGTCTTCAGAGAACTATCCACGGTCTCTTTCCTGATTAGCTGTAGCTAAATTAGCCCCCATGATATTGTATGTATAGGTGGGGTTATTTTTTCCAATGTGCATTACTTTACATTTATCCACATTAAATTTCATTTGCTGTTTTGTTGCCCAATCACTTAATTTTGTGAGATCTTTTTGAAGCTCTTCACAGTCTGCTTTGGTCTTAACTATCTTGAGCAGTTTAGTATCGTCTACAAACTTTGCCACCTCACTGTTTACCCCATTCTCCAGATCATTTATGAATAAGTTGAATAGGATTAGTCCTAGGACTCATCTTTGGGAATCACCACTAGTTACCCCTCTCCATTCTGAAAATTTACCATTTATTCCTACCTTTTGTTCATCCTCCTCCTTTTGTAATTCTTCCACAGGGACACATGGATTCTCACCTTAAAAAACTCACCATGTCCAAACATAGTAGTGCCCCTACTGACTCTAACAGTACCCTTTCTATAGGCAACACAGAAAGGGTGGAAACTGACAAAAACAAAGACCTTAAAAGGGAGAGCCTCGTGGAAACTCAGTTTAGTCACAGCAGATTCCTAAAGAAAAAGCAGCATGCACAAAGAAACCAGCTGAACCAGAATACTTGTGCCATGCAGGAGGGGAACAAGCATGTTGCAAAAAAAACTCTGGATACAGCCTCAAAGGTGAGGTCAAGTGCCGTTCTGAGAAAGCTAGCACAGATAGAAAGCAAGATCATGACCCGAAAGGTGCAGATGGATTTTTCTGATACTGGATTGGACCCGAAGATTTCGGATGAAAAGAACTTATCAGCCAGATCCAGCCTGGAGGAGAGTGCAAGAGGTAGCAGGTATCTGAAGAAAAATGACACAGTCAAGGAAAATGTGACATTGAGTAAAGCCCATTTCAAGGGGAAAAGAAGCTGCCAGACAACAAAAAACAAAGTGCCAATTAGAAAACAACTTGGTCTAGATAGTGATGAAGAGGAAATGAGACAATTACTAGGGAGCTCTTTGGAGTTTTCCAGTGAAAATGAGAACCAGAAGGATGTCACCAATTTTTCTAAACCTGACAGAAAGGTAACAATTTTACTGGGTTAGACATTGTTAATTACATTTTATGAAATTACACTTTAAAATGGCAGATCACTTTATAGAAAATTAACACACTGTAACAACTTAATTTCTAGTATTTGTAATCTACTTTTATAAGATGAGAGCTAATGGTCAATTGACATACTACTTATTCTATTTAGCATTCTGAATGGTAGATTATTCATTATCAATATAGTGTATTTTTAATTTCAGTGAAAGTAAAAGTTGTTAGTAAACCTTTTAGTAAAGGTTGAAAATAGGTAAAGTAATGACAAATCTCTTTTTCAAGTTATTCATGAAGTCCAAGATGAAGAGTCCACCAAGAACATCCTTTCCACCCAAAAAACAGTCTTTGACAAATCTATTTAGTGTTCCTTCACTACTTAGCAGAAGTTCTCAGAAAAGAACCTCTGATAGAATTAATCCACAAACTCCCTCTCCACCAAGTAGAAACTTGCAAAGACCAACTAGTATGTCTTTTCAATTGCCAACTTCAATAAAAGACAGCTTTGCAGAGACCACTTCACCTAGAACGAACCACATCAAACAAAGTCAGGTGTCCTTGTCTGAAAGGAGTGAAATCAAGTCTTTGGATGAGTTGTTTTCAAAAGCAGCAGATACAGAAAATGCAACCAGTGACAGTTCCAATGGTGAGTTTTTCTAAGTTCATTTTACATTTCTGCTTATGTTCTGAACAGACTTGATGTAATCCATGGACGCTCAAACTAAATTAGAGCTCATCATATTCAACAAACTTATCCTACAGAACTCTAGATCCTGTCAAAGGGATTGAGATTTGCTCTGAGCAATGTTGTTCTAATGTAATGTAATGTAAACCTTCCCCTCCCCCCCATTTTTGATTGGCTGAAGGAAGCAAGGTCCTACAATCAATCTGATGGCATTTCTCTCTTTGTCTGTAACATGATACCTTTTGAATACTGCAGCTGATTAGTTCAGAATTTCAGAGAATGTTCTAGGCACCAATGAGCAGAAATCCTATTGATTTTGGTAAAAATTGGAAAATGGGGGGAACATGTTGTCCCTTTTGTCTGGTTAGGAGACCCAGCAGCTTCAACCACCTCTGTAATTGTCTATAGATCAAAGAACAAGTTGTTGGCAGCCATTGATATCTTCCAACATAACAATATCCCCCATCTCATCTCTGCCCAATCTTCTAGTTCTCTTTTAAAAGTTGACAACCTGAATGACTTGTCTCCCAACAGAAAGAAAAGAAATAAGAATGATCAGGAACAATGGGGTTGCACCCAGATCCCCTGGCATGGGTGGGGGGAATGAGGAACCCTGGCACTAGGATGAATGGGGATGCACACAGAGACCCTGGCAGGTGTGGAAATGGGGGACAGTGGTATGGGGAGGGGGATGTGGGGGGGCACACAGTGAAATAGGGGGCCTGGGTAGAAGGGGAAAATAAGGAGCCCACAGAGACCCTGGCATTGGATGGGGAAAGAATGGGAGACAGGAAGGAGGGAACACACAGAGCCTCTGGCATGGTAAGAAAGAGCACACAGCATCCCTGGAATGAGAGGGAGAGGATTGCAGGATGTCCTTGAAACAAAGGGGGATGAGAGAAGCATGGGAAGCTTGTGGGGGAAATGGAGGAATTCAAGAAGTCCCTGGTGTGTGCAACGACCTGTGTCTACAGAAGAAATAAAGTGCGCGACCTCTAGCTTAATGATATGAACAAGTGAGGAAAGCTTGGTTATAACCATGTCAAAATAAATCATAGCTCACAGACACGCCTGTGGAAGCCAATGGAATCTAGGTTAGGCCTTGTCTGCACTGCAGAATTAAACTGTTACTGAGCACAGTTGTCAGAAATTGGTAAAGATGCAAGTCTAGACAAGCATAATTTACAGTGCTGAACACAGTTTGTCCATGTCTACATTTGCAGCTTCATGCTTAGCTCTGGTTTGGCTCAAATAATTGTTGACAATTGTATTTAAGAAATCAGGATTATGGTTCAAGCTGCACCATCACTATGGACTGGAGTCCTAACAGTGACTTACCTTGAACTTTGTTTTAGTGATGTATTACTGATGGTAATACAGTAAAATTTATATTGCCTTTCATTTCAAGCTACGCAGGCAGGCACTTTACAAACATAAATTAAGTCTTGCAAATTCATCGCCCCATTGAGCAAAAAGGTATTATCTCCATGTTAAATGGAGGAAAATAAGACACAATGAGGTTAAGTGACTTGTCCATACTCTAACAACAATTACAAGGTAGAGCCAGGAATAGAACCTAGGAATTCTGAGATTTAGTCCCGTTCTAAACAACAGACCACAGTACCATTCTGACCAGTCTTATGGAACTTTTAAAAATAGCTTTCTTATATCATCACTAGACAACATTAAACAAGAGAATCTGCGTGCATTATGAATCCAGTTGATTTAACTTAATCAGTGCTTGGATTATCTCTCTTAAAAAAAATCCTCCAATTCAAGAAAACTGTAAAGTACAAAAGATCTTAATAGATAGGGCATGGAGGGTCTGAAGTAAATACCACGTAAAACTTTCTTGATCTGTATAAGTGAATATGTAAATCAGGAAAACAGTATTGAATGTATGGCCTTTTCTCCTTTAAAGGAATACGTAAGGTAACTTTCCTGCTGTGATACCATTTGTCATTCAATTGCAGACTTCAGATTAAATATTTTGAGCATTGATGACTTGGATCCAAATGTTTCTGGTGATAGAGAAGCATTAAAACAAATGGTAAGTAGTAAATCCTTACATTATCTAGGAGAATTTGTATTCATGTGTTAAATGAAGATGGATGTTTTGAAGGGAACAGCTTCCATTTTACCTTCTAATAATCTACCTAGACCTATTATGTAGAAAGCAAATTAATTAGATTTACACTGTCTGAGATTATATTCACTGGGTTTTAAATTTCTTTTAGTAGATTACACATTATCTGTTAGTTAGACTTACCTTTCTTGGTAATATTTCAAGGGAACGTTACTCATTTCCTATTAAGAAAACATAAGTCTGGTCAAAGTATGTAGCAACCAATAAGGCTAATATTTCATAAGTGATCTATACTGTAGTACAACGTTGTAGAAATATAACTAACCTTTCCAACTTGTATTGCTGAGACTCCACTCTTGGAATTTTTTTAACAGGAGACAGACATTCAAATAAAAAAAAAATCAAACAAGGACTCAGAACCAAATGTGTTTCCTGTGAATAATAATGACCAAACCCCCCTTAAAGTGGTGAGTGTCCTAACTAGTACTAATGCTGCTTCTAACAATGATACGGAAGGGGAAATCATGACTGAAGCTGAAATCTCTGAGGTTTTAAGTGGAATTTCTACAGACTATTTTAGCGTTAGACAAGTGTTTCCAGGACCTGAGGAGAGCACTGTTAATTCAGAATATTCTGAAGACTTTGAAAAATCTCTGTCTCTACCAGTATCTGAGACTACAGACAGAAAATCCTTGTCTGAAATGACAGTGGGGCAGTCTAACAGCTCTATGTATTCCAGAAAAGACCTTTCTCCCTCACTCTCATCGCCTCAGTCTAACAAAAAATGGCATGAGACAGTAAGCAGAGTGACTGTGAAAGAGATGGCTGTGCAGACAACCGATTCTCCATTCTCCTATCACTGGTCAAAGAGTAAGTTCACATTGATTTAAAGTTTTGGGGTTTCTAGGATTCAAGTGCTAATCCTAAATAGTTGTCTTAACTCTATTAATAGATTCCAAGGCCAGCAGGGACAATTGTGATCATAGTCTGAGCTGTGGTATAACATAGGGCATAGAATTTCCCCCAAATAATTCCTAGAGCAGATCACTTAGAAAAACATCCCATCTTGATTTAAACGATGCCAGTGATGGAGAATCTACCACAACCTGTGGTAAATTGTTCCAAGGGTTACATACTCTCACTGTTAAAAACTTATGCCTTATTTCCAGTTTGAATTTGCCTAGCTGTAGTTTTTAGTTCAGGTACTATATCCTGAATTAATCAGAAAGATCCCTTTTAATCTGTCACAATATTCATTCAGCCATCTGTACAAAAGATACTCCCATTACCAGATAGTACATCTCATCACCTCCAACTGTTGTTGCTAAAGGGCAGCAGAGGGATGGAACTGACTTCCTTGAGGGGCACTGGAACCTACACAGGCCTTCGTAAGACAGTGGGGTTTGGAATAATACTCAGATGGTGTCCTCAAATGGAATTTTTTAACTAAGGTATGAAATAAATATGTTGCTCAAGCGACCCTACCACTGTAGAACCCTTTAAACTGAATGTACTTCCTAGTGAAGAGCCAGGCGCTCAGTGACAAAGGTCAAGCAGCTGATTCTTGTACTGCTTCTGCAGGTAGTTGTTTCAACCCAGGACTGTCCCCTTCTTTAAAAGTAAAAAAGCACCAGCGGCTTTTGCCATTCAGGCCCTGAACTGAAGGATTCTAGGTCTGATTCTCCTAATATTCGCTGCCTAGCGCTGAAGTTCTGCGTGAACTAGACTTTCGGGGGGGAGGGCACTTGCCTGTAAATGGTTGAGGGTCGCTAGGGCTCTTCAGGAGGCATGAGGAAGTAGAACAAAAACTAGGCAGGTACATCTGAAAACAACTATTCTGCACTGAGGTGCTTGAGCACTTCCCTATGCCATTTCTAGGGTCAGAAGCTTTCTATAAAATGGTGACTTCCCATACCATGGCAAATACTAGGGTGACATCTCCAATAAGACAGTAGCATAACATGAGCAGCGGTCTTCAGCTTCTATGTGGACTGGTACAAGTCTCTGGTTAAAGCTATGCACAAATTCTACACAGACTTCTGAAAAGGGGAATGCTGCATACTTCTAGTTCTGAAATACTCTATCAGAAACATTAATGCTAAGATTCTATCCTATACATAGGGGATGGCACAGCAATCCTTGGCCCAGCTCTAGGATGCAGTTATATTGATCCGGTACCTATTGCCAGTCACGTTGTCACCATGGATGCCATGGAAGGTATTGTAAAAGCAAGAAGCTAATACTCATTCTGTTGTCCTTGTACTTTACTTGTTCAGGATTCACTGTACACATTACAACACTCAAAGCACTTGTTCTCTTCCCTCCTGCTTGTAGCCCTGACAGCATACAGTCCTGCAGTGTTTGCTTTGAATGACTTGTTAAAACAGCACTTGATACTGACCCAGCACTTCGTGGAGACCATCCACCATCTTCATACATCACTTGTGGAGTCATTGGAGAATGAGACATTTCAATATCACACACTGGCAGAAGTTAAGGAGGTAACTGCAGCAGAGTACTAACTGAGTGTTGTCTAGAGCAGCTGTTCTCAATGTGGGTAGAGGGGATCTGAGGCCCCCGGGAGGTGTGAGCTGGTTTCACGGGGTCAACCAAAACAAACCAGAGCAGGGCTGGCATTAAGAGTTTCTGGGCCTAAGGCAGAAAGCTGAAGCCCAAGCAATGTAGCTTCATGAGGCCCCTTGTGGCATAGGGTCCTGGGAAATTGCCCTGCTTGTTACCCCTTAACACGAGCCCTGGCTTTTAATCTACTGGATATGCAGAAACACAGTTGTGGGACAGGTGGGCTGTGGAGTTTAATAGCATGTCGAGAATGCCAGTCTGGAGCAGAAGACAGTTCCAGTGTTATATAAACTGGGTCTAGGCAAGAGAATAAATGTTTATGGAAGAGAGTAGCAAAGAAATAACTGTTTCCAGGACCATTTGTTCCCCCATTAGATTAACAAGTAGAGTTTACTTAACTGTTGTATCTAAATTAGAAAAAGTTTGAGTTTGTAGGAATAGATAGTTACATTGCTTACCAAAAGCTTAAACACTTAAGTGTTATCTAGCAACTCAAAAGCCACTCTTTACCATAGGTCAAGTCCTATAGTATCCATAGCATTCATCTTGGAAGAACCAATTTTCTCCCACTAATTTAAGGCATGGTACTAATCCTTAACTGGAAGGCAGTCTTGACCCACTGGATCCTGCAGAGAACTATTTGTGTCTGGCTCCTTTTACCAGAACCCAAGCAGGTGATCTTATACATGCACATTGCAACTAAAAGTTCCGGTAAAAGACTGTTAAGATTGCAAAGTGAAGCAGTCAGGTTAGGAATGCCAGAATTAAGGCTGCTGTAACTTCAGTTCAGGTCATTTGTGCCTAAGCATTATGCTCTTTAATTACATTTTTTCCATGAGACTCCTGCTTCATTCAGTGCACAGAATAGACAGTACTCACTGAACTTGCTAGTTTTTTTTAATTATTGAATGTGTGATCCCAGACTTTTACTACTCACCATCCAAACCCTACACCTGAATATAAATCTTCCTTCTGATCCTCTCTGCAGTGCTCACTACCCTAGTAGCTGAATACTTTAAAACATTAATTTTTCAAAACAGCTCTGAGAGGCAAGGTGAAATTTCTCTGTTTTACATAGGGAGAATGGAAACCAAACTTGTGAACGGTCCACTAATTTTGGGTGCCCAATTTATGATACCAAGAGCCTGTTTTGGTTTTTTTGAGTATTTCATGTTCTAGTCACTGCACATCTCCCACTGACATCACTTGTAGCTGTATGTGTTCAGCATTCCTGTAACTTGTATCCCAGCTGTCTCAAGCTGGATAAGGAATACAGTTAAACCAAAACAGGTGGTTTAAGAGATTTGCCAAAAGCCACACAAGAACTCTGAAAGATGGGACATCATTTGACTGCCTTAACCCTGTGACTACCCTTTTTTGCAGTCATCTTCCTTGTTCACTACACACCTTCCACATTGTACAATAAATGAGGCACAGGGTCTCAAACAGCTGTATTCACTACAGAGCTCTGCCTAACTCAATGCACAGGGAATGGGATGGGGAAGGGGAAGCTGTAGAAAGTGTAATTAAAGATTTTAATGCATATGCACAATAGGCTACATTAAGGTTGCACAGGCACCCCTGATTTCAGCTCTTCCTAACTGTGGTTGCAAAGTCAAGCACTTTAGTGTTCTGATTGAGTTTTTTAATGTGCTAGATGCTATACAGAGAAATAGTTCCTACTCCAAAGAACATACTTACAAACTTCTTTCTCACCCCACTGCACCCACCAAACACACAAGAAAGAGGCTTCCTCTGCCACACTCCACCAGCTTGGATAGAGACCACAGCTCCTGTTGCTTGGTATAGAAAGGCACAAGTGTTGTGAGGCAAACTTATCTTATTTTCAGCATTGATTGAGCATTTGCGTATTAACCAATCTTTTGTTACTTTGCAGTACATCAAGAGTCACAAATCCCCACCTCTGACAATTGAGAAAGCATTGGAAGAAGTTCAGAAAATGAAAGAGCAGTAGCTGCTTTGAGCGTACCATAATGAATAACCAGATTTACTTTCACAAGTGGGATTTTCAGTTGCAAGTCTCAAACTGAAATAAGATTTTCAACTGTTGTAGAAAAGGCAGATACTGCTACTGAATTGATTTTGCATGTGGTAAGAATTCATACCATCTGTAAACTTTATCCTTATGTACATGCTCTTCAGGAACAAGAAAGTAGCCTATCACTACAGCAAATATTAGTTTTAACTACCTACATGTCTTCAGTGGTAAGTTAGACTTAAAATGTGCTAAGTAAGAAACAGCACATTAAACCTAGCAAGCAAAGAAACAAAGGATTATATGTAGTGTTTGTTGCATTATAAATCAGAACTTGACCTGCATATTTAACTTAGTGGTGATATGGTTAAAAAAAAAAGCAAACCTCCATTATTGTTCAGGTGAGGAGTCCGAAAGTGAAAGAATATCAATCATATTAAGTTAGTGCACTGCTTCATTTCAAACTGTGTATGGATATAATTTTGTCTTCAAGTTGTTATAGAAAAAATTTTCAGAACACCTACTCTTAAAAATAAAGGTGAATTCCAGACAAAGTTAAGAAGATACTACTTTATCTAGGTAAGGGCAACCCACTTACTTTCGAAAAACAAGCTAAAGGCAGTTTTATAAAAGTGTTTATTTGAAGGCAAAACAGTAAAATTCACAAGTTGGTAACATACATGTCTTTTGCTGATTCACAGACAGTTACAGTTTCACAGCTACAATAAATCTAAAACAAGTTGATTTACCATATTGGACTGGATGGTTTTGAAGATTGTTTTTACTGTAAAAATGGCTCTGGAAGAGGCTGCCATCCGGCAGACCTCTGCAGTGGAGGTGCAGTGTAAGGATGTCTAACATCTGTAGCTGGTGGTCTCTGGAAACAGAATTCAGTTACAAAAAAGGGTATTTTGTAGGCAGGGTGGTTTCCAAGAATGTTTCATATTTAGAAATGTGGGGTGGGGAAAATGAAGTCTTCTCTACTGAATTAGTTTTAGCTTTTTATTCAAGGGTATATACAAAAATATAAAAAGCTTAAAGAATGCCTTTCATTACAAAGCACTGAACGTCTCTTAGAGCACTTGAGTGGCTAAAACAGTTAACATTCTACATTCTGAATAGAATTGTGATTGCAGCAGGTGGTGCATAGGGGCTTTAAGTTGTGTAGTAGATTCTAATAAGCTCATACAGTGCTCATAGGTCACCTGTATTGGAATTAGGTGCTTCATTCCCCATTTAGACATTAGGATACACTGTTCAGCATCAGTCTGACTTGCTCCCAAGGCAGCAACCCCTCCACTTCAAATAGAATTAACCTTTGAGAGAAAAACATACATTATGGAACAAGAGACATAGAACCATAACAAGTAACAGCTGTATTCCACAGGAATGAGTGGATCACAATCCTGGAGCAGGGATAGCTTGGCAGGGGTTTAGTTCTAGTATAAAATGGGGCAACTAATTTTTAAAAGTTTGCAAAATAAATGGGTATTTTTAAACTCGCTAGACATGTAACAGAAATGACTGGCCTTTTTAAAGCACTAAACAAATGTTGGAATACATGTCATAGCCTTCCATTTTCCATCATAGATTTAAAGTCACTTCCTCCAGACATTAATCCTGATTTATACAAGATTAAGTTTAATCTTTTGCAGAAGATGCAAGACATCTTTCTTCAGATTTCAGGGAGTCTTATTCAGGTGGTGGAGGGTCTTGGGTTTCACGCTTCACTGAAACAATAGGGAAAAAAGTTCTTACACATTCTGCAGTTAGTCTCAGTTCTGTCTGAAGAGTAATGCAGTTTAGGATGAGGGCTCCATTCACAAAATGGGTTCTCTCTCCACATTTTATTGGGGGTGGGGTGGGTAGACTGTTACACAGCCATAGAGCTATGGCCAGAAGTGACTTTGCCTGCCCAAAGCATGTCCCTCTTACTGTTTTCCCCATTGCTATTTGTGAATCTTTACTCAGCAAGGGTACTTGTCACTCAGAACCCCTACAACTCCTGTCCCTCCCTCATTCTCAAAATGAGGCTCTCCATCACACAGAGTGCCACTCACAATGGCAAAGACCATTGTAAGTTACACCTGTGTCATCTTTTCCTAAGCCTCTACTTCAGGTCTGTGCTGTGCCTACCCACTCTGGTTCTGGTCCTTAGGAAAGGAGCAGAACTCAACAGTAAGGGTGTTGAGAACAGCAGCTCACAGCTGGATAGACAAAGCCAGGCAGGAATGCCAGCCTGCCTCCCAGTACCCACAAACCCATCCTTTCCTCCTGCCCTACTAGCCATTAGCCATCCTCCCCCGATAGTTTAGGGATAAAATCTAGTTTCCTGAAGGTTAAAAAAAACAAACTGCCTAGCAACCACCCCACAGCCAAAACATGGCTTCTAGAGGAGGGAAATAAGTGGGGTTGACTTGGAATGAAAGAAGAGGTTAATTAAAAATGCACATCAAATTGCAAATAACGCTCAACTCAGATTAAATTTAGAAAATGCATAGTTCTTTCCTGCTACAATAGTCTTTTCAGTTTTAACCAAGTATTCCAAAAGAGAGAGCAGCTGTATGTAGTACTCCTGGGGGAATGCTGCACAATTTTGCAGAAATTTATGTGTACACAGAATTTCCTTTCCCCCCATAAATGGACTGCAGTGCTGTTGGCTGCCACTAGGGGCCACTGGACCTGGCAGAGCCTAGCTCACACACAGAAGACACTACCAGGGGGAGGGAGCTAGAGGGCTCCTAGCAGCTGCAGTTCCCAGCATGCCCTAAGGGAAGGAGACAGTGGCAGGTAGGTACACAGGAAACTCCATGCAAGCCTGGGACCAAGCATCAGGCTGTTTCTCCCTTTGGATCCTGGGGGAAGGGGGGAGTGTCTGGGCTCTGGATGGGGGGTGTGCAGGTATCTGGGCCGGGGGACCCTGCGGTTGGGCTCCGGGAGGGGAGTGGGTGCAGGTATCTGGCCCCCTGGCTGGGCACTGCAGGGCCGGGGGCGGGCGGGAAGAGGGCAGAGAAACAGGAACTGGGTTGTCAAAGGGGTTTCTTTAACTCTGCTCCTTTTCTGTGCATCTCTGTATTGTTACAAAAAGAAAAGGAGTACTTGTGGCACCTTAGAGACTAACCAATTTATTTGAGCATAAGCTTTCGTGAGCTACAGCTCACGAAAGCTTATGCTCAAATAAATTGGTTAGTCTCTAAGGTGCCACAAGTACTCCTTTTCTTTTTGTGAATACAGACTAACATGGCTGTTACTCTGAAACCTGTATTGTTACAGACATACTTGCTGACACATATTTTGAAATAAATTACCAGAATAATTGAAACTGGTGTGATTATATAGTGTTGTTTTGAAAAATAAACTTGCAGAATTCTAAAATATTGTGTGCATAATTTTTTAATTTTTTGGTGCAGAATGTCCCCAGGAGTAATGTAGTGTGACAACAGCTCTTACCAAGGAAAAAGTGTTGGGGTTATTCAGGGAGCGGCATTTACTTACCCAGAAATGTAAAAATGAATAATAATAAAATAATTATAAAACTGATTTGTGTTCTTAATCTTTTGATTCCCTATGCGACCTCCACTGGATTTTAAAGTCTAGGGAAACCCTTGCCAAGTGGGCTAAAGTAGCTATTATATTAACTACAATGGGTTCACAGGACCTTTTTAGATTGTCCATCAACATTCACTTACAGTCATCTCTGGCCTTCATGCGTGCAATAAACGAGTAACTTTTATTTCTGCGGTAGTTTTCGTATGGGTCATCTAGTGCAACTCCTACTCCTTTATACTGATCCCATTTATCTCTGATATCCCCTCCTTTAATTGGGTCTTGGATTCCTTGTTCCTTGGCTCCCAGTCCTCCAGATCCACTCCATCCTATAAAAAGGACATGGGAGAGCATCTTGTTATTAAATTCAGTAGTGTGAATTGTACAGGAAACAAAAGTGAAGAAATAGTGTACAAGAAGCTTGATACAGCCTGAAACAATAGCTCTGAGAAGGATGAACTGTCCCATTCATCTCAAGACCTGCTGCTTTGTGGAGAATGGGAGGCACTGACACCACCTGACACCACTGTGTGCGTGAGGAGGAGCGCAGTGGGCTCCACCTTCCCACTCAACCATCAGATATATTTTGTCTACTGGAGTAAGTACCTAGTGTGGGGAGTCCCCTTGCTGCCACGCCCATGGCATACCCCCTGCTTCTCTGGAAGGGAATGAGGGCCCTTCAACTACCACTCAACATGGTAGTGGGA